>NC_133450.1:209823350-210126380 GCF_048565385.1 Saimiri boliviensis | reverse complement strand
ACAGCAAGAAAGTAGATCAGAAAGGTTTTTTGGGAACTCAAATTCCGTGCTAATGGGTTACATAAGACCTAAAGCAACAAAAATTAATTAGAGAATAACAGGTGAGAATGAAAGCTAACAAAAAAATGCATAGTGCACTGGTGGCAGGGTAGGTGTTAGACAATATATTAGTTCCTAAGAATCTTCATAGATGTCAGGGAGAATGAACTACCAGTAGACTGAGGTGATAAATACTAGACATTACACTTTTTTCAAGTATTATTTTTTCCCAGTGAATCTTAGTGGGCATTGCAAACCTCAGGTTTAATGCCGTGACTGCAGTATATCTCTTGTCTGTGCAGCTTCTTCCTGCTTTGCTCTTGTCACCTTGAGCAGAAACACCTCCTGCCTTCTGAGGGGTGGGTCTCTCCCCACCTGCTGGCCAGCTGCTGGGAGACAAGTGATGCTATTTAGAGTCCAGGAGACTCAGTGCAGAGCAAAAGGGGATATTCTTTTCCTGTCTTTACGGTCTTCCTCATTCCTAACCTATCTCCAGTTTAAAATGCTACAAATTTCCTCAAAAATGTATGGACATATGGTTTGAGACAGGCCATTGTTTTTAAGTTATGGAAGAAATTAAGCAATTAAGAAATGCATGCATTTGTTCATTTACTCAGCAAATACTCATTGAGCACCTCCTGTGTGTCAGGGTCTATCCTAGGAGCTGGGTACCACAGCAATGAATAAGACTAGTGAAATACCTTTCCTCTTACATTGGTGATAGCGGTCTATCCATCAATCAGTGAATCCGCTATGATGGAGGAAATGTCAATATGGAAATTAAGGTGAATGAGTTATTTGGAGAAGAGAGCCATGAGAGTCCTCTGAAAGGGGGACTGCAATGCAATGATGGAACGAGAAGCACTAGGTGAGCACCCCCTGTATGCCAGACATGCAACCTGGGACACTCGATTCAATCTCTCCTTTCCTTATTCCTTAATTGGTATGAATGGGGAGGATCATGAACTCCTTCATAGAGTTCATATGAGGATTCACTAGGTTGTTATTTGCAAAGTGCTTAGAACAGTTAGCTGGCACATGGAGCAGCTCCAGTTTCAAAGTGGAAACAGATGAGTAGATATATGAACTGCAGCATAATCTATGTTCTGCTCCAGATAAAGGCAAAGTGCTAAGAGCAAAGAGAAGAAGAGTACTAACCCAGTCTAGGGCCTCAGTGAAGTCTTCCCAGGGGAAATAATGTTAAAGCAAAGCAGGCAGAGAGGAAAGTAACATTTACTGAGTACATAATCCTTGGGACTAGGCAGTTTCTCTTGTTATTTTTTGAACAACTTTGTGAGGTAGGTATGATTATTCTCATTTTACAGATGAAGAACTAAGTCACTGATGAAACACTTTCTAATACTGTGGCAGAGTTACTCTTCTAAGCTAAGCCACCTTATACCAAATCTGTCGCAACTTTTATTTTGCTACTGTGGCTTTTGACCAAGATGATTGAAGATGTTGATAATAGTGAACATTTATTAATTATTAATATAGGCCAGACACTGTGCTTCGTGCTTTTAATCTTCTAGCTCATTTAATACTCATCCAACTGCACGAAGTAGGTACTCTTGTTCTCAGATAAAGAAATCAAAGTTCAGAGAGGTTAAGTGCTTTTCCCAAGGTCACACAGCAAATATCACAGTCAGAATTTGAACTTAGACAATCAATCCGATGCCAGAACCTATGAGCTTATCCTCCACCTGTACTCCATGCTCATTCTCCAGTGAAAAAGAGATTGAAGTAAGAGTTGAGTTGTGAGACTCGATTCAGGACTCGATTCTTCCAGTTATTATCTGTCCTATCTCAGGCAAATTACATCTTTGAGTGTTCTTTTTGCGATTTGTTAATTGATGCTAAAATTTCCTATTCTGTTGGCTTCATAGGGTTTTGTGGAAATCAAATGTCATGATGATGAATGTAGAAGCACGCAATGTAAATGGAAGTTACTGTTAATTATTGTTTCCTGTTGTTGTCGTCTCTAAAACCCAGGCAGAGAATAGTAGAGGCAGCTGACAAGGACAGTCATTCCTTGAAAAGGAGAAAGAGATAGATGCCTTCAAAGACCTAGAGAATTTTCATAAAGTTTACTCCCTGTGGCTTCCCCAGAATACGGAATTTGAATCAATAAATGATACATCCAATAAAGAAGATATAAATCAGTACATTCTTTTGGTCAAGGTCAACCACAGGTAGAACCATTTTTCAGTGGAGATAATGAGTTCTCCACTATCCAGGTGAGCAAGCTATAGGACTCCATGTTGGGAGAGGTTGTAATGGGCAAGTCTGCCGCCTGGATGGGTTCACATCTGGACAGCTGTGACAGGCTTCGTGTTAGACTCCTTGATCCTCTCTTGCACTACACCAATCCATCCTCTACCTATATCCAAAGTAACACTTAAAAAATATAGTTCTGGGCCAGGTGCAGTGGCTCACACCTGTAATCCCAGCAATTTGGGAGGCTGAGACGGGCAGATCATGAGATCAAGAGATCGAGACCATCCTGGCTGACATGGTAAAACTCTGTCCCTATTAAAAATACAAAAATTAGCTGCATGTGGTGGCATGCACCTGTAGTCCCAGCTACTCAGGAGGCTGAAGCAGGAGAATAATTTGAACCTGGGAGGTGGAGATTGCAGTGAGCTGAGATTGTGCCACTGCACTCCAGCCTTTTTTGAGACTCAGTCTCAAAAACAAACAAAAAAAGTAGTTCTGATTATGTCACCCTTTTAAAATTGTTCATGGCTTTCCACTTAAATTAGAATTATAACCAGACTTCTTATCATGGCCTACATAGGGCTGAATAGCTTTAGCCATGCTAACTTTCTAAGACTCACTTCATTCTTTTCTGGTCTTCCCTATCAACTCTCCAGACATACTGACTTCAGATGTTCGGTCCCCAGAACTTGCTACATTCTATCTAACAGTGTTTTGTGCCTGGGGCTCCCTCTGCCTGGAATTCCCATCGGAATCCTCCTTTGTCATAACAATATGTATTCATCCCTTTTTGTTTCTAATGAATTGTGATTTTCTCAGAGATACATTATCTAGCCCCAAAATATAAATGAAGACCTCTCTCGTTACTCTGTTTCATAGAACCATATACCTTTTCAGCATAGCACATTTAAAAACTTTGAATCATTTATTTATTTTTGATTATTTGTGTTTGTCTATCTCTTGATTAGGCTATAAGCGTCATGAGTGTAGGAATCATTTTCAGTCTTGTTCATCATTGTTATCCGCATGCCTGGAAAACAGTATTTCCCAGTATTCCACGAAGAAGAGACAATGAAAAAATGGGAGGGAGAGAGGGAAGGAGTGAGAAAAGAGAGGGAGATCTTTTGAATTTAGATTTTTTTTTCTCTCTCTCTTAACCAGAGCCTCAGTTAAAAAAAAAAAAAAATAGTGCCCTAGATATGGGAGGAAGGGCAGAGGGACTTCCCATAACTTTCCATAGATTTCTCTGAAAGCCTCTTGGAATGAGATGGAGTAAGGCTGAAGCTTCAGGAGTCACAGGGAACCTGCAGAGTCCCAGCTTTGCTGAGTCAGTGGATTATCATACAATAGTCATCAAACAGAGCTTGGTAACTGGGTCAGGAGTAGGGGGATGGCCTCTGCCTCCTTGAGAAACATCCAGGCATAGTTCCGGGAGTTAAGTTTATATGAAGCTCTTAAGATAGTGAGAGAAACAATGAGAGCAGTCTTTAAAGTTGGAAGTCAGAGCAATGAGAGTTTTGTGCAGTAAAAAGTGCAGAGGATTTGAAATCAGGCATTCTCAGGTGTTCATTCCAGATTATTAACTACACTGGCACCTGCCTATAAGTATTGTAGAGAGATAATATCAGTTCCATTTTATAGATGAAGAAATGATACCAGAAGAGATAGGTAACTTGCCTAAGGCATAAAAGCTAGAAAGTAGTAGAACTGAGATTTGAACTTTGGCTTTCTTGGCTCTGAATATTGCTAAAAAATATTATGCAAAAATTAAAAACAACATGTATGGGACACCATATATCAACAAAGTTTAAAGATGCAGACTGCTACAAGATATCTACTTTCTCCCTAGTATGTTCAAGGTCACAAATTTGTTACGTGGCAGAGCTGAAACTCAAAGCCAGTGTTGTCTTACGCAAAAAAAAAAAAAAAAAAAAAAAAAAGTCCTTTTAGCATATATTCATTTATTTACTTATTTATTCAACAATAATCATTGCTGGCCTAATATATATAAGACAGTGCAGAACAAGAATGATAGAATTCCTGCCCTTCTGAAAACTATAATTTAGGAGGGAAGACAAATGTTGAATAACACTCCTGCAAAGTGGTTGTCACCATCCCTGTTATAAAGTATGCAAGTCTTAATTTTTTTTTTTTTTGAGACAATGTCTCACTCTATCACCAGGCTGGAGTGAGATCTCTGCTCACTGCAACCTCCTCCTCCCAGGTTCAAGCAATACTCCTGGCTCAGCCTCCCAAGTAGCTGGGACTGCAGGCACCCACCACCACACCCAGCTAATGTTTGTATTTTTAATAGAGACGGGGTTTCACCATGTTGGCCAGGATGTTCTCAATGTCTTGACTTTGTGATCCCTTTGCCTTGGCCTCCCAAAGTGCTGGGATTATAGGCATGAGCCACTGTGCCCAGCCTGCAACTTACTCTTATTCTTTACTGTCTCAGTCAAAAAAGTTAGAAAGACTTTATTCAATATAAATTGTCAACATATTGCAGGCTGTACATTTTCTAGGTGTTCCAGGGCTTCACATGTAAAACAGGATTAAAAATCCCAAATTCATAGACTTGCAAAAATTAAATAAGACAAAAAAAAGAAGCCTGTATTCAACACATAGTAGGCATTCAGTAAATGTTAAGGAAACAGTGAATCTAGGCTGACATCGCCTTCACCAGTTCAAAATATAATGAAAACAGTGTGCTGCAGAAAGGAGAATGACCCAATACTCCATAGTAGAGAATAAAGCTTACGCTTTTCATCAGTAATATGCATTTGAATGTACCACGTTAGCAGTTCAGCTTGAATAAATACAGAACAGATACTGCAGGCCCCCTTTTCCCCCTTTATTTCTAACTAAAGCAGGTTCCCAGATAGAAAAGATTTCAGAAAGGATTTAAAGTCAATGGGACCCAGGAAGAGGATGTTGAAAATACACCAGCATTAGGATTTGTATGATGAAAAAGTCCAAAGAAACATCACTCATTAATATATGTTAAGGATGAAAGACGACAGTGTTATGGAGGCGAAAGGAAACTCAAATAGATTAAATGATTAAGTCGGCAAAAAGATACAGAGATTTGGGTACAAGCAAATGAATGATGAAGATGAATTAAACTTGAGTGGACTTGAGAAAGAAAATGCAAAAGGATGAGTGAGGAAAGAGAGACTTTTAGGAGTATTGTGAGAATTTTGACTGTAAGAAGGATATGAAATGACTGCAGTAAATCACAGAACAAGAATGGTTTGATTTAGAGAACCAGGGACAGAGAAAGTGGGAGGTAGTGAAAGGTAGGAGCTGGAGAAAAAAGATAATAAATTTGAGAATTGTTAAGGGAAAGAGTCAGAGAAGTGCTGGGTTGAAGCAGAAATCAGTCAAACAGATGCAAGTGGAAATGAAGAACGACAACGGTGATTAAAATATTCTTTCATTTTTCACGAAAGAGAAGTTAGAGACAATTGTAAAAGTTTGCTCTAAATGAGACATAGTGGAAATGTTCTGAAAATGGAAATGAGAAATGGAGACATGAATGTAAATAGACAGAGGTCACAGAAGGACCAAATAAATAGACATTTGAAAGTGGAGAGTAGTGAATACTACTGATAACCTACTATGTGCACTAGATACTTTCTTTCTTTTTCTTTTTTTTTTTTTTTTAGACGGAGTCTCGTTCCGTCACCCAGGCTGGAGTGCAATGGCATGTTCTTGGCTCACTGCAACCTCCGCCTTCTGGGTTCATGCAATTCTGCCTCAGCCTCTGGAGTAGCTGGGATTACAGGCACGTGCCACCACACCTGGCTAATTTTTTTGTATTTTTAGTAGAGACGGGGTTTCATCATGTTGGCCAGGCTATTTTCAATCTCTTGACCTCAAGTAATCCACTCACTTTGACCTCCCAAAGTGCTGGGATTACAGAGCCATCACAGCCAACCAGCACTAGATACTTTCATTTATTCCTGCTGGCTCATTAAGCCTTCTAGTTCCCTCCACTTATAGGTGAGAAAATTAAGGGTAAAAGAGGTTGGTTACAGATCTCCCTAAAAATCAGGGAAATAGTAAGTGGTAGAGAAAATAACTTGAACTTAACTCACCAGAGTCAAAGGATTAAACAGTAGCGATAGCTATATGGACGGCAATCTATTTTGGATTCCGCAACAATAAAAAGAAAGCTTCAGGACTGACCTTAGTCTTGTCATTGATGCCAAACCAGATGATGGTGCTGAGTTTTGCATAGGTCAAGCTGCTAAGAGGTTGGCAGATCTCAGGTCAAGACAGTGTCTAGAGCAAGGTGGCTGAAGAGAAGGAAGAGAAAGGGATATGCGGTGTGACGAATAGAGTCAACGTGCTGCAGAGAGCAAAGTGGGATTAAAAGGCCAATGCGAGTTACAGAGACAGAGAAGGCAGTGATTGAAACAAGAGAAAACAAATGGTGGAGATTCGTGGACAGGAAGAAGATTGATGGAGATGGCGCAGAAGATAGCACTCTCTTTTCCTGAATTAGAGTTTATTTGTGTTACAGAGATCATCTGGGAGCTTAAGAAGAAAGACTGTTAAAAAGAATTACTTGAATTGTGGGAAGCTGAGAAGGGGGGATGGAAGGAAAGAAAGGAGGAAGGGAAGGAAGAATTGATAGATGGAGGATGGGGGAGGGTTTCTGTTATAAAATTTAAATTATATTCTCTGTAAAAATGTGGCTAGTGCAAAAACAGTGCCTGTCTCAGTAAAAATTCAATAAATATGTGATGGTTCATTGGCAAAATACTTATTTTGCATCTCTACCCTATATAGGTTACTGTACTAGCTGGTGTGCACACTGCAGTACGTAACCAAGACACACTTGGTCTTTGATATCTGGGAGCTTCCAATCTAGCAAGGGACACATGCATCAAGAAAATACTCCAATAAATGGACATTTCCTAAAATATGGAATGAGTTCAATTAAAATGGCTATAAGGAACTATGAAAAGATGTAACAGAGAATACAGCAAGAGGATGACTTAGGCTGGGTGAGTGGTCATGTTAGGGAAAGAGCTTTATTAGCAAAACTTACAGGTGAGTAAAAGATAGCTAATGAAGACAGGGAGGTCTCTCCAGGCAGAAGAAAGAGTCCATTTGAAGACTTTGGGGCAACTTGAGCTTGAAGTATTTCAAGAACAGAAAAGAGATCAATACAGTTGGAACCAAGTGGTGGTGGCGGGGATTATGGGATGTGATGCTGGAGTGGAAATCCATAAGATGATTGGATTTACCTGCAACATTCAAGAGAGTCTCATAGGTGCTAGGCAGTTTCATATACATGATCTCATTTAATTCTCACAATGATCCTGAGAAGTAGATATTACTTCTCCCGTTTCACAAATGAGAAAACAAAAGACCTAGTAGGAACTATAAAGTGACTTGACTCCATAGAGAAATAGCAAAGATGATTTCAAAACCAAAATCAACCAGCCTCCTGGGCCTCTGGCTTTTTCAACTACATTAGGCTGCCTCAGTCAGGTGGCATGAATAGAAGGGATTTATAAAATGGAGTAGAGTATGGAGAATGGGGAAGGAGGAAAGAAAAATTATCTTAAATCTGCCTAGAAAGGCAAATATGAAAAATGAAAGAAAAGGAAACATTTGCTAAGACTGGAAAGGAGTTAGAATGAAAAAAAATTACATCAGTGGAGTCAAACATGGGGATACAGGGGAGCCGAAAAGAAAACAAGAATCAATAATGAAATTTAACTGAACAAAGAGGGGAAAGGAGAAGGGATGAGAGGGGCTGAGAGGGAGAAAAGTGGTGGTCACAGGACAGGGGATTTGAGTATGAAAGTTACAGCTTACTGAGAATAAGGTGCATGCAAAGGTCTGATGCCAAGAGGAGCATTCTGTGACAGACACAGCAAAGATTTCACAGCAAAGAAACACCAGTCATTCTTGTGTTTCACCGCTTGGTAACTCCGTGACCAAAATCAAGTTTCTTAGCTTCCCCGAGCCTCAGATTTCATATCTGTTAAATAGGGATAAAAAGCCTTGCTCCAAATGTTGCTGGGATTATACATCAAAGCAGTACTTATAATTTATTGAGTACCTACTATGTGTTAAATCTTTTGCACAATTTTTTTCGGGGGGTGGAGTTTCGCTCTTGTTGGCCAGGCTGGAGTGCAATGGCGCGATCTCTGCTCACTGCAACCTCCACCTCCCAGGTTCAAGCGATTCTCCTGTCTCAGCCTCCAGAGTAGCTGGGATTACAGGTGTTTTCCATTATGCCCAGCGGACTTTTTGTGTTTTTCATAGAGACAGGGTTTCACCATGTTGGCTAGGCTGGTCTTGAACTCCTGACCTTAGGAGATCTATCCACCTTGGCCTCCCAAAGTGCTGGGATTACAGACATGAGCCACTGTGCCCGGCCGCATAATTATTTTTATTTCTAAAGCCTCACAACCACCATAAGGTAACAGTCGTTATCATTCATTGATATTCTACAAAAAGTTCTGGATCACAGAGCATGTGGTCATGCCAGATTTGACACTGCCTGTGAAATAAAGTTAGTACTCCTTGCCTGACTTTTCTTCTTGTCTTCAGTTATTCCCTCTCCCCCTCACTGAACTTCTTTTCTTATCATACGCTTTGCTCTCTCTGCCTTCCCTTTGTTTCCATATGCTGTGTTCTCAGCCAGGTGTTTCAGTTGCAAGCAACAGAAACCAATCTTGAATAATTTAAGCTGAAATAGAATTCAGAATTCAGTTAAGTGATATTATATTTCTTAGAATCCCCCAAAAGTCATGGGATCAGGTTTAAAGTACATGAAGTCAAAAGTGCCACTCCAAATCATCACACAGAACTGGATTGGTGGAGATATTGTAACCACTGCAGCCAAGCGGAAACCGGGCACTGCATACTATTGACATCAAAGACACTGGGCCCCAAACAGTAGAACCTTTTCGACTAGCAGAGACACCTGGATGTAACTGCCCCAACTATTGCCCTTTTGGCCACCAATGGATTCTGCCTGATTCTGGCTTATTTTCCAGCATCTGGGGTTGGTGAATCTGATTGGTGAAGCCTGGGTCATGTGCCCAAGCCCTAGCTGCAGTGGAGGCTGAGAAACTATCCAGAAATGTTAACTTCTTCATGTGAGGTGGGCTGTGCCTTAAAAGATAAAACACCCCCTGAGGTAGGAAAGGGATTTATTCACTTGCTAAGCAGTTGCAAAGAATGCCAAATGCCAACTTTAACCTGGAATGCCCACTCCCTTGGTACTAATCTTTATGGTTCAATTCCAATGCCACAGCCTCTGCAAAGGTTTCTTTGATTTCTCCAAGTACCTCATCTTAGGAAACACGTCTGCCTGCCTCCCTGTTACCTGAGATATTTATATGCCTGCCTCCTTCCAGCATCCCACCCCCTCACCCCCATCTCTATGAGCTTTCCAAAGGCAGGAGCTGTGTTTATCCAGCCCTGCATTACCATATAGTGCCTGGTAGGCACCTTGAATATGTGGTGATGAATGAATGAATGAAAGTGTTGGTCTCATTTGACAGGCCTTTGTACCAGAGGTCCCTGAAGGACTTGCCCAGACTCTGCCTTACATAAGGGAGCCCTTTTTTCCTGGTGTGCTCTTCTATAAATGGACTATGTCAGCATATTTGAAGAAAGGGGCATAGAGAATCAGAAAGCCCCATTGCGGTGGATAGTGGCGGATTGTGAGGGTACAAAGGAGAGACTGAGGGAGGCAAGGCGACATATTTTGGAGGAGTAAATGTACTAGAACAGGCATCAGAGGGGCAGGAGACCGTTTAGAATCAGAGGACTTGAAAGGCCAGATTCCATTCCCCATCCCTGCTTACCCTTTAGGTTCACAAATTAGTACACTGAGACAGGAGAAGAATAACTTACAAACCTCACAGGGAAGTATACCCAACTGTGCTCGTGTAGGTTTACCTTTTACAGCATCTTTGATGGGTGGGCTTTTCTAAGGTCACTGAGGACAGTGTAATTTAAGGGAAACAGTAAAGGCTTTGAAGCCTAGTGTTCACATCTCAGCTCTTCAGCTCATTAGCTATATGACCTTGGAAAATCCTTTCATCTCCCTGACCTCCTGATCTCAGTTTCCTCATATGGAAAATGGGAATCATAATATCCCATCTCACTGATTATGGTCATGTAAAAAAGCTAACATGTACCTGTCTGGCACTTGGAGTATTATTAAGTCCAAGGTCACAAAACGGCATTTGCTTTTTCCCTTATTTTCAGGGCTCTGCCTTTATCCAACGTCCATTAAAAAAAAAATGTGATGAGAGAGGAGAAAAGCAATTTATATGAAGGGTTAAAGATAGAAAGGAGGAAAGAGAGGAGGGAAGAGCTAAGAGAAAAGTGAATGCACAGAGACAGTACCAAAGGTGCAGATGGGTAAGCTGGACGGAGATGAGAAATGGCTCACAAATTATAGGGAAGAAGCATTTATAAGATTAAAGTCAAGATGAGGAGGAAGGAAATGAGTGGAGAGATGAAAGGGAAAACAGAGACAGGGAAGATGAAGAAAAGTAGGGGAGTGGAGAAGGGGGTGCACGGGCACTTGACCCCCGCAGAGGTGTCATTTCCCTGGAGAGTGTCAGGTATGTGGGTCAGAGACAGAGTCAGCCCAAGGCTAAAGGGTGCTGTATCTGGGGACCGAGCTCGACTGGAATCTAGAAAGACTGCGGGTGAAGAATTGGTGAGCACACCGGTTTTCTGGGACTAGGGCAGAGGAATCCAAAAGCCCCGGGAGCCAAGGACAGACAGAATAGTAGGTCTCTACCTCACACCCTTTTCAGGAATTTCACACAGAGAGCAGAAGCAGCCAAGTAGAGCTGCTCCAAGCTGGGAGTAGGGATCCGAAATAAAAGAGCGTGAGTGGGCTGGCTTGCAGGGCGCCAGCTAGGGGGCCGGCACAGGCCCGCTGCAGTCAGCTGGGGGGTCGGCGTTAGGCGGTGGAGTTCCACGCCCCTCGGTCCATTAGCAATTAGTGCTACTCTAAGGCCTGGATGGAGGGAAGAGGAAGGGCGCGGGTAGCGGGAAAATGAATGCCTGAGTTGAGGCCAAGTGGGGGAGAAGGGGGCTCTGAGGCCACAGGAAGTTATTTCAGAGACTGGAAACGGGTAGGAGATTGAAGACAGGACTTGTTCTTGGGCCTGAGGGGAGACAAAGTTAAGTCTTGGCCATCCAGGGGGCTCCCTATCCCCAAGAAGGCGGGGCCTTGAGCAAGGCCGGGCCAGGGTGCGCCCCCAGGTGCAGCCTCTGGGTTGAGCTGAAGGTGGGGTGAAGCCAGGAGAGCTGGGTTGAGTTGGGGGAGGGGGGCGTTGGTAGGACCCGCGGGGGCCCTAAGTATTAGAAATTTGGGGAGTTTGGGGAGGGGTGTTTTGGCTAAAAATGCTGTGAGGGCGGGATTGGGGGATCCTGGGAAAGGGGAGGGAGCGACTGGGACTTGCACGAGGCCGGGCGGAGCCTCCGAAACGCTCGGGGTCTGCGGGGGGAGCCGGAGACGGGGACGGGCGGCTGGGCCCGGGGAGGCGGCGCGGGGGGGCGGTCCAGGGCCGATCGGGAGGCGGAGCCCGGAGCCGGGGGCTGCTGGCGAGCGGCTCTCTCGGCTCCTTAGCTCGGGCGTCCTGCTTCGCTTCGGCGTCCGCCGTCGCCGCCGCTGCCTCCTCTTCCTCCTTCGCCACCGCCGCCGCCGCCGCCGCCGCCGCACCGCAGCCCCTCCCGCCATGGCCGCCACCGGCGCCCGGCTCAGCCCCGGCCCCGGCTCGGGGTTCCTGGGGCGGCCGAGGCTCCGCTTCCACCCGGGGCCGCCGCCGCCGCCGCCGCCGCTGCTGCTGCTGTTCCTGCTCCTGCTGCCGCCGCCGCCGCTGCTGGCCGGCGCCACCGCCGCCGCCTCGCGGGAGCCCGACAGCCCGTGCCGGCTGAAGACCGTCACGGTGTCCACACTGCCCGCCCTGCGGGACAGCGACATCGGCTGGAGCGGCGCCCGCGCAGGGGCCGGGGCTGGGACCGGGGCCGGAGCCACCGCCGCCGCGTCCCCGGGCTCTCCCGGCTCTGCCGGCACCGCCGCCGAGACGCGCCTCCTGCTCTTTGTGCGTAACGAGCTGCCGGGGCGCATCGCGGTGCAGGACGACCTGGACAACACCGAGCTGCCCTTCTTCACCCTGGGTAAGGTTGGGCGCCCGCACGCGCTGGACCCCAAGGAACCCCGAACCCCTGCGTGAGGCCGGGCGGGTGGCGGCGCCCTGGGGATGCCCACCCGGGGCTGCCCCGAGTGGGGTTGGCAGAGAGCAGAGGAGGGGCCCGGAGGTCGCACAGGTGGTTGGAAAGGAGCGTGGGGAGGAGGTCCTGAGAGCGCGCGGCGGGAGCCTGGGGGCGTGCCAGCCCTCCCGCAGTGGGATCCTGCCCCTCTGCCTCGAGCTCTGCCGGATCCATACCGGACGCCGGAGACCCCATTAGCTGAAGGTGCTCTGGCTAGGGGCCGGGGCATCCCAGATCCTAAGCCAGCTTCTGGTCGAGCCGCCCACTTCTCCTGCGGGCACCGTCACTGGCCGCCCGCCGTTCCCGCCCCCTCGCTCTCTCCTCGGAGTTGTGGGTTCTGCCCTTCCAGATGGATTTTCTTGAGAATCGGAGCGGAGTAGCTCCTTGTGGAATCGCCCAACCCGCAAAAGCGTGGCTTCCGTATGAGATGAGTGACCTTGGCCAAGTCGTTTCCCTTCTCTGGGCCTCAGTTTTGGCCATCTGTGAAATGGAGAGACTTGAGTGATTGCTGAGGACTCGGATTCCGAGTCCCAGGTCTCCACGTTTAGAGCCCCCCCCCCCCGCCCCCATCCGTGTTATCGGCTTTTCTGCCCACCTCCCGGCAGAGAGCAGGTTTGTCCTTGCAGCTCACTTCCTGGGCTAATAATAACAACTTAAAGGCAAGAAAAAGGGAAAGGAGATGAGACGGGTGTGGGTGGGGGGGGGCTCCAGCGGAAAAGTTAATCAGAAAAGTTCGCCAGCAGCTTGCTGCCTGCTGGTTCCCTGCGCGAGTCCCGGAGGAGTCGGCCCTTCCGTGTAGCTGTGGGAAGCGCGGCTGATTTCCCACCCGGGTAATTGATAGCTTAATTATCTCGGAGAGCGTTTACAAAAATGTTGTTCCCCTTAGCTCTCCCGCGCTCGCTGCTCTTCACTCTCCCCTCCCCTCTTGGGGCGCAGGGCCTCATTGGTTGTCGGAGTCTGGCCATCAACAGTGCCTGTGAGGCGCCTGGGGCTCGCCCAGACCACGAGCTCTTCTTCGCCGGGTTTTTGCCTTGGTGGGATCCGCCTCGGGCAACGCAGGGTGCCGGGCCCTCCAGGTGAAAACCTTTAGGATCCCTGAACCTCCGAGGTTAACTCCTCGCTCAGCTGAAAACACCCACAGAATAATCAGCGGACTAAGCTCCACTCTTCTTGTAGCCATGATATTGTTCAAAGTATTTTTGTGACCCAATCCCATCCTGGTATGCTACCGCCTCTGGGGATTTGAGTGAGTGCCAGTCGTTCTCCCGCTCTGAGCTTGAACCTCGGGGTTCGGGCCCCGGTACCCGACCTCGCAGGCTGTAATCTGAGCGTGCCGAACGTTTCGGGAGGCGAGCCACCGGAGCGCCCTGCACGTTCCCCGGGGACTCCCCGCGGTGGCGCGTCTGGCGGCGACTCTCCACGCACACACACACAGACAGGCGTATACACAAGCAGACACACACAGACCGGTAGCTCTTCCCACGTGCACCCGTGGGGCTGCCCATGTCCGAGAAAGGAAAGGAGGATGGAGGTGGTGTTCCTTAGGGCGCCGCCTGACTAACCTCAGGCCGCTGGCTCTTGCCACCTCCCCGTGGGGAAGGGTCCTTCTGGAGATACAGAAGGTATCCCTTCACTACCACTTCCAATCCTGGTCTTCTCCTTTCATCCTTTAGAGCCCTCTACTCCGGGGTACTCTGAGAGATGAGGGGTAAAATTCCTCCAGCGCCCCCAAATGGCTATTCAAGCGAAGGGGTGAGAAGGTCCTTGGGTATGGCCTGACTTGGCAGTGAGGGCCACAGAGCATTCCAAGTCTCTGAGGATATGGAGGACTCGGGATTCCTGGAGCTGACATATAGGTGCCCCGGGATTCCTGGAGCTGACGATCTCTGCCATTTTTAAGTTTGGCTTTCGAACGGGATGGGTGCCTCTGAGCCTGGGACAAGCTGAGTGAGGAGCTGAATGAGGAACTGAAGTCTTGACTACCCCAGGACCCAAATGCTGCTCCAGAGTCTCCTGGAAACCTGCACCGGGAGCCTTCCCCCTCCTCAGATGCCCGGCCCCTGAGCCTGGCAGCTGGGGACCCTCTGCCCCTTGGAGAGGACAGGGCTGGCCTCCTTGACAGTGCTGAGCCCTTTGGATGCATGCAGGGGTTGGGGTTCCTGCCTCCTCCTTTCCTCCCTAGCGCCCTGGACTGGCAGCTTTAGGCGCTCCCAACGGGGATTTGGCTAGCGAGGTAGTCACCAGATGGCTGGGTATAGCAGGAGCTGTGTAGGGAGACGTGGGATTTTTATTTGTGTTGGTCTTCGACTGTTTGTGTGTAAACACAGAGTGCACAATGAGCTCTGGGAGGGCCAAGCTGGCCGGAAATGAGAGTTGGTGGTGGCTGGGGGTTGGGGTTGTGGTTGGGGTGAAGGGGTGGTGGTGGTAGGGTGGGTTTGGGGCTGATATTGTGCGTCATTTGTGGCCATCTCTTTCTATCGTCCCAAGGCAGCCCCATCGCATTCCGACTTTTACACATCCTGCCCAGTGTTTGTCTCTGGCGAGTTGGGCGTCTTTCACTATCAGCTTGTCAGTTCAGGGGATTTGGACATGGCCGGTGCCACAGCTGGGCATGCAAAGTTGGTAAATGCCAATCTGCCAATAGTGGGGAGTGTGGAGCCACCACTAGGGGGTGATGGTGTCCACCAAAGCCCTGTGGTCATGCTTTGGGTCCTGGGACCAGAATTAGTGGTGGTAAATCTTCCCTGGCATTAAAGGAGAACAAAAAATAAAAATAAAAGGTAGAATTCTTACTTAAACTCCAGTAGGGGACCTTAAAGTAATTTTTCACACACTGTATCCCATCTGCATGCTCCAAGGTCACCTTCATACTTAGCCCAGCCTCCCTTCCTTCTGCCTCTTTTGTTTCAGTTATCGACTACTATTGGTAATAACCAGACTGTCAGCAAGTCTTTTTTTTTTTTTCCCCAGATCCTTTCCTTTTTTAAAATTTCTAGTCTCTCTATGAAATTCCAGCCTGCCTTAAGTAGATGGAAGTTTTCTTCAGGCGTGAAATATCTCCCAAGTTTGTTTGCCTGGGACTCTTCTTTAGATTGTGATTGTAAGTCAGTGACATTGACAAAGTGAATCTCCCTGAAAGTGATCAAAGAATAGCAAATAGTTATTGAATCCTTAATGTGGTGCTAAGAGCTTTCTTCCTGCCTTGTATTATTAAGTCACATAACATATAGGGAGTGGGCTCTACTTTTACTCCCATTTGCCAGATGAGGAAGCATTTTTAAGAGAGGTCAAGCACCTAACAAAGTCATACTGGGAATACGTGGCCAGACCTGGAACTGGAATCCTGGTCTGCCAGACACCTACATTCTTGTAGGTTGCTAAACTGGCATTCTGAAGCAAATATGACAATTTTGCAGGGCATAGTGCTGAGTAGAGAGGGATAACAATCATCAAGATTGTCAAAGACAAGAGCCTTTCTGCAAAGGAACTTTAGCTGCTTTGGTGAGCTGACCTATGTAAGTTTGAAAGTGAAACATGAGTTAAATGACATCCAATGACCCTGCCAGCTCAAAAGTTTCAGGACTCATGGATGTCAAAGGGCATTTTATTTATTGATGCCAATGAGTGATGGAGATGATACATTTTGTGGCATTAGGGAAGGAAGGCATCTTTGTAGACTTGGGGAAGACTGGGGACACTTTCTGGAACAGAAAGAACCTGAACTAGGCCTTGGAGGATTTAACAGGCAAAATGAGGAGAAGTTGAATGCTAAAATGCAGCTTAGAAATTTAACGCTGGTTGGGATCTGGAAATCTCAGCTCTGGCTCACTGTGACCTTGAATAAGTCATGTATCCCCCAGAGCTTCAATTCTTTCTGCTGCAATATGAGTGGGTAGATGAGCTCTAAAATAATCCTTTCGTGTAAAGATTCTATGAACTTGAAGTGCCCTGACCTACTCCGTGACTCTGATAGCTCCTCTTGCTTTGTACTGTCTGTTTTCCTTTACTGGTAACATGAGGGTGGTGGGAAGGACTAATAGAAAAGAAAGAAGTTGAGCAGGAACAACTGTCAGCCCGGGCTTCTAAGGTGAACCTGCATGTCACTCAGTCTCACTTACCCCCAGGCAGCCCCTGGGGTCTTGTGAATTTCGCTTTTATGCTCACAGGTAGGGAAATATCATCCTTCTTGCTGTGCTTGATAGTGGTCAGGCAAGACTGATTGCCACCTGCTTAGATTCAGAAAAAGCAGGTAAAAGCAATAAAATTGAGTAAGCACGCATTGTCAACATTTTTTGGTAATTTGCTTTGCCATATCAACCTGACAGGAGAAGTGTGTGTTCTGTATTTGGGGAAGGGTGTGTGAAAAAACAAAAACTATTCATTAGTCCGTGTTTAAGCACACCTGCATGCACAAAGCTGGCAGTGTCCCAAAGGACCGTCCCAAAGGATGCTTTTTGCAATAAGCTGATGGCCTGGAGGAAGGAGGAAGATACAGTTTGAAATGCCAACTTGCTCAGATCTGCAAAGGTTTCTTGAAAAAGTGAGGGTCCAGCAACCTGGCTAGAGGAATTGCTGGGAGAACGGAGTTTAGCCTAAGAAAAGCAATCCATGGAGGGCTGGAGAAGCTTCCTTTAAATGTCAACAATGAGCTGAGTGTGGTGGCTACTTGGGAGACTGAAGCAGGGAAATCACTTATGCCCAGGAGTTTCAGGCTGCAGTGAGCTGTGCCCATGCCACTGCACTGCAGCCTGGGTGGCAGGGGGAGACCCTAAAGAAAAGTCTACAAAATGAAGAGTATATTTTCCTTTGGAGAGGGGGAGGGTGCCTAACTCTAATAAATGTCTCAACAGATCAGAAAGAATAAAGCTGAGCCCTACAGAAGGCTGTGCCCCCTGGAACTGTCCAACAACCCAGTATGCTGACCACTAATGGTGGTACAATCCACCTTATAGTTATTCAAGCACAGACTGGACCTCTGTTTGTCAGGCATTTAAAGAAAGGACCCACACCCTCTTGGATATTTGGGCTGTATACCCTTATTGCTTTCTAGTTTGGTTTTAAAGGTAAACACCCTTTATTTGGAGGGAGGAAAAATGCTTACCAATAGTCATAAGCTGTGTCTTCTCTAGAGGCTTCTGACCACAGAATGTTCATTAGCATCAATTCCAGTGTTCTTTTCTGTATGTGTGTGAGAGAGATTCTGGGATGGGGAAGTGAGTAAATTTGATTTCTTGAAACAAAGATAGGTTTAAAACAATGTATGTTATTTCTTCATTTGGGAACTAAGTCCCTTACTGCTAATTGAGGTATTTGGGCAGCACTCAAACTTCAAGTTCCCATCTTGGTGTGATGGTCCAGGTTTCTGGGACATTGTAAATAAGGGTCTTGGGTGAGGTAGTGTTTAGTGGCCTCAGATCTGATTCTTCTAGTTTTTTCCACTCACTTCCCTCACTTCATACCCAACCCCACTTCTTGCCATCTCAAAGCTGATAAAATTTATTTAATGATCAGGGCAGAGTGAAATATGCTGTCTCTCCTCAGAAAGTACTAAGTTACTGAGACAGTATAGGGCAGAGAGAAGGAAGAGTTAACTTCAGCCATTAGTGAGGCTCAGATTTGGTCAAAGCCGACCAGATTTGCTACTTCTTGGGGGATCAGTGATACCAACCGAGGCAGCAGAGCGCTGCAAGCTTTGGCGTAACCCATGGCTTGATCGTTTTCCTGAACTGGGCCCTCGGTCTGCAAGATTTTTCTGTGGTTTTCATTTATAGCAGGTGCAGCAGGAGGATTGAGTAGGCCTTTGGCTGGCAAAGCCTCCTGCTTCTCACCTCCTTGCTTTGTTATACCCTGGGCCTGCCTGCCATAGGACATTGTGAACACGTGTGATGTGGGGAGAGGAGGATAGAGACTGACAGTGACCTCTTAAAGGAAGTCTGGGAATCTGTCACCACAACCATCGACTTTGATGGGCTCCCGGAATCACAGACTCGCAGGGCATTGAATTCACCCCATCCCATTTTACATGGTAATGTTGAGGCCTAGACAAGGAAAGAAACCTACCCTGCAGTTCAAATTTAAGCCCTGTTGTGTTGAATCCCACACTGTGCCTCTTTCTATCACATTGCTGGGCCTCTCACAGGAGGCATTGGATTTAAACATATTACAGAGTCTACAAGTCTGTTCAGCATCATAAAGGAGGCTACTCTTTCCTTCTTCCCCTGCCCCCCCCCCAAAAAAAGGAAAAAATCTCCTTAGGGAAATTGAATTGGTTTTCCTGCCTGAGTATCCATCTGATTGACTCCAGTCTCTCCTAAGCACCTGAGCTGATGGGTTTTGTTCTGGGGCAGAAGGAAGCCTCGCTGCCTTTCACCCTAGCTGCCTTTGGGAGTGGGTGGGGGAAGTCTGCTCTTTTCCAGGAAAGGAGAAAAAGAGTCAGGTTTAACCTTGGGGTGGAGCAGCATTAGAGGAGGCTTCCTGTCCAGAGCTGATACTCTCCCAAGTTCTCATACTGACCAGCTAGTGGCAAAAAAAGATGAACTATAGTGAGAGAACGAGCTGGTTTTACTTTCCTTGCAGCAGAGAGGACAGCCTCTCTGCCCCAGAAAGAGGCAGGCAGCAACGCTCAGTGATAGTTGTTCTATGCTCTAGCACTTGCTCTCTCCTTTCACTGGCTTTTCTCTACTGACTGTAGCTCTTTTGGACAATAGCCCCCCCAAAAGAACTCCCTTTTGAGTGGAAAAGGAGTGGGTGGTGACTATACAATACAGGATTCAAGACTGAAATATGTGTCGCTTTCTTACTAGGAAATTTGACAAGGATGTTGTAGGTTACAAACTATGAAGGGAAACCATTTCTTCATTCCCAGTGCTGCAGCTGCTGGCAAGCTCGGGCCTCAACACTTCCATCTACTACAATTTCAACAGTCAACGCACTGGTCTGTCTACCTGTGGTCTTATCCCTTCTAATCCATCCTCGGTACTTGCAGGCAAAGTGATTTTATTAAAAGCCCAAATCTGATAATGGCCATCCTCTTGTAAAGCACTTCACCGGTTCCCCATTGTTCTGAGGATGATTAATTTCCCCCTCCCTATTGTAGTAGTACAGGGTCCCGGTCACACTCTGCCAGATCATTCTCTACTAAGAACCCTTCTCATTTGGCACCTCTGGCTCACTACAATGTCAGGAAATTCTTTCTCACCTTTCGAGACCAAATTCAGGTGTCAACTTATTTTTGAAGCCTTTTTGGACCCCTCCACACCAGAGTTGTACACCCTGAGCCTTGGTGCCCACCATCAATAAAGACTGCTATAATCATAGCCAGGGCCTTTGAATAACTGAGCACCAGTGATGTGAGAGGCACTGTTCTATGTGCCTAGGATACATCAGAGGACAAAAAACAGAGATCTCTGCCTTCAAGAGCTTTTATTTCTCTCTTCCCCCCACAACCACCCCACCGTGTGTGGTGTGTGTGCATGTGTGCGTGTGTTAGGGGATAATGGCAATAGACATAATAAGTAAATTATGTAGTATGTGAGAAGATGAAGTTCTACGAAAGAAAGGGAAAAACTAAAACAGGGAAGAGAGAATCAAGAGTTCTGAGATAAGGAGATGGGTTTTAATATTAAATAGGATAGAATGAGAAGAGCTTATTGAGAATGTGAGATTGGAACAAAGGCTAAAAGCAGGCGAAGGAGTTAGCCAAGTGGATATCTAGGAAAAGCACATTCCGGGCAGAGAACAGCTCCAGCGATTATCTAGCTTAGCACACCTGGACCTTTCAAGGGACAGCATGAAGGTCAGTGTGGCCTGAATACAGTGAACAAGCGGTGGTGGTGGGGGCATGCAGGAAAGAACGTCAGAGAAGAAAAGAAGACCCCAGTCACATAGGGCCGTACAGACTACTGTCGGGATTTGGGCTTTGACTCTGAATGAAATGAAGAGCTCTGCGGGATTTTAAGCGAACGAGTGCCAAGGTCTGACTTCTGTTTCAAAAGAATTCCCCACTGCTCCGTACAGGAGAAACTCTGGGTGCAGGAAAGCCTGAAGAGTCTCTACCGATGAAAAGTAATGGTGGCTTGGAGCAGAGTGAGAGCAGATTTTACTCTGTGTGTTTCCTCATCTGTCTCACACTGCTTTCCTATGTGTCCTGTGAATAGCGAACATACCTTCTTCATCTCTGGGGCTGTGGTGATCTACCCTTTACTTGCCACATTGTAGGTGTACAGGAGATCTCAGAGAGCTAGAACTCTGGGTTTGCTAAGTGTCATCCCAGAATCCATAGTGGACAGAACTTGAGATGGGCTGAAATTGCACTTACCTGTTAAGGGTGAGCCTAAACATCATCCATCCTACAGAGCCTTCCCTCTTCTGAGCACTCATAGGAATTGCTGCTACCTTCTCCTGTCTCCTGATTATTTTGGGGTGATTGCAGGATGGCTAATGAGAACAGTGTGATTACAGGAAAGAGTTCTGTGTTTAGAGAAGGCTCTGTCTTGAGCAGCTTGGAAGCCACGAAAAAGATTAGAACCATTTGCATTGTAGCAAACAAAGAGACAGTACAAGTTTTGGGGAAATGATACACCACGTTTCTGGGACTATCAAGTATCAGAAATGGAAACATTAGGACATTATCTAAATGAAACACTTGTGTCTAAAGATGGGAAATAAAGGTCACCAAGTCAGTGGTAAAGCAGATGCCAGATCCCAGGTCTACTGACCCCTGTGTGTTTTCCTTCCATCTTAGAGAAGGGCAGCTGGGCAACTGGGGACAGGAGTTGGAATTCCAGAGTTGTAAAGTCACTGGCCTTCATCATCCTGGCATAGGGTAGGCTATGAAAATCATGACCATTTATGTAACATGTACTACGTTCCAGGGGCCATCATGGTACAATTGTTATCTCATTTATTCTTTCCACAGTGCTGAAGGACAGATGTAGTTCATTCCATGTTATAGCGTGAGCTCTGAGGCTCAGAGGAGTGAAGGAACCCAGCCAAGATCACACAGCGGTTATATAGCTAAGCTCAGTCTAAACCCAGGGCTGCCTGGTTCCATAGTCTATGTGCTGTCTGCCCTGCCTGCTGCATCGAACAAGAGGTGTTCTCAACTTTTCATCTCTAGACTCTTTTTACTTATTATGTCACCTTCTTCTCATTAACAAGAAGTTGCAGACGTTTCTTATACAGAAACTTCAGGTGTGACAGCTTCACAGGCCCGAGGGACTGAGCACCTTATTCTGTGCTGCCAGGAGCTGACTCAGCAGCTCTCCAGGCCCCGTCACTTGCTCCGTGCTGCTTTGCCAAGAGAGCTTCAGGCCTTGTCTCATACTCTCCAGAGGCCCCTCGTTATTCCTGGACCCACTTGACAAGCAAACGCCTATGTTTCTGTGCCTTCTCGGTTTCCTTCCTCCCTCTCTCCCTTCCTCTCTTCTTTCTGCCTTCTCTCCTTTCCTCCCCATCCCCTTTCCTCCTCCTTTTTTCCCTTTTCTTCTTTCCTCCCAACTCTTAGAGAGTCGTCACCTTCTGCTCTGCCAAGTGTTTGCTAGGGGACTAGTAATCTAGCCCTCTGAGAAATTTGTATAAGCCTCTATGTCCTTTTTTGGGAAATGACCAAGGTGTCTGGTGTCTGAGATGTAGCTGCTCTCTGTGAACTTGCTTCTCACTCCTGCGCAATCTCCAGTTGAAATCTGTCCACTCAGTCCTCTTAAGCATCATTGTGTGCAGTTTTTGTGCTTCCTCCTTGAAGATGGGATCTCTATTATACGTATAGACACACACACACACACACACACACACACAATTTATGATCATGCTGTAACAATCCAAATATATGGTGTATCCTTCGAGGTAAAATGTGCCTTTGAGATCCAACCCTACTCCTTCATCTACCTAGCGAGGACAAGTACATTTTCCAAGGTCCTGCAGCTAATCCACAGCACAACCAAGTCTCTAGCTCAGGTCCTCTGATGGTGGCAGTGTGCTGAAGCGCAACTTTTGCCAGGTCTGAGGACCAAAAGCCCTGGGATCAAATCCCGGATGTACTCATTTCTAGCTTTAGATTTATGTCTGCCACTTCTCAGAGCCTCTGCGCTGACTCACCAATAAAGTGAAGAAAACATAATAGTCACTTAGTTTTGGAGAGCCCTCCATAACCACATTTCAGTCAGCACCGGTCACTGTGCTCACTTTTTACTGACACTAAGCTGTGTGATCCTTATGGAGATAGTGTGTGCAAAGCACCTAGCGTAGCGTCTGGCACGCAGCTTGGGCTCTGTGCCTCTTCGCCACCTGGAGTCCTTTTTTTGGAAGGAGGTGGAGGTATGAATCAATAATGAATGTGAATTTCCTTTCCCCTCCCCCTCTTTCCACTCCCTTATGCTCTGCTTATGCCTCTCTCTCTCTCTACCTCCCCTCCTCCCCAGCAAGGCAAAAAAGGATGAAATTGACCATTGATGTCTGCTCATTCTCTTGGAGCTGGAGGAAGCCCGGGGAAGCAGGGAATTCCGGGTTGTTTGAGGACAGTTGGGACAGAAGAGCTCTTAGAGACTGAGTCTTAGGCAGGTGGGTGTTGTGGGAGCAGGCGGGGCCGAATCCTCTCCCTTCTGGTGGAGGCTGGCTGACAAAGCCTTGCTCTCATGCACCCAGGGAAGTCACGAGTGGCTTTGCAAGCAGCCGAAAAGGGAAGGAACATTTCCATTAGCAGAATCAGCAGTAAAGAGATTTCCAGTCACAGTAATAGCTGCATTTGGGGGAATCATTTCAGTGGTTGCTGTGGGCGGAGGAGGGAAGGGGGTGGGGCATCAGGGGAAGGCACAGGAAGGCGTCTGGTGTACTTGCACAGAGCTGGGAGATAGCACCGAATGAGAGCCAGGTGCCAGACAGGGTAACTATTCAGGAGCAGGACTAGTCCTTTGACAAACATTCTGGATTCCCTATTGTCCTCCAAATGGACAGAGCTCCATTCTAGAGGGTCCCATGGGAGGCTGCACACTTATTCAATGCTGCCTTTCCTCTGAATATCTGAATTACTCTTTTCAAGACTTTTACGGCCAGCAGCAACTTCTTTGGTTCCTGGGATTTGCAGGTGGAAGAGTTCCCAGATTATTTAACCCAGGCTTTCCTCAAGTTAGCTGCTCATCGAAATCACCCTAGACCTCAGGTTCTCAAGGCCAGACCTGCTGAGGCTCCTGGGAAGAGGCCTGGGAATCTGAACTTCAACAAAGGTACTGACACCCTGGCCGGTACCTGGAGGACCTCTGTGAAGTGGAGCCCTGTGAGAAGCTCTTTAGCCTCATCCTCTGATGTTCCTTTCCTCCCTTGAGGCTCTAGCCATGTTAATGACTTGTAAATGTCTGAGGGCGACAAACTCATTCTATTCTCTCTGTTTAGATTGTTTTCCTACTCCAGGTTCACCTGGCCAACTCCTAGACTTAGCTCTATCATCTCCTCTAAGGGGTGTCATCTCCAAGATGCCTTCTCTTTCTCCTCTTGGGCTTAGGTTTCTTTTTCCTGTAGGCCTATACACCCCTCATCATACCACTACCACCCTACCCCTGTAGGTTGCTATAGTTAACATAGAAAAATACAGAATGCAAAGTTAAAAAGTTCAAATAAATAATGAATACTTGTTTAGTGTAAGTATGCTCCATGCAGTATTTTGGACATACTTATACTAAAAATATCTCACTGACTATCTGAAATCCAAAGTGAACTGAGCGTCCTTGATTTTATTCAGAAGCCAGCAGGAAACCTGTGTTTCTCTCCTTCTTATCTGGGATCATACTGTTGATGTGTGATTTGTACCCCCAAACCTGCTCTACCCACTTCTCCCCATCTCAGGAAATCAAACTGTTTTTAGCCTAGTTTTTCAAGCCAAGCAGTCACTCTTCGTCCTTTTCCTTGCCTCTCATCCTTTCAGTCAGCTAACCCTGACGGTCTCGCTTCTAAAATTATTTTCAGGCAGGGCATGGTGGCTCATGCCTATAATCTCGAATCTTTGGGGGCAGAGGCAGGCAGACCACTTTGGGTCAGGAGTTTAAGACCAGCTTGGCCAACATGATAAAACCCCATCTCTACTAAAAATACAAAAATTAGCCAGGCATGGTGGCAGGTGCCAGTAATCCCAGTTACAGAGGAGGCCAGGAGAATGTCTTGAACCTGGGAGATGGTGGATGCAGTGAGTTAAAGTTGCACCACTGCACTCCAGCCTAGGGAACAAAGCAACATTCTGTCTAAAAAAACACCACCACCACCACAAAAAGATGTTCAGAATTCACTCTTGGTAATTTCCACTGGCATCCCCTTCATCGAAGCTGCCATCCTTTTCCACATCAGCCTCCTAACTGGTCTTCCCGCTACCTCTCCATTCTCTGTTCTTTGTTTATGCCATACTACACATAGCCCATGGGCTAAATCTAGAATGTTGCTTTTTTTTCCAACCCATAAACCTATTAATTTTTTAAAAATAGTTGACAAAAAGTCAAAAGAAAAATACTTGTTGACATGTGACAGTCACGAAATTCAGATGTCAGTACCTGTAAATAAGAATGTACTGGAACACAGCCACACTCCTTTGTTACGTGTTGTCTGTGGCTGCTTATGTTCTATAATGACAAAGTCAAGTAGTGACAATAGAGTGTCTGGCCTGCAAAGCTTAAAATATTTATTAACTGGCCCTTTACAGAAAATGTTTGTCAACTTCTGCTCTACACAGTAGCCAGCATGATATCTTCCAAAAAACAAATTCCCTGTTAACAACCTGCAATTCCTTCTCTCTGCCTTGGAGATAAAATCCTTATTCTTTTTCAGTGTCTAGAAAATCCTAAACGATTTGCCCTTTTCTCTGAGTTGTCTTCCACCATTTTCTCCCTTGCTCACAAAATTCAAATGTCACCTCCTCCAAGTAGTCTTCCCTGGACCAAAGTAGCAACATTATTCACCACACTCTCAGCTATCTCAATTGTTTTTAAAAGCCTTTATCTGACAGGTTCTTGGAGGTAGGGAGTGTGTCTTGTTCATCATTTTTGGCTACATGGTTGAGGAACATCACACAGTAGGTTCTGAGTAGATATTTTCTGACAAAATGGGCAGAAATGGAGGTGATAGTTTGTGAACACCACTTCAGAGGGAAAACTACCTGATTGGGTTGTTCTGTTGCTTATTAGGAAGAGGATTCCAGAATCTAAACTTTATAAAGTATGTTCAGCAGTACCTGGCACTTAGTACATGCTACCTATGTGCTTGTTAAATAAACAAAAGCAAATACAGGTATTGATCGACTTACGACCTATGCAACTTAAGACCATTCGACTTTACGACCACAATCGCTAGCCACGACTGCTCCGTGTCTGGCAGCGCAAATGTTGTCCAGCTGGGCGTACAGTGCGGACCAGCTTCTGGCACCACCACCATCTCCGCGTGCACCATTTCAACTGTGCATATAGCCTACTCAACTTACGACCAAATCGTGTTACAACCGTTCCGCGGTCCTGACCGTGGTCGTAAATTGAGCACTGGCTGCCTGTACCTTAATCCCTGATACCAGCCCCCCCCACTTCCTTTGCAGGTGGAGAGAATCTAAAATCAAGTCATGTGGGTAAAGATCTCACGGAACCTAGAGGCAATATAATATGGTGGAGAGGACTAGAACCAGGAATCGTGGGTTTTGGTCCCAGTTCCGCTGGGTGTCTGTGGTCAAGTCTCTTCCTCTTTCCAGGCTTTCCCTCATCTCTAATGCAATGAGATTAAACTAAGTGATCCTAGGAGCCCAGGAGGGAGAGAAGGGTTCCCTCTGGGAACTTCTGAGGCTGAAGTTACAGTTAGATAAAGCTTTCTCCTTTCCTCCTCTCTCTATCGTTTCTGGGCCTCTGAAGATCAAACGCTCAGCTCTGAACCCAGGTGCGACTAGAGTTTTCAAGCCCAGTCTCACACTAATTTATTAGGGAACTTTCTTCAATTACTTTCTCTCTAGAGGGAGACTGCCCAAAGTAACCAATTAAGGGTCTGCCAATCGTGGAGCTCCTACTATCCCTCCCTCCCCTCTTTTCTCTCTCCTTTTTAGTGTCCTGACCTCTTTAATCCATCTCTCCAAACCACAGAAGCCTCTAGGGAATTGCTCTGCCTCACCTGCCTCCCTGCTTCCAGGAGGGAACAGAAGGTCCGTCCTCCCCACAAAAGGACAGCAGGTGGAAAGGCTGATGGCTGAGCAAGGGCGGCTGCAGAGCTAGGAAAACCAAACAGATTTTGCAAGTCTGGTTAAGTACACAACTGTGCTGAATTTGGAGGTAGTGCCTGGAGTCTAGTCCTGTTTCTGCCATTGATTTGCCGTGTGACCTTAAATAAATGGCAGTCCTTTTTTTTTTTTTTTTTTTTTTGGCCTCAGGGAAGATTAAGTGAATATTGTAAGAGCCAGCTCTCCTTCAGGTAAGGGGGAAGATTGGGCTGCATAGGCTACTCCAAGAGAGAGGAGACATGGTCGAGTCTGGTTTACTGCAGAATCCCGTGTGCCTAGAGCTGTGCCCATTATATAGCGGACACTCAATAAATTTTTGTTGAATGAACAAATGCATACGTGAATGATCAGTGGAAACTATGTTTGGCCATATTGCCACTCTCCACTTCTGTATTTATGATGGATATTGCCGATCAGTGACTTAATGATATCCTGATATTCCTTCTCAATGCAATGTCTCATCAGTCACTACCAGTCAATTGGGATTAGCATGGGGGATGATTTTTATTTCCACTTCCTAGACTAAACCAGTTCACCTGAAAACTTTGACCTCTTTGCTTGGAGTTAAGACCTTTTAGTAATTATTCAGTAGTCTTTCCATCTCAGACCCTGTGCTGGGTCCCTAGTGGTGTAGAAAAGCAGGGTGCTCACAGACTATTGGAGTAATAACATTGGCATTTTTTAATTTAGAAAACCCCTTTCTATGAGTATTTTTAGTAAAGCCACATTACAGATGAAGAAATGGCCATTCAGAGAGATGAAGTCTATTGCATAAGGTCAGTAGTAATGGGGTTAGCTGTATTTATTTTAAAAAGGAAATTTTGTATCACAGTCATGAATGGAACAACAAAATAATTAGCAATAAATGGAAGATAGCCTGCCAAAGTAAGTATGTATCTATTGAAGTTAAAAAACAAAAAAACATTTAAGTCTAAATTCATCTCTGGTTCAATACTTGGAAAACGTTGATCGACCCAAGCACAGAGACAAAGATAGTCCTCTAAAATTCGAATTTTGCTCACTTAAATGTCAGATTTCCTTTATATATTTTAAAAATATCTTTTCTGCCTCATGACTACCATCTTTTAAGATCCAACTTGAACATTCCTTCACTCCTTCTAAGATGGCTTTCCTGGCTCCCCCCAAAACAGTTATTTCCGAAGCATTTTGTACATTCAGTGCGGTCAGTATTTTCATAGAAATATTGTTGATTGCTTGTCTGCCTCTCTTGTTAGTAGGTACACTTTCTTTCTAAGTTAAACATCGTTTCTCTTTAATTTCTGTAACTCCACCAGAGAGTACATGCATGTTTATTGAATTTCCAACCTTAATTTTAAATTTTAACAAATAATACAAGGTTGTTGTAACACATTAATGCAGTTTGGGGATATTATAAAGGAAAACCTGAAAGTCTCTCCTCCACCCAAACTCATTGCTCAAAGGTGGCCATGGCGAACAGTTTGCTGGGATGCTTGTGGAATGTGGAATAGATATGTGTGTGAACAGCCACCTTTGGTGCAACAGAGGGGAGGAGATTTGTCTGAGGTCATTCTGCAAGTTTCTCGCAGGTGGCACAGAGATATCGATAAAATTGTCTTTTCGTTAGGGCAATGGTTTTTATAATTGGCCTCCGTGATAAATCAGGGGAGTATCAGTTGCTCTGTACTTCTGTTACAGAGGTACTCTACTCTTACCTGCCTGTAACATTGGAGCTTCAGTTTCACCTGAATAAAACATTCATTTAAAATTTAAAAAATGTTTTAGAAGGATGGCACTATGTCTAAACCACAGCATTGGCCTCCATTCTCCATGTACAATATATTGGAAAGGAGATGGTTAATGTTCCTTCTGTATTTTTTGGTGATGGTATGATTGAAGGAATCTTACTGTCCATCTTGTAATTAATATTAAGCCAGATTTACAAACCCCCCATAGAATGTGCAGGCCCCTGAAACTACTTCAAGATTTCCTCTAGGTCTTAGGGAGTTTTCTTTTTTACTTTCCTTTGCTTGACTCACACACACACATGCACACATATATATACATATGTAACATAAACATGCATACATGTACACACATATACATACACACAGGTACATATGAGACACAGAGAGAGTGTGGAATAGGATGATTCTTCTGTCTGGAGAAGTAGAATAAACTGAACTCAGCAAAGGAGAAGCTAGGAAAACACCTGTTATTACAACCAGTTCGGGGTGAGTGTCTCTGGCATGGAATGATTGCTGAATCAGTGCATATCTTCTTCTTCCTTAAACTTCTCATTCGTATGGGGAGACAAACTATTCAGGGGAAGGCTACCTGATTTAGATTTAATTGCCTGCCCTAGAAATCTTTGTTTCTGAAGCCATTTAGACTGGCAGTTGGTCAGTTAGTAGAAAAAGTTCATTGAAGTAGAGAATCATAAAATGTAATAGATGCCCTGTAAACATTCCATTTTAACTTAAAATACGTAAATGTGCATACATTTGCCGATTATTAGATGTAGGCCCAAGGCTGCCTCTTTGAGTCCGGGTCAGCAGATTGGAGCTCCATGCCATCTGTCTTGCATAAACTGTGCTCATAACACACCAGATATGATCTCCAGTGTTGGTTTCATTAAAGGAGACTGAGGACCTAAAGATGCTTGCCAAGTAATTTTTATAGTTTTATGATTCCTTTCTAAATTTTTATAGCTGTCGCACCTGACCTAATTCAACAGTAATATTTAAGTGACTTTCTTTGTTTTTTTAATTGTAAAATCAACTTAGCCCTCCTAGAAACCACTTTCTTTAGATGCTCATAAATATTTAATTCGCAGAATATTTTATTAAGTTTTGTACATTTGTAAATAACTTAAAGAGTCTAATTGGATTGTTTGTAACTCACAGGATAAATGCTTGGGGGATGGATACCCCATTCTCCATGATGTACTTTTTTTACATTGTATGCCAGTATCAAAACATCTCATGTATCTGGGTGTGGTGGCTCCCGCCTATAATCCCAGCACTTTGGGAGGCCAAGATGGGCAGATCACTTGAGGTCAGGAGTTTGAGACCAGCCTTGCCAACATGGGGAAACCCTGTCTCTACTAAAAATGCAAAAAATAGCTGGGCATGGTGGCACATACCTGTAATCCCAGCTACTTGGGAGGCTGAGGCAGGAGAATCACTTGAAGCAGAGAGGTGGAGGTTACAGTGGGCTGAGATCAAGCCACTGCACTCTAGCCTGGGCGACAGAGTAAGACTCTGTCTCCAAACAACAACAACAAGAAAACATCTCATGTACCCCACAATTATGTGCACCTACTATATACACACAAAAATAAAAAGTAAAATATTCCTTTAAGTTTTGTAATTATAAGAAATACAATGAGCATAAGCAGGTCTGGAAGACAAACTGGCTTCCAGTAAAATACGACTTAACTGGTGGCAAAGTCCCTTAGAGTGCTGGAGAGGCAGCACCTTACCAATGCAAGCACTCATGGCTGGGGAGGCCCAGAATGTTCTACAGAGATAACATGAAGCGCAGCCTCATCTGGCAGTCAGTGGAGACAAGGCTAGATGAAAGCTTTTGAAATACATACATTTCAGGTTGGTGGAGGCATTAAGTCGTAGCAGTTTTAGTGGCTGGGGCTTTAGGTATCATTTGTCTAAAATTCTGATTTAAAGAGGAGGAAACAGAATCCCAGAGACGACCCAGGAACTCCTGACTCTTGTAGTTCATAACCCTTCCTAGAATTCCTCAGCAATTGCTGTTGACGTCCTCATGCTTTGGGGTGGCCTTCTCAGGGAGGCACCCCACACTATCCCTGTTTTATAGATGAGAAAACTGTGGTTCCCTTAGTGAAGTGGCTTAGCATGTTAGAGCTGCTGTTAAATTCCCAGATCCACTGACTTCCCAAAGACGAGGAATATTCTGTAAAGTTTTGTTGTTGTTGTTGTTCAGCAGTAGCTTTTAATATTTTTAGAAAATAATTAAATATTAACAAATATTTGTTTCCATTTGGGACCACACCCGAACAGACATTCCCCTTCAAGTCTTCTTCGCGCTCATCGCATACATGTAGAGTTTTTTGGGGCTTCTGTGTCACTCTGCCGATCTGTACCCCAATTCCCCCGATTATCCAAATTCAGAACTCTCCAGGCCCTCAGGCCTCATCCAGACCAGCTTTCTTATTGCACAGAGGGAGGAAGAGGCCGGGAGATGGCTGCTATGTTGCCTAACGTCAAGGGAGTGAGGCTGCTTATGAACACGGAACTGAGAACACCAGCCTGAGTTCTTTTGCTTCCGCTGAGTTTCCCGGCTTGCCTACCTGTGGGGAGGGTTGGGCAGGTAACGAGAGGGCAGTGTGTGTGAGCGGGCTGCCAAGAGTTCCTGTGCTTTATGAGGTGTAGAGTATAATTCAAAACCTATTTTGGGGATGTCTCACCCCATAAAATTTCCTCCAGCAGGAATGGCTGGGAATTTGTTTTGACTTCCCCAGCACATGTTTTTTTTTTAAAGACCTCTTCTCTCCATCTCATTTTCCTTTCTTCTGTGCTTCCTTTCTTCTATCCAATTCTCAGGGACCCTGTCCTGGTGGCTCACGAGGGGACACAGTGGGGGCGGCATTTGGGGAAGGAGTATAGGTTAATGGGCTGACAAATGGTTATGAGAAGGCACTCCTTTCTTGGATGATTCTGCCTCTGAAAAGACCTTGGCTCAGGAAATGACTTCAGGGATCTGCTTTTCACAGTGATAGTTCGACTTTTAGACGCCATTCTTACTGTCAGAGGAATCAGGGTCCCATACAGCTTTGTGTCTGTCTTGTAATCCAGTAGCAGCTCCTCCTTTTTCATTCCTCCCTTCATTTTCCCCACTCTCATCACTCCCCCAGTCTCTTGCAAGTTTCTACTGCAGCAGTTTCTTTCTTCGAGTAAATACTTGAAGAATCATTCCCAAAGGTTGTCTTTCTCTCACTTGGAATCCTCAGTGACTCCCCACTGCTTACAAGATTAAGAGTAAATGCCCTAGCAGCTGCGTCCTCCATGTAAGGGCCAAATCCACCTCTATTGCTTGTCTCTCTCTCAGTTCCTTTGCCTGCACTTCAACCAAACTGGATTTTTTAGTATCCAGAAAATAAGCTTTACTTTCCCATTTCTGTGACTTTGCTCAAGCTGTATCCTCTGTCTGGGATGACCTTGTTCTGAATTTCTGCTGGTGGAACCTGTTTCTTATAAGCTACTTTCTTCACAGAAACTTTTATGTTTTATTCCTCCTTCCGCTTTCCTTCTTTGCCTTATTTATCTTTCATTAACTTTATTCAGGACACTTTCTTTATGTCTTTCTTAGGACTCCTTCATTATATTGAAATATTGATGTCTCTCTCCTGCAAAATCCAATATGGTAGACACTAGCCACATGTGGCTATTGTGCATGTGAAGCGTGTCCAGGATCACTGGGGAACTAATTTTAAATTTTATCTGATTTTTGTAAATTTAAAGCATAGCCACGTGTGACTCTTGGCTACTATATTGAATAACATAGATACAGAACATGTCCATTATTGCAGAAAGCTATGTTGGACCGCACTGCCTGTGAAATCCTTGAGGGGATGGAAGGACTCTTGCCTTTTCTGTCTCCTGCTGCCTGGTACAGAATCTGTTAGTGAATAGGTGTCAATTAACGTTGGTAGCACTGACTTTCATGACAGGACTGTAACCAGTAATCCCAAAGAGATCCACTTTGAAGATGAAAGTTTAAAGCAATTTATTTTGAAAACACACCAAGGATTGCTAATACAAATATTGCATCATAAGCTTCCATTTGCAAAGTGTGGTACATGTTATAGTCCAGAATGTCTTGGATGAATCCATTATTCACACTTAGCAGTAGGAATTCTGGACCCTTGATGGGTCATTTCTCAGCCATCCCTTCCCTTCCCATCTCCTCCTCCTCCACCATACCCCATTATCTGCCCATTTCTCACTGGAGCCTGCCCATTGCACCCTAGAGCCTGCCCCAGAGCCTGCCCATTCCTAGACCTCAGCAAGAGGGGCGTCAGGAGCTCTCAGTCCCTGCAAGGCAAGAGCAGATGGAACTGCCTGACATGAATGCACAGGTTTGAGCTTTCATCACTAAGATTTATGAGTGTTTCTTCGAGAGAGAACTCCTGAAAACTCTCCCCTGTGAGTGATGGCATGAGAATGGAATGCAAGAAGCTCTCCTCTCTCTTCTCCTCCCCATCCTTGTCTCATTTCTCTCTTTACTCACTTTTCTTTCCGTTTTCACTTTTTAAATTTCTTCTCTTTTCTATCTTTAGTGGTTTTTTCTCTCACTTTCTTGTTACTCTTAATGTCTTTTTCTTCTCTTTTTCTACATCTGTGTTTATGTTTGTGAATCTATCTGTCTTTCAATCATTTCCCTCAATCCCTGTCTGTCTGTCCCCTGTGATCTCAAGTTCTCTTTAGCATCTGTGAGCACAAGTCTTTCCTATCTGCCTACCCTAACCAGAGAAACCAAACAGAGCCCCTTGTAGACCAGCGTGGCCCCATCTGCAGCTTAGGGCTGGCTCCTTCTGCTCAGAGTCAGACATTCCAGTTTGGTATTTTCAGCTAAGGAGAGAGTAGAAGAGAGACTCTCGGCTGAGCGGGGCGGTGTGGGCGGGGGGCTAGCCTTACAGGGAGCAGCTCTAGCTTTTGTGTGAGGTCAGAACCTCCACATTCCTGACAGGTAGCCTCTTTGTGTACTCCTGCTGTCAAATGTGACTCCAAATGTCCTTCCTGAGTGAACTTAGAGGCCATGATGACCACTTGGTCCAGCTTGTTCTAATTGGTCCATGACCTTGATTTTTGATGTGGGATGGGTTTTTGAGAGCAGCTGGTAGAGACCTGAGTGTCTTATTCTTGTTTTGCAAAGCTCCTTTTCTGTGACTCTGGTGGGCTCCTCTTTCTCAGCCTCCTCTGCTGCTCTTGCACTATTCATCACTAGCTCTTTTTTTAAAGTTTTTTTCCTCGGGGCATTGGAAACATCTGCTGGATAGTTTCAGAAGAAAAGTTGCAAGGCTGCTAAACTCTCTTAAGAGACTATCCCTTCTAAAATTTCGACTCTTGGTTGTAACTGACAATGAAAAGCATTTCAGCTAAGCTAACATATCCCTAAAATATCATGTAGCCTTCTGATGTGGGCAAAGGAGATGGAGTTTGGCCTTAAAGGCCTATGCCCAATTAGGTTATAAGAGTTTAGTAATCCTTTAAAATAGCAATCAGTATTGAGTTAAGAGGAGCTCTTACTTCAAAAACAAAACAAACAAACCAAAAGTACAAAACAGAGAAGAAACAAAAAGAAGACCATGACAGAGAAGAAAATAAGCTAGTAACCTCTGTGCCTATCTGCAGGGCAGATTTAAATTTGCTTCTGGAGCAGGATTTAGAAGTATCTTTTGTAATCCTTGGATCTCTCCCTTTGCTTCCCCTCATTTTAATATTTAACCTATGACCAAAGCTTATTGATTTTCCTCCCAACATATCTTTTGAATCCATGTATTTCTTCCATCTCTGCCTTGCTACAAGTTACTATCAACTCTGACCTGTAATTCAATCGTTTCCTAATTGGTCTCTCATTCTCTGTTGCGCGTAATCCTCAGTCAGCCCTTCCCAACCCATTCTCACATGCTGCCAGAATGACTTCATAAACGTATGCATCAAATCATGCCTCTTCTCTCCTTAAATTCATGATGATTTCCCATCGTGCTTATAATGAATGCCCAAGACGATGGGAACCCACCTCTTGTATCAGCGTGACCTGGATGTGAGGTATGGAGTCAAAGGAGATCATTCTAGAACTTTAAGATGTGACTGCCCCGCTGGATTTCCGACTTGCATGGGGCCTGCAGCCCCTTTGTTTTGCCCAGTTTCTCCCATTTGGAATGGCTGTATTTACCCAATGCCTGTACCACCATTGTATCTAGGAAGTAACGTCACTTGCTTTTGATTTTACAGGCTCAAAGGCAGAAGGGACTTGCCTTGTCTCAGATAAGACTTCTGACTGTGGACTCCTGAGTTAATGCTGAAATGAGTTGAGACTTAGAAGGATTGTTAAGAAGGCATGATTGGTTTTGAAATGTGTTACAAGATGATATTTGGGAGGGGCCGGGGCGGAATGATATGGTTTGGCTCTGTGTCCCCACCAAATCTCATCTTGCAGCTCTCATAATTCCCACATGTTGTGGGGGAGGGACCCAGTAGACGATGATTGAATCATAGAGGCAGGTCTTTCCTATGCTGTTGTCATGATAGTGAATTGGTCTCACAAGATGTGATAGTTTAAAAAATGAGAGTTTCTCTGTACAAGCTCTTTTTTCCTGCTGCCATCTATGTAAGACGTGACTTGCTTCCCCTTGCCTTTTGCCATAATTGTGAGGTCTCACCAGCTATGTGGAACTGTAAGTCCAATAAGCCTCTCTTTTGTGAATTGCCTGGTCTCAGTATGTCTTTATCAGCAGCGTGAAAACCGATTGACACTTAAACTCATGATGAATTCCCATTATGCTTATAATGAAATACATGGTCCCTAACCAAGGCCTACAAGGTACTCAGCTTTAGCTATCTCTTAGAATACACTTGGCCCTCCGTATTCATACATTGGGCCCCTCAGTTTCCTAGGGTTCCCTATCCTCCAAGTCAACCAACCTCAGATAGAAAATTTCTGCAGTGTACCGTCTGTTTCTGTGAGTTTCCATCCATGTTTAAATCTATGGGTGCAAAGCCTGTGGTTATGGAGAGCCAGTTATACTTGGGAAGCTTTTAAAAATACCAGGACCTGGGTCCTACCTTAGGCCAATTAAATTGGTATAACTGGGGATAAAACAATTTGGCAGTTTCTTGTAAAACAAAGCATACTCTTACTGTGGGATCCAGGCATTGTACTCCTGGGTATGTACCCAAATGAGTTAAAAACTCGTGTCTACTGTGACTGTTTCTAGCAGCTTTATTCATAATTGTCAAAATGTGGAGGCAACCAACATGTCTGTTGATAGGTGAATGGATAAACAAACTGTAGTATATACAGACAATGGGATATTTTTCACCAATAAAAGTAAATGAGCTATTAATATCAAGCAGCAAAAAGACATGGAGAAACCTTAAAAGCATATCGCTACGTGGAAGACACCAATCTGAGAAGGCCACATACTATGTGATTTCAATTATATGACATTCTGGAAAAGGCCAGACTGTGGAGACAAGTCCTGATCAGTTGTCAGGACTAGTAGGGAGGGAAAGATGAGCAGGGTCAGAGCATGGAAGATTCTTAGAGTAGTGAAATGATTCTGTATGATACAGGAATGATAAGCACCTGTTTTTTTTTTTAATTGTACTTTAGTTTCTGGGGTACATGTGCAGAACATGCAGGATTGTTGTATAGATACGCACATGACAAGGTAGTTTCCTGCCTCCATCCCCCCATTACCTATATCTAGCATTTCTCCCCATGTTAAATCTCCACAACCTCCCCAATTCCTGCTGTCCCTCCCCTAGCCGCCACCCAGCAGACTCCAGTGTGTGATGCTTCCCTCCCTGTGTCCATGCGTTCTCATTGTTCAATACCCACCTATGAGTGAGAACATACAGGAACACCTGTTACTGGATATTTGTCCAACTCATAGAATGTACACTACCAAGAATGAACCCTAGTATAAACCATGGACTGTAGTTAATAATGGTGAGTTAATATTGGCTCATTCAATTGTAACAAATGGGCCACACTAACACAAGATGTAAATAATAGGGACAACTGTTTGTGGAGGGGAGATTTAGGATGTTGGAATTCTCTGTACTTTCTCATCAATTTTTCTCTAAACCTAAAACTACTCTAATAAAATAAAGCCTATTAATTAAAAAAAAAACTCTCTCTCTATATATATACACACACACATATATATATACTCATATACTCATGTATATGTATATGAGTATATATATATACAAATATGTATATGTGTATATATGTATATATTTATATACATATATATATATATATATATATATATATATATATATGTGTATATATACATACACACACATATATCAGGACCCTACCCTAGGCTAAATTGTAATCACTGAGGGTTGTTCCCAAGCATTGCTGTTTTGTCTTGTTTTTGTTTGTAATCTCCCCTAGTGGCTTCCGTGATTGCAAAGTGCCAACCGGGGTTGAGAACCATTGCTGTCAAGGCTTTGCCTAGTTTCACTTTTATTCATGGTGCACTTCTCTTTCTTTCCAGGGACTCCAGAGGCCCTCCCTGGCCATTCCATTCTAATCAGAGTCCACATTCACCTCCCCCCAACACCACTGCTCTTTCTCACAACACCCTCTTCTTTTTTTCTTTTTGTCACTCAGTATCCACTTTGCATTTGGGTATCTTTTCATGTTAATTTTCTGTGGGCCCCTCCAGACTAAACTCTTTGAGGACAGGGACTTTGTCTCTTTTCCTCAGTACTGCATGCCTAGTGCTTCTCAAAGCATTTGGTTCACAATTAGTACTCAGTACATATTCACTGGGTGGATGAATGAGCGAAGACCAAATGAATGAGTAGATCCTAACATTGACTATGGTCCTTCCTTCTGCCTCCATAGTGTCATGTCCACATAGACAACTGGGGAGGAGGTGAATGGCTGGAGCTAGGTAAGAGAAAGTGTGCCCATACCCGACTTCTACTCCTTCAGAAGGGCTACAGACAGCAGAAATAATTTCCTCAATTATCCACGAGTATTTGCCTCTATTCCCTTTGCCCTCCAGCTGGTGGCCTGAGTCCTGAGTTTAAGTAAGAGAATGGCTGAGTTGAATTTGTCTCTGTCATTTTCATTTTCTTTCTCTGCAATCAAGTCAGTGATCACTTGGTCAAACTGCAGTATAAGGCAATTAGGTTTGTGTGTTCCCATCTCCTTCAAATGCCTTGGGAGCAACTTCTGCTCCTGTTGGAAGCAGCTCTAGTCCATGTGCTTAAAGAAGAAAAACCAGAAGACCTTTCCCCGCGTTGCCTGCCCTTTTGCTGCTGCTTCTTTCATATAGGAAATTAAACTGCTTGGATTGTGAGCAAAGGAAGGAGTGATGTAGATATTCACAGTTGCTTTCTCAAGCAGGGTATATTGTAAATGATTTCCTTAATCCTTGCTCAGGTTGAAGGGAGAGGCACCCACATACCATTAGAGTAGCACAGTAAAGATCAGTTAAGAATTTATCTTGATTTTGTTTGGCGTAAGATCCAGATCCTGGCATAATACTGGACTTTTTTCTTTGCACATTCAATAAATTATGTTATGGTCAATGAGGAGTAACTGATGTCAGATTTATGAGGAAGGACCCCAAGAGCAAGATAGCCTGTGAATTCTGTTGGAGGATATAGAAAGGGTATCATTTTAGTCTTCATGAGACTTTGGGGAGTCTGGGAAGACAAAGCAGAATACTAGGAATTAAGGATGCAGCTAACCTGAGGCTGCAAATAGTCACAGTCATAGGCAGTCATAGGCTATAGTTGAAGAGCTCAGGCTGTCACAGGCTGTAGTTGAAGAGCTCAGGCAGCCACAGGCTGTAGTTGAAAAGCTCAGGCAGTCACAGGCTGTAGTTGAAGAGCTCAGGCTGTCACAGGCTGTAGTTGAAGAGCTCAGGCTGTCACAGGCTGTAGTTGAAGAGCTCAGGCAGTCACAGACTATAGTTGAAGAGCTCAGGCTGTCACAGGCTGTAGTTGAAGAGCTCTTCTTTCTAATCTTGGCTATACTCCCAACTGTCTGAGCACCCTGACCAAGCCATCCATAGATTCTAGGCTGTATCAGTTGGTCTGCAAGCAATAGAAGCCAACTCTGTTTATTTAAGAAATATCCAAATATTTCTATTTGGGATGGCTCAGGGAAGGATGGAATTGCTGAAGGAGCTTGCTCTGGGGATCTTGGGAGCATTAGCCAGTACACAATCTCATCAGAGCACTCCTACCAGGATGAAGGAGCTCCAAGTGTCTGTCATCCTTTCCTTGCCCCCATACACCCACTAGAATTCAGAATTCTTGGGAGAGTCTGATTAGCCCAGGGTGGCCTGCTATATACATCTCATCTATGGAAGATGACACTTGGATTGATGTTCTTTCTAGGCTATACGTAAATGGAGGAGAGGTAGGTTTTGAAAGGTGGGTCTAGGAATCAATACTAAAATATTGTTGGGTAGAAAAAGCAAGATATGTGCTCATTGGGACCTCAGAGTTCTCATCTGCACAATGATAGTGGTTTTCAAAATCCTTATGTTGGCATCAAAGCCTTTCTTCAAATGGGATCTTGGATGGTTTCACTGTGAAGCCTGCTGTTAAAAACTAGAGCAAAACTGAACTTCTCTGGCTAAGGGAAGGGTGGGGGGGGCCCAAAGCCCTTCCCTTCACCTTCTGAAGTGATTCTTGAGCTCAATGAAGTACAGTGAGATCTTACTGGGCTCTGTGATCTCCAGGGCCCCTTTCAGCTCTAGCCTTTGCAGCAAAACAGAGCATCACATCATCAAGGGCTCTATAAAGACCAGGTGAGGATGATCATGGAGGTAGTTTTAGGACCTCACCACCTTTAGGTGCCTGGCAAAGGTGATGACTTTCTTGTGGCCTGGTCTGCGTGCCACAACCCATGCCCAGAAGTCAGAACTCTGCATCTCTCTCCAGAAACAAAGAGGATTTGCCTTAGGGAAATGATGCCAGGAATCCTGTGGATCTTCCGGTTCAAGCTCTGCTTTTATCTCCAGCCTCATATCCTGCCATTCTCCCTGTGATTCTTTGCTTTTCCATCTCTGCTGATCTTGTCTTCCCACTAATGTAACAGACCCACTTCTGCCTCTCGGCCTTTGCACAAGCTGTTTCTAGTTCCTGGAAAGGTCTTGCCTCTAACCCTTTTTGTCTGACTGCCTCCTGTTCATTTTTCAGATTCTAAGTTAATGTCACTCTCTCACAGAAGCCTTCTCTGACTTAGAGCTAGTCTCCCTGTTTTATATATAAGTTCCTGTTATTGGCAGCACTTAGTCACAGATTTTAATTATGTATTTGTTTCTATTTGATGCTTATCTTTTCTACCTTCACTCACTGAAAACTCATTGAAGATGGGAATTATGTGTTTATTTTGTACTAAAAAGATGCTAAAGGAAGAAATAAATACAGAATGTAATATTTTCAAGTGGTTTCAATTCAGTGAGAATACATTGAGCACCTTCTGTATACCAGGTGTTCGTCTACGAGCTGGGGATGAATCTCTGAATAGTATTTAGATACAAGCTGCTGTGTTGCTCATTTTCTTCATAAGAAGAATTTTCCTATTCTGTCTAATCTACAGCCAACCCCAGGAGACCAACAGGGTATAGACTGTACTGTGAGGCCTGGAGAGGTCAAGGGAACTAGGGTCCCACAGTGTTAGGGGCAGGCCTGGCTCCTAAACCAGTGCTCTTCTGCTTCTCTTATTCTTGCAGAGAGTAATGAATGGAGTCAGTGAAAATGGACCTTCTTGCACAATACAGTGTTGCTCTTTTTTCTCCTAGGGAGAAAGTAGTAAGCTCTGTGGGTACAGGAGGAGGAAGACAGCAGGAGCTTAGCCAAGGAGGGTGCTGTACTGCACGTGCGTGCATCTTCATAGTCCAGGAATTTCAGTGACACCCAAGGGGCTGAGGAATGGAGCTGGCAGTCCACGGTGGCATGCACTCTGCTCTCAGAGAGGGAGACATTCACCTGGGACCTTGCTGTTCTAGGATCTTACAGAACTTACCTCCTGCTTCCTGTCCTTGCCCCTTTCCAGCTCCGCCTCACCTCCCATGTCGTTTTTGGCTCTCCTTCCCAGGACTGTAGTCCAAGGGGAACTCCTGCCCCTTCAGCAATTCCATCCTTCTATGAGCCAGCCCAAATAGAAAATATTTGAAATAGAAATAGTTCTGGTCCTAGGTATGTTGGTCCTAGAATGGTGGCTCCTGAGCTGTATGAAGCTGATCAGCTGAGGTTAGCCCCTGCTGGCTAAGAGGAGCACCATGTTCCTAGGGCCCTGAGACTTGTCACACCATGGCAGCGGAATGGGTACATATCAAAGTCTTCCTGCCTCACACGTCTTCCCATTTAACCTCCTGGAGGCTGTCACCTGCTCCATGTTAACTGGGAGTAGCTGGCATTTCCAGCTCTCTCCAAGCTAGTAACAGAGGGTGGTCCTGATAAAGATAGTCTTCTTTGACTGTTGGCAGAGTTTCTACAAAACTCTATGTGAAAGCCAGTGGGACTGGCTTTATTATTTCCTTCTTGTCTGAGTATGAAATATCTGCTTTCTTTTTTTTTTCCTCCTTTCCTCCTGATCTTTGTCAAAGAGTGACAGTTTCTCTAATTAGGGAGTTGAGAAGGTAACCTTAGCAACTTAGAGCTGGCATTGGAGAAAGAGACAGGGTTCCTGAGACCCCACTTGTCTGAGCAGTGGGTTTCCTGGGCAAGGTACCACGTCCCCTTCACCTATTATCAACCCCCACCATTGCCCTATTGGGCGGCTTCAAAGCTTCCTGGGCATTTCCTGCTCCCAGCAAAATTCAGCCCCAGCTTTATGCTCTTTTGATCAGGAAATAGAAATCCTGGGTGCAGAAGATTTTTTACTCCTTTCTCTTCTTTTGTCTTGGTTTGATTCTCCTTTTTCCTCTCTGTCCCTTTTTATCACTTTCCAGTCCTCTCTGTCCCTTTTTATCACTCTCCCTCCTTATTTTTTTTCTCTCTCCCTCTTTCCCTGCTTCCCTCTGTCATTTCTAGGACACTCAGAAGGCTAGAGATTTATGCCAGCTTGCTTGAGATGAACAGCCCTTACGCAACCACGACACCCCATGGTGTTGATCAAGCATTTGTTAATGTTCCGTATCCTCCTCCTCCTGCATCTCCTCACTCTCTTCTGTACTCATCCCTTGCCTGGCTTCTTCCCATCTTTCAAGGCTCTTCTCTGGGAAATTTTTTCCACCTAGCTTGCCCCTCCCCATGCATCTCCCTGTTTTCACAGATCTCTCTCTCTGTCTAAAATCCATATTCAGTGATTATTGGGTGGACCACATACTCTAGAAACAGTTCAAACTATTTTATTTTTTAACACTATTTGGTTTCCTGAGCTTGAGTTATGGTTTTCAATAGGTGAAGGAATTATATATTTCCTTCTGGCTGGGCACAGTGGCTTATGCCTGTAATCTTACCACTGTTGGGAGACCAAGGTGGGAAGATCACTTGAGACCAGTTGTTTGAGACGTATTCCCTTATGTTCCTTTCACAGTTAATATATTAATAGGCATGATGTGTGCTTATAATTCATGTGCATATTTTCAAATAAGAAGAATGTTATGCTTTTTTTTTTTTCCTGGAAGTGAAGAATCCAGAAAGCATCAACAATTTTGACACTATATTTAGTGGAGTTTATCATTGTGGTTACTCAGTATGCTGGAACTGCACTATGGACGGGAACGAAAATACCGAGGTATTCATTGTAGATTTCCATCACCCCATTTATCTATTCTCCAATCTTCCCAAACTCCTTCTTATCTATTTATCCATCTGATCATCCGACCACTGATCAATGTAGTTGCCATCTACCCATCCTTCCTTCCACCCCTTCATCCATCATCCATTCATCCATCTATGCATCCATTCCCTTTGCTAGAAATTGAAGTGGGAACGGGAGGAATGATGTATACTCAATAAAACGCCAAAGTACAGTTTGACAAAATCAATAAGATAAATGTTCTGAGTCTTAGCAGATGAGATCAGAGAGCTCAGTTTGGGAGGGCCTTTAGAGATTGTCACAGTCACCCCTCTCAGGGTATCATGTGGAAGCCATGGCCCATAGGAAATGACTTGCTCAGAGTTACTCATCAAGTTAGTGAGAGAACCAAGGTTGGATTGAAAGAACATTAGAACTGAAATAGATTACTCAGTTTAACTTCTTTTCACAGAAGGGAGAGCAAAGCACAGAGGTGGGAAGGGACTAGTATCACATCTCTTGTCATTAATCTGGCAGCAAAGCTAACATTTGAGCTAAGGTCTCCTGGCTTGGTTAGGTTGAGATGTGTTATGCTGTAAAACAGGCGTCCCCAAACTACAGCCCGTGGGCCGCATGCGGCCCCCTGAGGCCATTTATCCGGCCCCCCCACAGCACTTCAGGAAGGGGCACCTCTTTCACTGGTGGTCAGTGAGAGGAGCACAGTATGTGGCGGCCCTCCAATGGTCTGAGGGACAGTGAACTGGCCCCCTGTGTAAAAAGTTTGGGGACACCTGCTGTAAAAGGACCAGTGATTCACTCAGGTGAAGGTTATCTTGGGTTTCACTTTTGTCTTTGAATCAATGGCCCATTCCTTTATTTCCCGTAATCAACCACCTCACTTTCCCAAAAATTCCCAAGACACCTTAAGTTCTGTGTAAAACCGGACTGTATATCCATCTCTTTCTCTGGCAACCCAGCATAATCCTATATGGCCACACTGCCTGCTCACCTTCCAAGGACTGCTATCTGCACTCACCCAACTCTGCCCAGCAGCTCAGTCCCACTGCCCGTATTTGAGCTGCTCTACAGATATTCCCAGGTAGCACTGCAACTGGCTGCTGAAGCCAGATCCCGGGCGCCGAGGAGTCGAAGATCTTGGCTGCTGACACAAGATAAGTGGAGACATAAACGGTGATTTTCTGGCATGTGAGTCCCTGTTCGTGGATTTCATCTTTTAATGGAAGTGCAGTAAATAAAAGCCATTGTCACAATATGCCAAGCAACAGGTCAGGAACATCTGAACAGCTGGAATTGATAGAAGGGAGCTGAGCGTAACAAATCTCCCCAAATTGCACCCAGCTCCACTTGTATCAGCTCCCAGACTGCATCTCCAAATTATTGTGCAAAGCAATTATTTCTGAGCTGGAGCTTTTGGACAGTAAGACATGTGGGTTGGGGTATACTTTCATTGCTGCTTGTTAAATATAATTTTTTCCCATTTTCTGTTAGTGTTTGAGCCCTGATTGAATTTTACCTCTATTCCTCTTCAATGTATTTTTCCTGACTTTGGAGGCTGAATTCATTCTTCAAGGCTCATCAAATGAAACCTCCTCCAGGCAGCCACTCTCCCCACCCCCAGCTCCCACAAGGGTTACAGTTCAAAGCAACACACTTTTAGATTGAAGTTAAATTTGCATGCAATGAAGTGTACAACTCTCAACTGCACATTTCAGCGAGTTTTGACAAATGTATTCATTCATGTAACTAAGAACATTTCTATCACCCCAGAAAATTCCTGAGTAATTCCTTCCAGTCGGTCAGTTTATAGGCACCCACTGGTCTGATTTCTGTAACTATTAATTTTGTCTACTTTGGATCTGCTATAAATGGATTCAATCAGGAGTCAGCAGACTATGTGGCCCATAAGCAAAATATGGCCCATTGCCTTTTTATATGACCTGTGAGCAAAGAGCAGTGTTTACATTTGAAAATGGTTAGAAACAAAAAAAAAAAAAAAAAGGAAATTTGTGACCCGTAAGTATTATATGAAATTTCAGTTTCAGCGTTTATAAATAGTTTTATTGGAACACAGCATGCTTATTTGTTTATGTAGTGCCTACCTGTGGCTGCTTTCCTTCTATATTGGTAGAGTTCAGTAGTGACAGAGATTGTCTGGTCCCCAAAGTCTAACATATTTACTGCCTGGTCCTTCACTAAAAACCTTTTGGACTAGGTGCGGTGGCTCATGCCTATAATCCCAGTACTTTAAGAAGCTGAGGTGGGCGAATCACGAGGTCAGGAGTTCGAGACCAGCTTGGCCAACATGGTGAAACCCCGTATCTACTAAAAATACAAAAAATTAGCTGGGTGTTGTGGTGGGTACCTGTAATCCCAGCTACTCAGGAGGCTGAGGCAGGAGAATCGCTTGAACTCAGGAGGTGGAGGTTGCAGTGAGGCCACTGCACTCCAGCCTGTTCTTGATATAGTGTTCATTCTTTTGTTTCTGACATCTTTTCTGAGTCTAATATTTTTGAGAGTCATCTGTTGTGTGTGTGGATGGTTCACAGGTGGCCATTTTTAATCCTTTGCCTAGATAGTACGTCTTCCTCCTCTGAACTATAGAGCAGGAATGGCAAACAGGGTTCGCTTTCCCCACCACTGCCTCTCTCTGTACTCAGAGCATTCATTCCTGATTAATCATGGTCTCTTTTTCTGCTGGGCCTGGGCTTGAGCTCAGAATTTGTCTTAACCCAGTGTTCCAAAGCAGTCACTACTGATAGATTGGAGTTGGGTGTGTGTTGAAGGTCATTTGCCATCCCTGACCCAGGAGCATTCTAGTGTAGAGCAAAGATGCAGAGAACTCTGGCATCAAGCCTGGATTTAAATCCCCATGCTGCCACCTACCACCTCTGTTTGGGCAAGTTAGTCTCCCTGAGCTTTAACTACCCTTCCTAAACAGTATGAATATCCAACCTCATTGGTGTGTTGTAAGCGTGAAAAAAAGCATGGATATAAAATGCCTTGTTCAGTCCCTGGCACATACTAGGTACTAAGTAAATGTCTCTGCAGATCAGACTTGTTCTGTGTTTCCAAACCAGCTGTCCCTTCTGGTTCTTAAACTCAGAATACTCCTAGTCCTCCATGTCTAAAATATCAGGGGCATAGTCTGTTCCTTCCATGTACACACCTATTCTTGACCTCACTTTTCTCACTAGGATTGTTGCTACCAGGTACCCTCTATATTTCCTTGACTCCTTCCAACTCATGTTGACCAGGACTGGCCCAAATAATAGAATTATGTTATTACCTTGCATAGAACTCCCCATCAGCATCCTATTATTCTGAGGACAAAAACCAAGACTGAAGGGTATTCATGATCTGCTCTGCCTATTTCTCTAGCCTTAAGTGCTGTGACTCTCCTTTGTTCCCAGCACTCCAGCTACCTTGACCTTGACCTCTATTCTCCCTGTGAGCCACATCTCCCCTCCCTTGGTCATTTACACATTCTTTCTTGTGACCAGAACACTATCCTTATTTTTTTTACCCTTTTTAGCTCATTTATTCTTTTCTTAAAATTTACTTTTTACTTAAGATATAATTCAACCTACCATAAAATTCACCCTATTACAAGTGTACACTTGAGTGGTTTTTCATATAACTATGGACTTGGTATATTCGTCTGTTCACACATTGCTATAAAGAAATACTGGAGACTGAGTAATTTATAAGAAAAGAGGTTTAATTGGCTCATGGTTCTGTGGGCTAGACAGGAAGCGTGGTGGCATCTGCTTCTGGGAAGGTCTCAGGGAGCTTTTGCTCATGGCAGAAGGCAAAGCAAGAGCATGGCAAAAGCAGGAGCGAGAGAGAGAGAGAGTGGGGTGGGGGAGGTGCCACACACTTTAAACCATCAGATGTCACAAGAACTCGGTCACTATCTTGAAGGTGGTACCGACTGAATGGCACTAAACCATTCATGAGAAATCCAGCCCCATGATCCTGTCACCTCCCACCAGGCCCCACTTCCAACACTGGGGATTGTATTACAACATGAGATTTGGACAGGGCAAATATCCAAGCCATATCATTTGTGCCACTATACCCACTATCTACTTTTAGATCATTTCATAATCTCCAAAGAAATCCCATAACCATTAGCAGTCACCTTCTTTTCCCCCTCCTGCAACCACCAATCCATTTTTGGTCTCTTCAAGTTTGCCTATGCTGGACATTTCATATAAATGAAATCATACAATATGTGTTCTTTTGTGACCCGCTTCTGTTACCTAGAAATGTTTTCAGAGCTCATCTATACTGAAACATCTATCAGCCTTATTTCTTTTTATCAATTGTATGGATATACTACATTTTATTTATTCATGCAGCAGTAGACGGACATTTGGATGGCTTCCATTCACTTTTTGGTTATTGTGAATAATGCGTCTGTAAACATTTGTGTTCAAGTTTTGCATGGACATAGGTTTTTATTTTCCTTGGGTGTATACCTAAGAATGGAATTGCTGGTAATTCTGTTTAAGTTTTTGAAGAACAGCCTGTGGTTTTTCAAAGTGACTGCACCATGTTACCTTTCCATCAGCTACTAGGTTTCCGCTAGCTCCACATCCTCACCAACACTTGCTGATGTCTGTCTTTTTTATTAGAGCCACCCTAGTGGGATGAAGGAGTATCTCATGCACCTAGTTCATTCTTTCTTATCCTTTAGACCCACATCAAATGTCACTTGAGTCAAAGAAGATGTGTCCAGCAGTCCCACCCCTGACCAGAGCAGGTCATCATTCTTTCATAGCATACTGTAATCTCTTTTTCCAGAGAACTTACGCTTTTTGAGTTATACATTTATTTTTATGATGCTATTACTATATGACCCCCGCACTCAACTCTAAGCTCAAGGAAAGCAGAGCCTTTCTGTTGGATTTTGAGATTCCAGCACAGTGCCTTGCCTGAAGTAAGTACTGTAGATGGATCCCTTCATCTTTTTCAGAGCCCACCTTCTCCTGCCATGTCCTCTCACATCCTATTGTTTCTTGTTCACTAAGTTCTTTCACGTTAGCTTCTCACCTTTTTGTCCTAATGCTTGCCTTAATTCTCCTTATCCATCTTCTGCAGAGTTGTTAGATAGATCTTTGTGAAGTACTTTTTAAAAAAACATGCCACTCCCTCCCCTTCACCCAGAAAACATCCATAGCTATCTGTTATATTCCAAATGAAGTACAAACTTTTTAGCCATGTTAATGGAAATTCCCCAAGGTGATAAGTCCTGTCATCCATGCTCCTGATAAAATATACAGATGAGAGAACAATTAGGCAACTTTATTCTTATTTTATCTTCATTTGAATTTTCTGTCTTGTTTTAAGTAATTTGGCATACATCTCAGTGCTTCTAATGATCTACAAGCTCCTAGAGGACAGGGTGGTAGCATCTTATTCATCCTTGGATACCCTACTATGCCTCACAAGTGCCTGGTTTAAAGCAAACTCAGTAAATGTTTGTTTACTTCAATTACATTTTATTATTCCTCCCAAGAGAAACACTTACATTGCTAATGGAGGCCTTCGAAGCCTTAACTGGAAGGATAAATGGTGGAATTCCAGTCGTCTAAGGTAGGATGATTGGAGAGAGATTTTTGGAGCCAGCCAATCACGATCACCTCACCTTGCCAAGGCTGTCTCTTCTACAAAAACCAGGGGCTAGTTCTCCCTGAGTCAGTGGGAGGTAGTTTAGTAACTCTCCTCAGCAACCAAGATGAGCACTGGGTCTCTTTGCTCTTGCAAGGCTCATCTTACCTCACAAGCCTTTTTCTCTGCCTACCCCCTGGCTCTAGACTGTGTGGCCAGGGAGCACTTCAAACTCCTTAATTCTGATGACAGCAGTTTGACTCAAAGACTGCATTAATCTATCCTCACATTGCAATAAAGAAGTACCCAAAAGACCGGGTAATTTATAAAGAAAAGAGGTTTAATTGCCTTTTAGTTTTGCATGCTTTACAGGAAATACAGCAGCTTCTGGGGAGTCCTCAGGAAGCTTCCAATCATGATGGAAGGCAAAGAGGGAGCATGGCGTCTCATGTGGCAAGAGCAGGAGCAAGAGAGGGCAAAGGAGGAGGTGCTACACACTTTTAAGCAACCAGATCTTGTAAGAACTCACTACCACTAGAACAGCACCAAAGGGATGGTGCTAAACCATTCATGAAGGATCCATCCCCAGAATCCAATTGCTTCCCACTAGGCCCCTCCTCCGACATTGAGGATTACAATGAAGAGATTCAGGTGGGGACACAGATCCAAACCATATTGAAGACATATTTACTTTTCCCCTAGATGAGTAGAAGGACCCAAAGGTATTCAGAGAATTTGGCAAGGAAAAAGTATGGAGAAGGTTTCCGGAGATCCTTAAACACTGCCAGGCAGGTCAAGGACAGAGAAGACACTGGAACCCCCAGTTTTGAGACACACTCAGTCTGGTTTTCTCTCAGCTTTTCCCAAGAGTGGCATCTCTTTTATAAAAGGGGGCAGGGGATGGGTGTTTGTTGAAAAGTAGAAAAGGGAACAACTGACGCTCATAACGTCTCCCTGAGAATGGTGTTGCCCTCACATTGCAAATAAGGAGTTAAAGGCTCAGTGTGAAAAAGCAACTTGACCCGAGGCCATAGGCCAGCCAGTGGCAGAGAAGATCAAAACAGCATATTATTTTTAAGTAGTGTGTCATACTATTTAAAGTTCCCCTGCTATCCAGTGGAAATCTGCCTCCATGACATGAACCACCAAAGAGCTAGACTGTGAAGATGCTGGAGACACTCTGGACTAGGTGCCAGGAGCCCTGGATTGACTCTCTGGCCCCACTCTGTGCTGTTGGACAGATCTCTTCTTCTGTCTTTGCCTGCTCTCCCATCTGAGAAATGATGATGTGAATCCACCTGCCAACCGTTTTCTTGTTCCCATCACCTGTGGAAATGAATTTCATTGTTTAATTTATACTTTTCAAAATTACGGAAATAATATATAAAGCCACTCCTTTTATAAAAATATGAACACAGCAAAATCACATGGGGTAAAAAGTGGTAGTTCCTTTCAGCATCCCCTGTCTCACTTTCTGACCCAGAGACTATCACTAGTAACTGTTGGGTGTTTATTCTTTTCACTTATTTTTCTCTTATTTATAGTCACATATATGGATAAATCCAAATATGCATCTGTCTTTTCTCCCAGTACAGAATCATTGCTCTATTATTCTGATATTTGTATGTATATATTTTTTACTTCAAAATGATTGCAAATCTTTCAATATCAGAACATCTGGATCCATGTCATTATTTTTAATGACATTATTCTGTAGTATTGATTACTATAATTTATATCCTATTGATGTATTCCTATTGATGGACATATATGTTATTTCTAATATCTTTCATTATTAAAAATATTCTACAGTGAACTTTGTGTGTGTATAGATATAGCTTTTTGCTATGTGCATTTCTATAAGTTAGTTACCCAGCAGCAGTATTATGAGGTCAAAAATATTGGCATTTTAAATTTGCATAAATATTGCAGAAATGCCCTCTTAAAAAGCTACCCCATTTACACTCAAAGAGAGAGTCAAGGTGGAATTTTAGATATGGCAACAAAGGTATGGGACGTTTGTGGGTTCAGGATGCTGTCCATCACCAGTTAAACCACCCTCTGCTAGCCATTAGCAATTCTGTTTACAGGTGAGGCAGGTCCTGCCCCAAGGGCCTTCTCCGCCTGGTTTCCTGCAGTTTAGTGCTTGCATGGCTTCCAAAACAGGGTTTTAGAAAATGCTTTCCAGAATGAGGAGGTGGCTTGATTAACCTCCTGCCCTGTTCAGAGCCCTGGGCTTCCTGAAATAGTCCCAGTGGATTGCCAAGGGCTGGCAAACAGCTGACTAATAGGGGCTGTGGCATCTGGCCTCGCTCGGATATGGGCCAAATCCTGAGGAGTTCAAAAGACCTCTCCAGCTCCCTCATCCATTTCCTAGCAGAGGCCCACCACTGAACTCCCTGAATAATGCATTGTGTTTATCCCCTCCCGGTCTGATGGATGGCTGCAGTTTTCCTTTATCCACCTGCCTTCCCTGCCTTGTCTGCCTGGTGTTTCTAAACCCTCAGCTGAACCTTGAGCATAGGCAAGAAAAGGGAGTGGTTGTGTTTTTAAAGATTAGCTGCACAGCCAGCGGTCTGTCTTCAAACAAAGGCCAGATGTCTTTGTTTCTTATTCTTAAGCCTGAAATCAGGACAGAGGAGAGAAAATAAAAATGCCCACCATTTACTGAGCCCCTACGAGGTGTTGGATGCCATGTTGGGCACTGCACACACATTACCTTATGTACTTTTCCCAAGAAAACATAGCCTTGATTTTCAAGTTCAGAAACGGATCCCAGAACTGTGACACAGCCTGATTATGACTGGAGTCAGAAGATCTGGAGCTTGAATCCATATCTAGTCTATTTGCTGCTCACCTCCCGCAAAGCCTGCTTTGCCTGGCTGCTGAGAAGGAAAAATTTTGCCTAGTCACCCTCATCATCATTCAGCGAACCCCTAAATATTTCTTGGGATTTCCTAAAATGCAAAGTGGCAGATCATCTGCAATGATTCCCATCAACCCAGAGAATCGCCAAATCTGTCTTAAAACCATCCCTAAGGTTTATTCATTTTGAGTTGGTCATTTATCCATTTGAAAGTACCAGATGGTTATCTGTGACATTTCCCTGGAGGCTATATGCCATGGGACAGGGAGAAAATGGATTTTCATATTGTACTAGTTTGGGTTCAGATTTCCATCTTGCCACTTAGACATGTCCCAAAATACTCACTTTCCCTCTGTGAACCTCAGTGGCTTCTTTAGCAAAATGGGCTTATCATGGGTTTTACTACAGTTAATCATGCTTCTGCCACCGTAATAGGCTCAATAATGGTCCCCTAAACATGTCCACATCCTAATTTACTCACCTGTGAATGTTCTATGGCATATGGCAAAAGGGACTTTGTAGATGTGATTAGCTTAAAGATCTTGGGATGAAAAGATTATACTGAATTATCTGGGTGGGCCCTATGTAATCACAGGCCTCCTTATAAGAGTCAGGCAGAGGCATAAGACTCAGTGAAGGGGATGTGAAGATAGATATACAGAGAGAATTGAGGGATTTGAAGTGGGAGGGAGGTGCCAGGAGGCAAGGAATGAAACTCTAGGAGCTGGAAAAGGCAAGAAAACGGACTGTCCCCAGGAGCTTCCAGAAAGAAATGCAGCCCTGCTGATAGCTTGATTTTGCCCCACAAAAACCCACTTTGGACTTCTGACCTGCAGCACTGTTTGCACTTGTGGTAATTTGTTACAGCAGCAACGGGAAACTCACACACATCCTCACTAAGTGGTGAGCTTCTTAAAGTCTATAGGGCAGACGGACTTGAGCTTGATTCTCTTGCTTCTGTACTTACAAGCTGTGTGTCACCTTTTTCCTTCTTGAACGTCCATTTCCTCATGCGCAATACATGGTTAGTGATGACTCTAGCAGGATTTATAAAGACTGTATAAGATCATGTGTTAAATAAAACTCCTGGCACAAAATAGGTGTTCGCTCATGGAAGTTATTATTTTCCTTAACCTGTGGCTGTGAACTGGTGGGACAGACATTGGTTGGGGAAGGCTTTGGTGAGCTTTGTGTAGTCAAATGGAGAAAACATGGGCTTTTGTGCCAGAGACACGGAATTTTGACTGCCAGCCTGTGGTATTCGCTAACGCTGTGACCCTTGGAGAATAAACTTGAACTTTTGTGAAGGATGATGATCTTCCAAACACAAATTCAGGCAAGGTTAAATGAATATACCATGAAAACTCTGACCCAGACATTTTCCTCCAGACTGAGCCCTAGGGGGCAGTCCAAGGACTCCCCGCTTGTCCATCTTTCTGTCCTTACAAAGTAACATAGGGTGTGGTGCATACATGTATGGGAGATATTTCTTGCAGAAGCCGAACTGTGATGCGAGGGAATTTGATCTAAGACTGAGTAAACCCCAGATCTTAAAGGGTAGTCTAGGTAAGGATATGGGGTCAGGAAGTTCCAAAGGAAGGAGGACTGGTTCTAAAGATGATCTTGGTGGCTGTGTCAACTGGACAAAAACAGGATGGGGAACTGCAGAAGTTGAGCAGGACCTGAAATTATGGGTCTTCAATTCTGGGCTGATAGTATTTGGTTTGTCCAGAATACTGGTTAACGTGACTTATTTCTCCTTCATGCAATGCCTGCCTGCAGCTCCTTTTTTTTTTTTTTTTTTTTTTTTGGTGGGGCGGCGGGGGGTGGGGTGTGCTCCTGGTGAGAAACTAGCCCTTGTTTGTACCTTACTTCTGTTGAACCCCAGGACTTAAAATGAGGCTTTATTCAGCATGACTCTACTTCGCCCAGTCCTGCTGCATTGTCAGGATTAATAAAATGACATTGCGAGGGGCTTTGAGCTCAACCAGACTTGGTGCCTTTTTTGTATTTGAATTATTTCCGTCATTATTCTTTGTTTACTGCCTTTGAGTTAATTTTCAAGCCTTGCAGCTATGCAGCCTCTCCCAGTCCATTTGAATTAATTTTGTGAGAAACGTTTTTGAGTTATTGTGGTCCAGATTAAGTCATCTTGTGATCTTTTCATCCATTGTCTTTGTAATTCTATTGAAAAGCTCTCATGTTTGTGGGCTGTGATCTGTGTTTCTTCTTCTTTTTTTTTTTTTTCCAGTATAACCCTGGCCTTATGCAGCCTCATAATTCTTTTGTTTCCCTGGATTGTGTCCAATTTGTTAATCTTTCTTGTAGAGCAATAAAAATGGCAAGACATGGGTCCTGCCAGCATGAGGCAGAGACTGGGGTGAATCCCAGCTCGAGCGATGATTAGTGGCTGTCTTAGATGATTTGCTTACCTATTTTAAGCCTCGCTTCCTAGTCTGGAAAATGGGAAGAATGCAGGCCTGGCTTACAATGGTTGATTGAATGGGTTGCTGTATCTGAAAATACCTGCCACACAACAGTTGCAAGTATTTCCCCTCCTTTCTTCATTCTTAAAGCTTCTATTTCATGTATTTTTTTTTCCTTTCTGTCTAAAAGATCAACGTGACATTTGATGTTTTTAAAAATTTAAGTGTATGTTCTGCTGTTCTTCAGTGACTTTTCAGAAGTAATTGTTAAGTGCTTCAGTGACTCTGTTAGCTCTTCCCTGGAACACCTGAGGATATGTGCTGTCCAACTGGCTGATTTGTGTTTTCCCCCAAATCCCTAAGTATTCCCTTACCTGCTTTCTGTCATCGATGCTTCTGTGAGATCTTAATTACTTCCTAATTGTCCACATTTCTTCTCTTTTCTTTTCTTTTCTGGCAAAATATAGATTATCAAAGATGAGTTCAGGATCTTTGCCACTTTAGAATCACCATTAACTTCCTTTCTTCCTCATTATGAAGGCAGGAATATGTTCCAGCATGCTGTCTGATTTCCCACCTGTTTCCTTCTATAAACTCTTGATAATCTCAGCCTCTCTGTAATCACTTTTCCCCTTCAAAAGAGGCCTTTCTGTATGAATGTTCCTCACATTCTGAGAGTATATTTCACTGGTCTGCAGCCCTTAGTTTGAAATGAAAGTTTTCTTCTGTAATACATAATAGTTTGCTGGTATCTGTTAAATACAAGGCACCATGGGAGGTATCAGGGAAGCCAAAATAAAGATAACCCTTTCCTTGGTTTGAGCACCTCACACAGACACACATGTTCTTAAATAACAAATAATAAAATGTCATTAAAAATAATTTTAGCAGCCAGTGGAACACAAGCAAGAGTTTGAACAGGTAGGCATCGCAAAAATCTACAGAAGTGTTTTTTTTGTTTGTTTGTTTGTTTTTTGAGATGAAGTCTTGCTCTGTCACCAGGCTGGAGTGCAGTGGCATGGTCTTGGCTCACTGCAACCTCTGCCTCCCGGGCTCAAGCAGTTCTCCTGCCTCAGCCTCCTGAGTAGCTGGGACTACTACCATGCACAGCTAAATTTTGTATTTTTAGTAGAGACGGGGTTTCACTATGTTGGCCAGGCTGGTCTCGATCTCTTGACCTTATGATTCAATTGGCTCTGCCTCCCAAAGTGCTGTGATTACAGGCATGCACCACCGTGCCCAGCCAAAAATCTTTTCAAGTCTTTTAATGGGTTTATTTATAAACTATAATTTCTGTATCTGTAAATGGAGTAGTTAACACTAACTTTTCAGTATGGGCATAAAATTAGATAAATTTTAAATGCATGGCTCATACTTAGCCCTCAATAATAGTGAGTGTGTTTCTCTAATGATAATAACAATGGTGCCAATGACAGCAGTAAAAATAAGACTACCACCTTTCGCCACACTCACTTTCAGGTGGCAGATCAGGAAGCACCATCATCCTCAATGTAGAAATAAGAAAACTGAATCTCAGAGAAGTTCAGTGACTTACCAGACATGATGCTACATCTAAGAAGTGCTAGAACCATGAGAATCAAGTCAAAATATTCTGCTTCCAAATCCAAATTTTGTTTTGTGCCTCTTTGCTCCAATCTGATTACAAACAAAAATCTGCTTGATTTGCAAAGGATTCCACCCTGCAGCCAACACCATCCAGGGGTTAGCAGGGAAGAAGTAGTGAGCTGCAAACCCTGAGGATTTGCAGCACAGATTAACCAGAGCATATTTATAAAATGTTTAAATCTATTAATAATAGAATTATTCAGTATCATGTATCCAGTACTTGCTATGTGCCAGGCATTTTATTGTATTGTATGCTTTGTATTTATCATCACATTTAGTTCTTGTAACAGTTTGAAGTACGTACTGTTATCATATCCAGTTTGCAGATAAAGGAAACTGAGGCTTAGTGAGATGAGTGAGTTACCTAAATATATACATAGCTAATAAGTAGCAGCACTAGGATTTGAACCCTTCCAATTTGGGATCCTAGCTTGTGACATGGAAATATCCCTCACCTCTCAAATGGCCATATGAATGGGGTCCAGGAGTGCAGATCTACCGTTGCATCAGAAGCTTTGGTAAGACTTGCTAACTAGTACCAATATCTGACTGATCATTACTCAGCCTCTCCCTTCCTTCCTCACCCTCTGGGGGAAGAATCAATGAGCCAGTGAATGATCAAGGGGCGTTGGAAAGAGAGAGGAAGAGGCAGGCACAGGGCTTATGTACCAAGGACATAATCACCCCTTGAGTCATTGCATTGACAGGATGCTAATGTGCCCACACTGGCTCTGGGGACTGCAGTCTGGCCTTTTACAGTTTCTAGATTGAGGATGCTCAACAAGGCACTGGAAATATCTGTATCTACTTTGCCAAGTGGTGTTAAGGATTCCCTGCAAACCCTGCTCAGTCAAGACCAGCCTACCACTTCTCACAGATGAGAGGAGGGAAGCTGTTTTCAGGTCAATGTAAGAACTTTGAGAGAGGTATGCAAAGGCAGCCGGAGAGCCCTGTCTGGGTGTAGGCGATCCATCACTGGCTCTCTGAGCGTGTGTGGAAGGTGGCAGGCGGGGTTTCTTCTCTCTGATCCTCAGTTATTTCCTCTATAGAATGAGAAAATTAGACTCTATAGGAGAATCCTTAATTTAGCATCTTAAATCCACTGATGATCCATCAGTGCTTTGACATCTAGCAATACTAACAATTTTATGAAATGCTTTCCATCTTTCAGACGCTAAGTGCTTCAGGTATTATTTTGTTAATCCTCACAACAACCTTAAGAGATGAGGTGTGACTGCTATTCTGACTTTACAGATGAAGAAATTGAGGCCCAAGGAGGTTCTGAGCCTTGCTGAAGGTTATACAACTATCGAGGGGAAGATGGGATTCAAATCCACGTTATCTAGCTCCTAAGTTTGCGTTTTTAACTTCCTTGGAAACATTCCTTGGAAACATTGCTCCCCAACTGGCTGTCAGCAGGTGAGAGGACACTTTTACAGGAATAGCACTACGGAAATTTAAGGCATTTCTATTTTTGTTCAAGTTTTGCTTGGATTAGGGAGGCGAGGCAGGGAGAGATGTTACCATATTAAAAATATATAGACCCTTTTAGTTTTTATGTTAGGATGAGTTTGACTTGGAGTGAAAAATCTCTAGTTGTGTGTGGGATATCCAACTGGATTTAGTCTTGGCTCACTCTTGGGATTGTTGTGGGTATTTGATAATGTAGGGACATCCAACTATGTTTGGTTTTTTTCCCTCTCTTGGGATTCCTGGGGGCATTTGATAATGTAGAATTTAAGCTTAGGTTGGGAATGGTGCCTTATGCCTATATCCCAGCTACTGGGGAGGCAGAAATGGGAAGATGGCTTGATTTCAGGGGTGGGAGGTGGCAGTGAGTGAACTATGATCCTTTTTCTGCACTCCAGCCTGGGGAACAGAGCAAGACTCTGTCTCTGGGGTTAAAAAAAAGAGTTTGGCATGTGGAGGTTAAAGATTAAAGGGACCTGATTTTAATTTCTGGACACTTATTAGCTGCCTGATCTTAAACAGGTTACTTAATTACTCTGACTCATTTTCTCATTGATATTTAATAAAATAGGAACCAAAATAGTACCTGCTTTTAAAAGGTTTTGTGAGTACCGAATGACTGAATTGGGTAAAGTGCTTTCTAAACTGTAACATGTTCTTTGCAAGATTGAAGATGGCCAGAACGTAGATGACATTTTTGGTCAGCTATTTCTTTTTCAGATACGTCTTTCTCCCAGTACCACCACCCTGAGGACTCAACAACAGCTTAGAGACCCTTAGACGCCATGTGCCTTTGGTGTTCACTGAGGCATTGCTGAGCCAGGGAGAAACAGTGTGATTGATTTGCTTTGCATTGACTGTGCATGATGAAAAGTTGCTTTTGTTGTTTTTCCCCTTTTCTTTTTTAGTCCCGGGAATTGTATTTTTTATAGAGCGTTGTTAATGGAAAGCATTGAACCAAATTCCCTCAAATTGAATTTGGCTACCTGAGTCGTCAGTTTTCCATCTTCTCTTTCCCTGCCCTCATCTACTCCAAAGGGGGAGCCTTCACATTTATATTCATAATCACTGGTGGGTTCCCAAGTGGGGTTAATAGAAGGGTGGGGCTGTGGGGGGAGGTGGGTTATATACCTGGATTTAGGGCCAACCTGTAGATCCTGCTCATCATTTGTCAACCAGCATGCCATGACATAGCAAATATGCATTTATTTTTTTATGTAATTAAGAGTCAGCCTGGGCCTGTGGATCCCCTAAAAGACCAGAAGTTAGAAGGAGGAATATGGGCTTCTGTCTCTAATGTTTAACAGTGTGTGCCCTTGGGGAAGTCAGTTGTCTTGTTAAAGCCTCTGCATCCCAGTTTATTAACAAGAAAAGTACCAAATGACCTTCCTGCCTCAGAAGGAGAACCTATAAGACTTCACTCACTTACTCATGTGCTCACTTATTCTTTCAGCAAATATTCGTCAAGTGCTACGGTGTCCCAGGGACTGTGCTTGGTAGTGAGATTACAACCCTGAACAGGAGATAATTTCTGCCTTCAAAGGGTGTTTAGTCTAAAAATATGACAGATAATAGATAGTAAACAGATGACTTTAAGATCACAGGAAATGTCATGCTTAAGGCAAAACTGGCCTGAATTGTGGGGTCAGGCAGGCAGGGTCTATGTGATCTTGGGCAGGTTATTTGACCTGTAGGAGCCTCAGTTTCCTACCACATAAAATGAGCATTGTAACCTCCTTGCAGGACTATTGAAAAGAGTAGAGATATTGTGTTTCCTGTTCTCTGAATGGTGCCTGGCCCCTAAAAAGCACACAATAAATGATAGCTATTATTATTAATAATGATAATATTAATAATGGATGAAAAAGCACTTTTAAGCTACAAAACCTACACAAATATAATGAATCATTATAATCACGTTACATGGAGGCTTATTTCCCAAGAGGTTCCAAGAGCAATCAGGATCACTGGTGCCTAGAAAAATAAAATAATATAATTAACACCAAGTAGAAGAGCTTTACATTTGAATAGTACTCTTCCAGGTTTAACAAATAGCCATGATGGGGAAAAACACTTAAAGAATTTGTTAATCCAGGCTGGCCTGGGCTTTTGTTGGCAAGTATTATCTTGTGTGTGTTGTAAGATTTTCTATCTTCATTAGCAACACTTTAGTTTCCCTTAAGTAAATGACGATTTAGATAAATTTACCCCATTTTACTTGACCTAAGTTCAAGCAGAACTATTCTGTGCCGACACCTGCAATCAAGGTGCAGGACATTTCTTAAGCTTATAAATGATTATTCTTCGTACCGTGTTAAATGCACAGTAATCCTTTGTCAGTGGGGACCCGGCCAACTGTGGCTTTGTGATAATGGGATTTTATATTTATAAACCAACATCTTAAAAATGTATGTTATTTTTATATATGAGCTTTTCAGATCGGTTCTTCTATACAGCACGTGACAATTGTTATTCTGGTTCCCTGGAAACTAAGGGAGTTCTAAGGTATAGTACAGAAAAAAAGAAAGCTGTTTTCTTTCACTTTTCAGTGCAAGATTAGGATACTGTCTCTCACCCCTGTGCTGTTAACTCAGTGATAATAGAAAAACTCACCTGTTACACACACTGGGAAAATTAAGAAGGGAGATGGAAAGTATAATTCTATGCTCATTCTACCCAAAACCAGCAGATTAGATTGTTCCTTAAACTTTAAAATTAGGTACAGGTTTTGTAATGGAAAATGGGTATGATAATTTTCTTCAGCAGTTTTCAATACCACAGCAATGTTTCTTGAACATTCTTTTTGTTTCCATGGATAACTTCTTTTGTTTGTATTGAGTATAAGATCAAACTATGTGTGTGTGTGTGTGTGTGTGTGTGTGTGTGTGTGCGCGTGTGCATGCACACACTGGTGTATTTCCAAGAATCCCCTAATTGATAAGGCTTCTAGATCTCTGGAAGCTATTCTTGTTAGTTACTGTACTTTTTCAAGGGTGATGAAGAACTGGTACATAAACATTACACTAGTTTTATTTTGATTTTTTTTTAGGTTTTTGGGTACGTGTGAAGAACATGCAAGATTGTTGCATAGGTACAAACATGGCAGTGTGATTTGCTGCCTTCCTCCCCATCACCTATATCTGGCATTTCTCCCCATGCTTTGTTTTGTGAATCCCTTATTCTTAGTTGCCGCTTAAACCCTGCTGACTTACAGATCGTCAGCTACCGTAACATCATTTTCTCTTCACCCTCGCTTTTCTGGTGGTCAGGCTGGGACCCGGGATTGGCATTCTATTTACACGCAAGAAACTAAGGAACTGCCACTGGAAGTTTATGAAAAGAGCTCATACTGCATACTGTGGAGGGGAATACTGTACAGAACTCATGGTAATAAGACAGGGCATTGCAGAGATAACTTTTGCAGATGAACATGGGCTGACGTAAAGTCCCTCCTTCCTCAAGGTTTCTATGATTCTAACTGAAGCTAAAAATAACACTGGGTGAGAGCTAGCCAAGTTCTGTTTTCCTGAGAAGCAAAAGCCTCAGCAATTTTATAGATAAATATTTCTGCCATCCTGATTAAGTCACATAATAATTACAAGAGTTATAAAGCATCCATCCTAGCTCAGGAACTGTATTAGACCCTGGGGAGACAGCTGTGATCACAGAGAGAGCACCTCATCTCTCAGGAGCTTACCATCTGAAGAGAAGGCAAACCACGAAGAAGGAACTCATGTGTTTCGTGTTTACCATGAGCAGGGACTTCACAAAAGCTTCATACACACACTCTTATCTTTACGATGACCCCAAGAGGATCATGAAAATGTCCCTTCTTTACAGAGAACACATTCGAAGTATAGAGGTGTTAGTAAATAGCAAACAATCACAGAGCTGGTAAGTGGCAGAGCCAGCATGAAAGCCCAGCTCCGGCTGTCACTCTATAGCTCATCCTCTCCACTCATCACTGTACTCCCTTTTCTGTCACTTAATTGCTATAGACCTCAAGCTGGCCACCTGTGAAATGGGTGGCCTTGGTGTTACAGGGAATCACTGAGAGAATCCTGCATGATAGTATGCCTTGTTTTGCTGTAGTTCACTCCTGTTGACTGTTGTTGCAACAAAGCAGCACACAAAACGGTGAAGTACCAAGTCTATGTAAGACAGCTTCGATTCTGCTCTGAGAATGTCCTTAGTAGAGAGCTCACTGAAAAAGAAGATGGAATAGATGCTATTTCTGGTTCAGAGCAGGTGTTTCCAGAGAACCACAGTTGCTGGAGCAGGGCAGCAAAGTGGGCAGCCTTGGAGGGTACGGGAGCTCAGACACCAGTCATGAGGATGGCTCAGGAGTCTAATTGGGAAGATGCAGGGAAAAATTGGGTATATGTATTACAATAAAGGCTCGTCCCTGTGTTCTCAGAGGAGTTAGACAGAGGGAGATAATTCTCATGAAAAGATCATGGCCAGGGAATGAAAAGACTTAAATTTTAGTCTCAAATCTACATTGATGAGCTGCGTGACCTTGAGGAAATTCCCATTGACCTGTTGACTTCACTTCCCTTCTGTATAAAATGAGGATGCCAGGTTCTGCTCTGCTTCCCACACAGGGTTGATGAGAGCATCAAAGGAGAGAATAGAGGTAAAAAGCGATCTGTAAATTGTAAAGTGCCCCATGTACTTTATTTATTAAATTATTAATACTTTCCATTAACATTGTCGGCTTGTCATTGTCATTGGCAGTGTGTTCACTCAGTGTGTTAATTGGGACATCTACTAGCTGCCTGGCTTGACTCCTGAAAGTCATCGGGTTTGAAAAACTTTATCTGTGCTTTCATTAAATAAACATGCAGTGAGTACCTCCAGTATGTAGGAGTGGTACTAGCTTTTGCAAGATGAGTGAGACAAGGCCTCTGCCCTCAAGGAGTTTACAAGGGGAAACGAGCAGAGGCCTTGGATAATGGCAGAAAAGGCTGAGTTATGTATTGTGTCAGGAGCACAGAGCAAACAGAATGCTATGTTAACTTGTCACATTCTATGACGATGAATCCACTACTCGGAAAGAGCTGGGAAGGAGCTCGTGTAGCATCACCTACAGACAGTGGGAAGAGAAGTGGCCTGCCTAAGATACCTCCAAACCCCTAGGCCAGTGCCCTTCCACCATCCGATACAAGCTGCCTTCACCTTTGGCAAAGCTCAGATGCTCCTGGGGCCTTGCCACGTCATCAGAACGTTGGAAGCTCTCATGGGAGGGTCTGTTGGCCAAACTGTTAGTATTGCTTCGTCAAATATTTCTGATTTCTCTCCTTTGTGGGTACATGTTTGGGTTGCACTTCCTGGTCTATTTCTACTTGTATGGCTCAGGTAACTAAGTGTGAGTGGAAGTGGTGAATGCCACTCAAGGAGAGAGCATTTACTTGTCAGGGGAAGGATCTCCAGAGCTCTTTCTTTTTACCTTCTTTCCTGGAATCAGACAATGTTTCACATACTGGCTGCCCCATCAGCCTGGGTCATTTTGAGACAGTGAGGAGCTGAAACACCCTGCCAACCTGGAATGAACATATAGCATGACATGTGGAAGTTGTTATTGAAACATACTCTAATGCCTGTTTTCTTTCTTTCTTTTCTTTTCTCTCTCTTCTTTCTCTTTCCTTTTTTTCTGCCCGAGACAGCGTCTTGCTCCAGTACCCAGGCTGGAGTACAGTGGGGCGGTCTCAGCTCACTGCAACCTCTACCTCCAGAGTTCAAGCAATCGTCCTGTCTCAGCCTCCTGAGTAGCTGGAACTACGGGTGAATGCCACCATGCCTGGCTAATTTTGTGTGTGTGTGTGTGTGTGTGTGTGTCTGTTGCAGAGATGGGGTCTCACTATGTTGCTAGTAGGCTAGTCTTACACTCCTGTGCTCAAGTGATCCGCCTGCCTTGGCCTTCCAAAGTGCTGGGATTACAGGCATGAGCCACCATGCCTGGCTATTATCTTATTAATTTACTTACTGTGCCTCTTTTCTTATTTATTGTGTCTCGTTATAGAATGCAGTGTGGAGGTCCATGGTTCCTGACAGACTTTGTAACCTAAGTTTAAGCCCAGCTGCTTTTATAAGCACAGAATACTTTTCTCAGGGTTCTAAACTAGCATCTCTTCATTTCTGTGGCTGCCAGACCTTTGTGTCCTGAGCCTCACTTGCCTCTTGTGCTGCAACTACATTTTAAATCCCACTCCTCAGCTGTTTGTCTTCCTCAGCAATCTTCCATGAGATACCTCATCAACTGCATTTTGGAAAACTAAATAAATCATGCCTGCTGTTTATTTCATGCTTGATTAAACTTGTCAGAGAATTCAGGCAAGTTCAAAAGGCTCATTTTTTTTCTTTGCTCACAGAAAGACTCACCTGGCCCATTTCTTTCTTTAACCTTACATCTGCACTGGCAAACAGGGGTTGGCAAACTGTAGCCCAATGCTTGCAAAACAAGCCCTCTGTGATGAGTTCTAAGAGTCAGTCTCTATTGGATTGATGCTCAGGGAAAAATATTAATCTGCTTGGCTGACCTTGGACAAGTCATTGTCTCCCTGGTCTTTAATTTTCTAAGTAATCAGAGGGGGAAGCTGGACTACATGAATTTACGGACGGTATTGGATTCCTACTTTGCGAGGACTATAGAGGGAATATATGTGGGTCATGTCATCTACAATCATATGACTTAAAAGCTGGTGGAGGGGGATAGAGAAAACAAGATGTCCGTTCCTGTGAATACGAGTCAGAAAGTGTTGACTATTAGGAACCATTCCCAGCTATCATGCTAATAATGGATTTAATCCATGTTTAGACAGGTGGATACAAAACAAAACAGCCCACCTTTGTGGATGAGGAAACTGAGATTCCGTAAAGAATTCATATGCGCTACACAATCCCAGTAGGTCAAGGGAAAGATGTATGTCTGACTGTGGCTGAGGCATGGCTGCATGAAACAAGGATGGATGGATGGATGGATGATGATGCAAGGTCTTCAATGCTGAGGTCCAGCTCACATGTCCCACTTCTCCACATCATGTCCTGGGCACTGATGATAGACCTGTTTGGTGTAGCCTTGTTCCCTTGTGACTCCTCCTGATCTCTGTGTCTTCAAATCCTATCCATACTTCTAAGCCTATTAAATATGCCACCTTTGGGCCGGGCACGGTGGCTCACGCCTGTAATTCCAACACTTTGGGAGGCCGAGGCAGGTGGATCAAGAGGTCAAGAGATCGAGACCATCATGGTCAACATGGGGAAACCCCGTCTCTACTAAAAATACGAAAATTAGCTGGGCATGGTGGCGCTCACCTATAGTCCCAGCTATTCGGGAGGCTGAGGCAGGAGAATTGCCTGAACCCGGGAGGCAGAGGTTTTGGTGAGCTGAGATCGTGCCATTGCACTCCAGCCTGGGTAACAAAAGCAAAACTACGTCTCAAAAAAAAAGCCGCCTTCTCTGAAGCCCTTAACTATAACCAAAAATGGCCTTTCTGTCTGCTGATCTTTCACAGCATGCTCTGCTGGCATTTCATATGTGTTCTAACCTGTATTGCAATCAATGATGGTTGTGTCTTCATAAAGGGGGGGGGGGAGAGTTGGAACGGAGTTAGTCCCAGATTCTTGTCTCCCTTCCACCATAAACATGCTGTGTTACCTTGAACAATTTTCATATTTCTTCTGCACTTTGTTTTACTTATAGAACGGGACTAATGATGCCAATTTGCAGGGCTGTTGAGAGAACGAAATGAGATAATGCGTGTAAAGTGTTTGTTTTATTTCTCTTTCTGTAAAGCCATCCTTCACTACACACTCCCCTCAGACACAGTATAACTTGTATAAGTAGGTGATTAACAGATGCTTGATGAATGAACGTGCACGTGGACCTTCGGTGTTCCATCAGTCAGGGTCCTGGCAGGAAACAGATGGCTTTCTTCTGAACATAACCAGAAGAGCTAACAGTACAGTATTTAATGAAGGGTGTGGGCAGGGCCAAAGGAAGGCATCCGGAGCAATGAGGTATTGCAGGCTGGCATCAGGGTGTTTTGGTCATTGCAACAGCAAGAGGTACCCTCACCCCAAATTTGGTTTGGATAGTGAAATTAATGATGCTATACACACACCAAAAGGGTAGGAAGAGGCTTATTGGTTATACACATGAAATCTCTAGGGAGCAGAGCAGGCTTCTCAAGCAATTCCAGAATGACTAGAGAGCAGAAAAAGAGGCTGGTCTAGGTTTTTACTGGGCACGAGAGTGGGGTCAGGGTGAGAGTTTCCACACTCGGGCAGGACTTTCATGGTTAGAATACTCAGCCAACACCAAAGGAGGGAGCATTCAGGCATTCTTACTAGGTGGCCCAGATATAGGGCACAGCGGTGGTGGTGGTGAAGCAGGAGTAGTGAGACTTAAATGCTGTTTGTAGTCAAACACCAAAACAAGGAATCAGACTTCTCATTACAAATGGAAGCTCTTGCCATCCTGAAGGAGCCAGGAAAGGAAACACTGATGTCAGAAAGAGAGGCTCCCTTATAGAGACTGACCATAGGACTCCTTTACCCACTGTTGAAGCTACAGATCAGTAGTGATGGAGGGAGGGTAATAAATACCCTGATCTCTCTCTCTCTTACCTACCCACTGATCTACCACCAGGGCCTCTCTTTAGCAGAACCCAACTGGAAGCTGAAGGCAAGATCACCTGGGTAACATAGGTTTTGCTTTTTTCCAGGGGCAAACAGCACTGCAGAAAATGGTTTGGGATGAGACAGAGCAAATGGAAGAAAACAGGCATGGGATAGGAATCAGACAAAACGCAGGGTGATCCTAAATCTTAGCTGGCCGTCACTCACTGTGTACATGCTGTCTTCTGGGTGTCATATTAAGTACTTGATATGCAATATATATATATTTTAATCCTCAAAACATCTTAGATTATTACTATTTTTTGTATGTGAGGAAGCTGAGGTTTAGAAGGGTGAGAAGAGTTCTACAGATTGATGTAGATGAAATTTACACTCAACAGTTAGATTCCAGTGCTCATATGCTTTCTGTTAGAGTATATGTTTTCCTTGCCTATTTAGGGTCTGGGGAACTGCCCCATGGGAGATATCTGGCACCAGTGAGCTGAGCACCATTGACATTTCCTGCCAGCTTTCTGCAGAGCCCTCATTCTGGTTTAGGTTTGCCTGCTCTTCGTTAAATACTCAATGGACCACATCCCTGTAGTATTTCCACATATGCAGTTTTGTTTGGTCCTTACAGCAACTCCCTGAGGAGGTGATGGTATCTTCACTTTACAGCTGGGGAAACTGAGTCTATGAGACAATGAAGTGACTTGCCCAGGTCACACAGAATTTAACCAGGAAGGAGCTAGGATTCCAAGTCAGCCCCACAGGACCCCATATATGGGAGCAACTTGCTATGCTGGCCACATCCCACTTAGGTGAATCCCATTTCCTTTTGAGAATAAGAAGCAAAGACTCAAAATCAAGTCCTCTCCAATCTGCTGGGGTCTTCGATGTGCATCCAGGGGAAAGCGACTTCTTTTGTCTTTTCACAAATGCTCGGCTATTTTTTTTTAAAAATGCTCTGCTTTCCCCTCGAGCCTGACTTGGTGCAACATTTTCCTTGGGTAGAATGTTGGAGCCAAATCCCTGATGGAGGTCACAGGAGTGGCAGCTCCCATTTATCTCCATCCCCCTGAGATTGAGAATTTATTTGTGGTGTCAGGTCTGGGCAAGATTTAGAATAATTCAGGGATCTAAGTCCTGAGGATATGAGAAATAAATAATGTCACCCATTCCACATAAAGGGGCATAATGTGGAAGGGGGGAAAAAAACCCAACAGTTTCTATTAGAAGCAAAGAAGGAATCCTGAAAAATGCTAAGTCATTCTAAAGCACAGAATTTTTAGAGTACAAAAGTATATACACAGTTATCTATTATAAGTCCTTCATTTTACAGATGGAGAGACTGGGGGTAGAGAGGGAAAGGTCCCTGTCCGTGGTCACACAGAGTGCCATCAGTAAAGCCAGGCCTTGAAATCAGGTTGGCTGCTCAGTTCCAGTGACCCTCAGCATGTAGCATGCTCATCATGGAGTCATGAAAGTGGAAGGAAACCTCATTCAGTTCTGGTTATTTGCACAGCCCATACAATGTGATATTAAAATGCTGTTTGTTCAGTGTTCTCTCCATTAGACCAGCAGCTCTTTGAGGGCGGGAATTATCTCCTGCTCATCTCCATATCCCCAGCACATTTGCTCTTTCCTTTCTTTGGTACAGTTTCCACTTTTTTCCCTGACTCTCTTCTGCTCTTCCTGAAATTCTCACACTGTATAACATTTCAAATGAGAGGCCCTCTCTGACTACCACCTCAGTTAGACACCTGCTGTTGTATACTTCCACATTCCCTGGACTCTTGCCTGATTTCCACATTACTCTTATCCTCATTGCCTATTTAATTGCCTGTATTACCCACTAAACCATAAGTTCTGTGAGAGAAGGGATTGTGACATTCTTGTTTTCTCTGGTTTTTCCGGTAAGTTTGCCTAGCACAGAGCCAAACATATTTAGCAAATGTTTGACACATACATGGAGGAATAAAACCAAGATGATCCTAACCTCAGAGTAGAATCCAAGAATCTCTATGTGCTGGACAGCTGCACACACACTCTGGGGGTCAGAGTCAGTAAGATCTTCATTGGCGTCTACTACTTTATGTTGAGCAATCAGTCAAAGCCAATGGGCTTGCATCCACTTTCTCTTATTCTTGGGTTTATTCCTTCTGAGAAAAGCCAGTGTTAACCACAGTCTGACTTCCTAACTCCTGCCTCTATATTTTTCTTCATCAAGTTATTCTTGCTGGTTATAGTTATCACTTCTCTCTCTTTTCCTGCTTTCAAGGAAACAGAGACTCAGAAAAGTAAACTTACTGACACAGGCTCACACCAAGACTGAGTGGCCACATCACAATTGAATCTGCAATCCCTGATTCCATTCCTTCCCCCTGCCTCTGATAGTTAAAGACCTTTGACTAACTGTTCTTTCCTCAATGTATAGATGACAATATAAATGACATCTGTACTGTGCTGGCTGCTGATCAAAAGACTCCCCGTAATCAGACAAACACAGATTTCAAGAACCATGTGGTTCAACAAAGTTAAAGCATAAAGGACAATTCTTTGCATCTTATTTTGAGGCCCTTTCCCTTCTGCTGGGACCTACATGGTTATATAGAAGATGGTTAACAATATCTTTTAATTCATAGTAGAATGACGAAAGCCTTATCTCAGCATTCAACAGATAAACCTTGAAGACAGCTTTTGCCTTAAGCCAAAAAAATGGGAAAATATCAAGTTTACACGTTACTTTACTTGTCATATCAGTTGTTCCTATTGGAGGGATAACCATAATTATTCCTTGCATTTGCATTGTGTCATGCCTACAATATTGTTTTTGTTGTTGTTGTTGTTGTTGTTGTTATCATTAATACTCGAAACAACCCATTAAGCACTTTCCATTTTACAGATGGGGAATCTGAGGCTCATAGGTATGAAGCAACTTGCTCAAGAGCATGCGTTTAGGAAGGTCCAGAACAGGAATGAGAACTGGAATGGAACTGTCCACAATACAAGTTTGATCCTTTTTGCATTAGTCATGTTTTGTTGTTGTTGTTATCAAATCTGCGCATTGTTTTGCATAGAGAAAAGGGCTCGAAGAGACATGAGAGTCCTCTTAGGTTTGCTCATAGAGTAATTTTATTTAGGTCAAATTCAAACCTTATTTAACTTCCCCCCATTCACAGATGATAGAGATCGACGTTCCAGAAAGAAGGTAATGGGAGGTAAGTTTGGTTGGGTAGACTTTTGCAGAAAGGTTGCATATATGAAGGGGAGTTTTGAAGGATGGATAGAACTTCAAGCAGCGGGGATGGGGAGAGGAACGACAGGATGAGAGAAGCAGTTTGGAGGGAGGCTGTTGAACAGTTGCATGCAACTGGAGGAGATTGGATTTCTCCAGCAGCCCGTGAGCTTTCTTCATTTCTCTGCTCTTGGGACTACTAGAGAGCAGATGCTGAGAAAGTCACTTTCAGGCCCTGCCTGTCGTAAATTACATGATAATTTCCACACTCCATCTAGATGCCACAAGAGGCTGGTCGGCAAGTTTGTGATTAGAAGTGGTACCCAGGGTTATGTAAAGACAATTGCCCCCAGTTTAATGCTGGTCCCTTTCTCATTCAAATGATTGGAAAGGAAATAGGATTTCTCACTGTGCTATCAGGCTCAAAAGCAGAGTTTGCAACCTTAGGACTAAGGTATTTGTAATGTGAGAACTCATGCAGGGGATGGAGCCACACGCTCAGATTTGCTCTGTGGCCTTGGGTATGTGTGTGTATATATGGGTGCCTCCACATGTATGAATATGTGTCACCTAACCTGTCTGACCTTTACTTTCTCTCCCTCTGCAAACTCTTAGGAGTGATACTTCCTGTACAGAAACTAATAGGCATATCTTGGCTTTTGAGGAAACTAGAAGGCGGCTTCTTAAGCACCAAAAATGATAGATTCTCTTTATATCACTGACTTTACCATTTTAGGGCCTGTGATAGGATCATCTGTGATATCCCATGTGTTCAGTATTTAAAGAATCTTAAACTTTACATATACCAATAACTTTCATTTTTCAGGTAGTGAAAACTAAGACCCAAAAGGAGAAGTGACTTACCCAGGTCACAAAAATGTATGGCTTAGCTGTTTCTACAGTCTTTGCCTTCTTATCACATTCAGGTACTCTATGCATCCCTCCAAAGGGTTAGATACCCAGACTTTCAAGAGGACCTTATTGCAAGGAGAGCCTCACAGCAATTCCAGGAGAAGCAACGTTTGTAAATTTTCACTCTTAAAAACAGCAGAATTAAAGACTGTAGTCAAAATAGGCAGGATTTAAGTTAGGAATGAAATAACATATTTATTTTATTTTTATTTTTATTTTTTTAGACAGAGTCTTGCTCTGTTGCCCAGACTGGAACACAGCTCACCTGCACCCAGGAGTATTTCCAGTTCTCTTGGTAATGCTCTGAACTTACTGTGCCCATGGAAACTCCATTCAGATGTTCATCAGAACACAGCTGAAAACACTCTTCCTCAACTCTATGAATCCTCATTAGTTCATTTTCACTCCACACTCAGTGGCTAAGGTGATAATCTCAAAGTCATACTGCAGGTTCACTATATGACTTTCACAAGCCTAGGCACGTTTACCTTTGTGGATTCTTCCTTAATAAAAACATTATGAAATTATTATGATTACTTTAAAATATTTTAAAATGTTATCAGTTAAAGATGCTTATATTTATATTTACATTAAAATGCTTTTAACCTAAAAATACATTTTTAAATTTGCATCTAGTTTTAAGAAAAATTAAAACGTATCTGTTGGCCCTGAAAGGACTGTGAATGAGTGCTGAACACTGTGCCTTATGGGAAAGTAAGCTCTGCTAGCTCGTTTCATATGTAATTCTTTTTTTTTTTTTTTTTTTTTTTTGAAATGGAGTCTTGCTCTGTTTCCCAGGCCAGAGTGCAGTGGCATGATCTTGGCTCACTGCAACTTCCACCTCCCAGATTCAAGAGATTCTCTTACCTCTGCCTCCCGAGTAGCTGAAATTACAGGCATGAGCCGCCGTGCCCAGCTAAATTTTTGTATTTTTGATAGAGATGGGGTTTCACCATATTGGCCAGGCTGGTATTGAACTCCTGACCTCAAGTGATCTACCCGCTTCAGCCTCCCAAATGCTGGGATTACAGGCGTGAGCCACTGCACCTGGCCCATATTCAATTAATTATCTTTCCTGAGTTGGTATGAAGATAAATTGTTTTTCAGTATTCTTTTTACCTTCCTTCATTTGTTCTCTAAATTCCTCTTTTCTAACCACTTTTGACATACTCTAATTTTCTTTTTTATATTTTAAACATCCGTATTTTACATGGAAGCCCATTAAAATTGAAAATCAGATTGAACAGAAAAGATAGCACTATTTTATTGTAGAACCAGTCCTAACATACTGCTTGAGAGAGGGTAAAAGAGTTATCTTCCTGTACTGCTTTTGCTCCTCAAGTCTCAAAGTGAAATCTGAAGAATTTTGCCTGATTTTAATTGCTGCCCCTGCCACTTGCAGTACATGATTTCATTTCTCAGATTGTCACTCAATTTCATCATATCAAACGTGGGATAATAATCTCAACCCCATATGTCATGGCCCATGTGGCATATCTGCCGGCACACAGTAGGTGTCCAAGAAGAATCTAGATGTATATTTATCTCCCTGTGAAAGTCTAAGCCCTGCGTATTTTGAGATTTTGACTTTATGATGAAGACTCTTGCTTTGGATTACAATAGCAAGAAAATTTTTAATAGAGAGAGAATTAGACGTACTTGACATTCTCATCTTGGTTCTATTACTTGTACCTTGTATCTTTGAATGAGACATTTCCTTTCTACCAGTTTGGGATGTGTGCGTAGATAAAATGGGGATGATGGCAATGATTTCAGTAGGGTTTGGGGGAGAATCTAGTGATAGCATAAATTAAATGTTTGTAAGCATGTGCACATTGTGCAATTATAAGGAGTATTTCCATTTTTTTTTCTGTCCCCTGACCCCCAGTGTAGGCTGCTCCCTTTCTCTCGGTTCTTTGGGGAACAATTTTTCATTAGCAAGTGCTTGGAATGGACATGCATGCCATCCATCACTTTACTGCAGCCTGAAGCTGAGCTGCTCCCATGTCCCCCAGCATGGCCCTCCAGCTGCAAGCCAGCCTCTACCCCCAGCTTTCCAATTCCAGATGCTCAGAGGTAGCCAGAAGGTGTTTGATTGCCAAAAGACTGGCATCACAGCACAATCCAATCAACTCTCTTTCAGCAGAAGAATCCTCCACAGATTGTAATCAGAGTCCATTCTGTCTCTCCCTATCCGGCTCTGGTACCCAGAAATCTTAAGGACTTGTTTTGCTGCTCTGTCCTGGCAGCCTCTCAGCCTCTGCTCCCACCTTGTGCCTTCACCTGGGAGCCAAGCAGCCTGGTGTCTGGTTGGCCACTAGCTCAATATGTTACATGTGGCCAGCCATGTCCTCTCTCTGCACCCATTGTCCTTTTCTAGAAGTGGGTTTGTATTATCCAGCACGCAACATTACTGAAAGACTGTGGTAGGAGAGCATGTTTGAAAATACTAAGTAAATGAAAAGACATGCTGTTATCATACACATGAGTATTATTTTTGTCCTAACTTGTAGCAGCCTCTTCTGTCTGAAACTCTGAATATGACGTTGAATCATTTTTACCGTCAAGGAGTTGAACAGTTCATTTGTTCAAGGATCTCTGAACTTTTCATTCACTTTTTTGTTCAATAAATGCTGAATTTGCTGACTGTTCAGCGTATGTCAGGGACGGTCTGAGATCTTGGAGATAAATGAAATACAGTCATTTCACAAATAATTATTAAGTACCCACCTTGACCCCGGGAGTAAAGAAAAATTTATTCATTGTAATAAGGTATTCATATTCCAAGAAATATATACTGGGTCAGGACTCATGGATAAAAAAGAGAAACAGGTGAAAAAACCGGGACAAGGAGCTTAAAACCTAATGGAGAAGATAAATATCGAACAAATACTTTCATAAATAATATAGATGTGTTTATGGCAAATGCCTTGAAGGAAGAATTGTTGAGTATTTTGATAACCTATTAACCAGGGCGTTTATTTTAGTTTGGGGATTCAGGGCAGTCTTTCCTAAAAGGTAAGGTTTGAGCTGTAGGATGTATTTGAGTTTGCTGGGGAGTGGGTTCTAGCAGGGGAAGGAAATGTTGGAAAGGCTGTGGCAGTGAAGAGTTCTGTGTGTTCTGGGATCCGGAAAGGCCTGTGTTGCTGGAAGGAGGGAAAGAGGAGCGATGGAGTCTTAAGAAATTGCCTGGAGCCAGATCAAGTAAGGTCTGGTGGGAAGGAGTAAGACCTACCCTGAAGCAACACAGAGACTGTTAGAAAAGACAGATCCGTAACAAAACAATGATACCAGCTGTGATACTTATTCAGTGCATGGGTGCACACAAGAGGGAGTAGTTAACTCAGTTTTCATGGCTCAAGAAAGTATTCCAAAAGGGGGATTCGGGTTTTGAAAGCTCTGGAGGCAGTTCTAGTAGAAAGGTGAGCAGCATTCAATTCAGAGTGACTAGCATATGCAAAGCCTCTGCAGTGAGAAACAGCTTGGTGAGGGCGGGGAGCTGGCGTATGGCATGTGCAGGGAGAGAGGGCAATGAGAAAAGAGACAGGAGGAGAGGCAGGGGCAGATAAAGAGGGGCCTCATCTGCCAGGGAATAATGAGTTTTAATGGTGTTTTCTTAGTAAACAGTTGCATTTTTTGGAGTAGTTTTAGGCTTATAGCAAGATGCAGGAAGTACAGGGTTCCTTTACTCCTGAGTACCACCCACCCTTCCCCACCACACGTCGCCCGTCCCAATATCAGTACATCTTCCCACCAGAGTAGTACTTTGCTACAGTTAACAAACCTGCATAGACACATCATTGTTACACAAAGTCTATAGTTTATATTGGGGCTCCTTCTTGGCGTTGTGTTGTCAAATGTATAATAATGTGTATTCACCACTATTATTCCTACAGAATAGTTACACTGCCCTAAGCACCCTCTGTGCTCTGCCTATTCACCCCTCCCTTCATGCTGACCCATGGCTATCACTGATCTTTTTGCTCTCTTCATAGCTTTCTTTTTTCCAGAATGTCACATAGTTGGACACACAGAATGTCACATAGTTGGACACATAGACTGTGTGGCCTTTTCAGATTGGCTTCTTTCACTTAGCAATATGCATTTAAGGGTCGTATTTAGTGGTGTTTTCAGAGAGCGGATGATGTGATTAGGTCAAGGTTGCTCCATGTAATGGATGGATTGAAGGTAGAGGTGAACTAAAATCAAGGAAACAGGTTGGAAGTTGTGCTGGGAATTGATGGAACATTGGGGCCACATTTTTAAATACTGACATCTTAACTTGAAAGACTGATTTTTTTCAGTACCAAGGTGTCATTATTTGGCTATAAAGTCTTCTTTGGAATCAGTGCTTCGGCTCTTCAGCTTCACCTGTGCTATCCAACATGTGGCTATTATTTAAATTTAAAATAATTAAAACTAAATAAAATTGAAATCTTAGTTGCCCAACACACAGTAGCCAGATTTCAAGTACTCAGTAGTCCTGTGTGGCTGGTGGGGACCATATTGGATAGTGCAGATGTAACACATTTCCATTGTTGCAGAAAGTTCTACTGGATAGCACCCCACTAAATCTTAGAGAACCTTTTTATGGTTTGCTAGAAAGACTTTGGAGTTTGGGGCCAGAATGAGGTCTCAAATCGCTGTCGAAACATTTATTAGTGATGTGATTTTTTTTTTTACTGTGGTAAAATAGATGTGACATAGAATTTGCCATTTTAACCATTTTTAAGTGTACAATTTAGTGGCATTAATTACATTCATCGTGTTGCACAGCCATCACCACCATGTATTTCCAACACTTTTTCATTACCCCAAATAAAAACTCACTGCAATCATTAAACAATAACTCCCTATTCTACGCACCTCCCAACCCTGGTAACCTCCCATTTATTTTCAGTCCTTATGAATTTATCTATTCAAGATGTTTCATAGAAGTGAAGTCGCTTACTCCATCTTTTTGCATCTGGCGTCTGTCACTTAGCCTAGTAGTTTAAAGCTTCATTCATGGTGAAGCATGTGTTAAAGCCTCATTTTTTTTTATGGCTAAGTGGTATTCCATTGTATGTATATCTTACATTTTATTTATTCATTCATCTATTGATGGACACTTGGGTTGACTTCAGCTTTTGGCTGAGTGAGGAGATTTTGAACAATATGCTTAATTTCTCTGTGTCTTTGAATAAAATGGAACTCTTAATCCTTAAATTCTAGAATTATTGTAAAAACTGGAAGAAACACTAAAGATAAAGTGCTTGGATGACTTTCCCAGTTCCCTTACCACCCTTTGTCCATTGCTGCCCACTGTCCCTTGGTGCCTAGATCCCTGTGCATTGGAAACTCAACAACTGTTGGCCAGTTTTTTAATTCTCTTGTCCCATTAGCTCAGCTCTGATTCTTGGATGGTACAATGTGAGGAGAATATTTCGTTTGACCTCCGTGTGTTTAATGTGTGGGAGGTTCCAGGTTGGTGGAGATAATATCTCTGAAGTGTCACAAGTTCTGGGATGAAGATGATGGCCCATGTTCCTCATTAAACTAATAATTGCTCTCAGGGGAAGTACAGCGGAAATCAGTACTTGACATTTTAAAGGTAGATGAAGTCATAAGAAGATTATGATCTTGGCCTTGAATAGCATTTCTTGGGCCAGATTAGAAATTCGCATGAGAGAGTAATTGTTTTCTGGGGTGTGACCTGTGTTCTCTTCAACCCAGGGCTGAAGGCACAGCCTGTGAAATTCAAGGGACTGTTTCCCGCTGATGGAGCTGTATTGAAAAGGCCAGGTTTTCCTCCTCAAAATGCACTCAAATGTTAGCAAATCTTCACAGTTGATTCAATTAAAGAGATATTAATAATAAGCCATCTTTGTTTAGGATACTTTTATCTGTATCCTAGGGGCTTAGACAATGAGGACATTTAATAAACTCAGGTGACTAAAGGTTTGGAGATAGGTGAATTTGCAACTCCAGGTGTGAGTGTGCAGGACTGGAATCCCTCTGGTTATCTTGGCTTTCTCTTTGTGGCTCTAAGATGGTTACAGCACCCCTCGACTCAAATTAATGAATTAACACATCATCTAAAGCAGGCATGAAGAAGGGGCAGAAAACAGAGCTTTTCCTGTGAACTTTTTCCTCTATTACAAGGAAACTTTTTCCAGAATTGCCTCCAAAGATTCCACCTCATAACTCATTAACCAAAAGGTTATGAGTGGCCACCTATATGTGCAAAGGAGTCTTTTGATCTTGTATAGGGAGAAATTTGAAAATTATAGAAACTTGAAGGGAGAAACAGTTTTTCTTGTTTGAGTGGCCAGGCAAGGCTTCATGAGAGCAGTGATACATGCATGACGTATTGAATGGTGATGTAGGATTTTGACTCAGGTAAAGGCAGCTCAGGCCGAGAAAACAGCTCAGCATAGGCATGAGAGTTCAGAATTCAGATTTGTTTTGTTTCGTTTCGTTTTTTAAAAGATGTGGTACTGGGATACCTGTGGTAAAATGCAACAAGAAAGGAAGAAGTGAAATATAAAAAGTTTCTGGAAAGTTATAATAGACCTTGAGCGCTATGCTTAGATGTTTGGACTTTACTCTGGCAACACTGATTAGATATTAAGGTTTTTCGAACTGGGATTGCCATACTCTGTTTTCCTTAATCCTACTCATTCTTTATAGCTTAGATTTGCCATCATGAATGTATCTTAAGTTTTTTGTTACTTTATTTCTCAGTTGCTCCCAGTTGCCCATCTTTCCCCAAATGCTCTGTCATGTACTTCTGTTAAAGAGTGCAGCAGTGTAGATGTTGAGGGTGCCAGGAGAGTATACAGATCTGAATTATGTATATTCTGCTGAATCCTGAACGTGACCAAGCATTTAGACATCATTGCAGGCTTCCACCTTCAGTCTCAAGTAAAACCATATCAAGCAGCATGAAACATGGCAGTCATGCCAGAGGAGGGTCCCCTAGGATGGCTTGGCTGTGATTTAACTTGTTGTTTTCTCTACTTTATGACTTCAGTGCTGAACATGACTTGCTGGGTGTCTTTGTCAGCTCACCTAACTTTCTAGACATTTTGTTCATATCTGAAAAGCTTGCTCTGCTCTAAATGCTTCGCTAACTTGCTACCATTCTTAGTCTAACCTAGAAGACTCTTTATGGTATTGTCTCCATTTCCCAGCCCCATTCGCTAGTGTCCAGCACGCTCTGACACTGTATCAAATACGCAAAGTGCTCTGAACATATTTTCTCTCATTCTGGACCTATCTTTTCCTCTGACTACACTGTCTCTGTTTATTTTACTTTTCTTTCTTTCTTTCTTTCTTTCTTTCTTTCTTTCTTTTCTCTCTCTCTCTCTTTCTTTCTTTCTTTCTTTCTTTTTTGTAAGATGGAATTGTAGTAGTGCAACCTCGGCTTACTGCAACCACCACCCAATTCTCCTGCCTTAGCAGAATTCCATATAGCTGGTACTAGAGGCACGTGCCACCACGCTCGACTAATTTTTTGTAATTTTAGTACAGACGGGGTTTTACTATATTGGCCAGGCTGGTCTCAAACTTCTGACCTCAAGTGATCCACCCCCGTCGGCCTCCCTAAGTGCTGGGATTACAGGCCTGAGCCTTGATTTTTATTTCTTTATTCTCCAAATCTCTCTCGTAGTAGTAATTATTCTCTCAGAACCCTTCTGAAGTGCTGTATCATTTTTCTTAGACTTTTAATTTCAGAATTGTTTTAGATTTATAGAAAATTGGCACAGACAAAACAGAGACTTTCCATATACCACTTATCCAGCTTCCCCTAATGTTCCCATCTTACATTACCATGGTACATGCATCAAAACTAAGAAATCAAAATTTGTATGTTGATGTTAACGATACCATAGATTTTATTCAGATTTTACTTGGTTTCCACCAAAGTCCTTTTTATGTCCCGGTGTTCGATCCATGTTGCTTTTAACCCTCATGTCTACTGCCTTTCCTCTGTTATGTGACAGTCTCTCAGGTTTTCCTTTAAAAAAAATTATCTTTTTTTTTTTTTTTTTGAGACGGAGTTTCGCTCTTGTTACCCAGGCTGGAGTGCAATGGCGCGATCTCGGCTCACCGCAACCTCCGCCTCCTGGGCTCAGGCAATTCTCCTGCCTCGGCCTCCTGAGTAGCTGGGATTACAGGCACGCGCCACCACGCCCAGCTAATTTTTTGTATGTTTAGTAGAGACGGGGTTTCACCATGTTGACCAGGATGGTCTCGATCTCTCGACCTTGTGATCCACCCGCCTCGGCCTCCCAAAGTGCTGGGATTACAGGCTTGAGCCACCGTGCCCGGCCAAAAAAAATTATCTTAACAGTTGTGAAAAAGTACCAACCAGAGGTGAAGTACCTTTGCTATCATATCAGAGGTATATGATATCATCTTGACTTATCATTGCTGACTGATCATTTATTTTGGGCAGCACCCATTGGGTATTTCCACTGCAAGACAATTAGGTTTTCTTTTACTTACTTTATTCATTAGAAGCGAGTCATTAAGTCCAGTCTGCACTGAAGGAGAGGGGAATTAAACTCCACTTCCTGGAGGAAGGAATAACCATCGTATTTTTGGAGCTGCCTGGCCTCTCAAGGACTAGTGAACCATTCCTTTTTAAGCATTTTTTTCTGAACCTGGTGTGTTCCTTTCTCCATGGCATGAATAAGTTCACTTGTCTGTTTCCCCCACCCCCATTAACAGTAAATTCCTGAAGACAGGGGGGCATGTCTAATTTCTCCATCTCTGCTGAATTCAGTCCAAGATAGATTCTCAACAAACTTAACGGATAGATTCAAAGCAAACTTAACTTTTCTTAAATAGGGAGTCCAGTCATGCACACTGGCCCTCATTCCCCCCCCCCCCCCGCCATTTAATAAGGGAACAAGCTGGAATCAATGACTTCTAAAGCCAGGCAGAGATGATCATGTTCCTTACACTGCTGTGACCTTAGTGATCTCTCCGTGGGAAGGACTGGAGTGGAGAGGACGGAGCCTTTGCCGGCCCCCACAGCTTTCTATCTGCTGTGTGTGTGTGTGTGTGTGTGTGTGTGAGAGAGAGAGAGAGAGAGAGAGAGAGCTTACCGTTTGGATTTGAGGACACAAGATAAAATCCTTCATGACCCAGGTCCCTGATGATCAATGGGCCTCCCGGCATGCTTCACCACCCTTGCCTAGCTCTCTCTATGGCACTAGTTGCCACTCGATAAATCCATAAAAAGACAACTCAATTGTTTTGACTTTCCTCTACCTTTTCCAGCAATTCTTCTTTTCCAAGTTAATGGGGCAGAGGGAAGGGAGTCACACAATTAGATGCTACACACCCGTTTTTTGGTGGGGGACAGAGACAATTTCCTCTATGTGCTGACAGGGTCATAAAAAATGAATTAGGCGATCTGTTATTAATGAAACGCTCCAACCTAATGTTATAGCAATGAAGCCCTTGGCTTTATACAAAGTGTTTGGCCCTTATAAAATACAAGTTGAGATGTCTTTCTTTGACTCCCTTTTTCTCACAGTAGAAAAGGAGCTGAAACAATCTGAACCCAAATTTTCTGAGCTCTGGTCAAGAATAACGTTGTGGACAAATGACTACCCACACCCAAACGAACATATATACACACATGTTAGGGATACAGAGCACAAATCAGCATATCGAGCAAATAGGCTCTGAGCAACTTTATAGTAAATAGACCCATTTCTCTTTGCTTATCTCAACATCTCCTAAATTTCATTAACGACAGCATAGACTCTTTCCTATTCATGCTGTGTGGATAAAGGGTGTCATGAGACACATTTTCAGAGAAAAGCTTGTATCTGACCCTTTTGGATTATGTTTATGGAGACTAAGAATGGCAAATTGAAATGAATATCTGTAGAGTTAAAAGGGAAATAAGCCAATCCTCAATATTCTGTTTTTGTTCTCAGTTGTTTCGCTTCCTGAGTCAAAGTGGTCAATTTTGAACCGAACTACCTGGAAAATTGCCTTGAATCGCCACTTCATTTTGCCTTTGGCCAAATTGCTTAATTTTCACTACCCTGGGAGTAGGGTTGACTTGAACTGCCAGGCCTAGGCTGAACAGGCCTCCACAATTACCTACCTACTTGCTTATAAATGGATTATGCTCCTCTCTGATTTTAAGCCTGGTGCAATGTTGGTTGCAAACATTAAAAATAATGAGAATGTAAGTTAAATGTAATCTTCTCATCTGGTAATAGACTCTGATTAGAATTTCTTTTCATTTCCTTACGATTCCAACTAAGCAGCATGCACAGGGCTTTGGAATGTGAATTAATATACCATATTAGTCTTCAGAAAGCTGGACATATAACACTTAGGTCCCTAGGCCTTCACTGCCCTTTAGCAAGCACATGAGCCCTTGACATCCATTGCTGGGGATTTTGCACAAGGAGAGGTGTGAGGTCAGAGGCATTTTTTTGTTCCCTTTTAGCAATTCACACCTTCTCAGCCCATGAGAATCTGCTGCTTTCTTTGGTTGTAGCTACCACATTCTCATTTTTAATTTATTACCTATTTCTGATTTTCAGAAAAAAAAATGGCTTTATATTTATATTTCTATAAAAAGAACAGAGAATTGGGTGTGGTTAGAAAAGAGAATTGCACTAGACAAAGCAGAAGACCTTACTTGCCAGCAGTGTGATTCAGGACAAACTCTTAATCTCTCTGGACCATGATTTTCTCATTTATAACATAAGGCCAATGATAAGCCTGCATACAGGCTTGTTGTGAGAACATGAGGAGACTTAGCAGTATCTAGCATGCTGTGTCTAGCATACTGTATGCACAGTGAAGAGCTGGGGCAACCTCCCAGGTAGTGATTAGAGCAAATGGGAGACTAAACCAGGAAGTGCTCTCTCATTGTTGAGAGCCATTTACGTGTGAGCTATCAGTATGATGTATCTATGAAGCATTTTCTAAAGTGTCTCACTCCAAAAGCCCACCTCTCCACAAAGCCCGTTGATCATTATAAAGAGTACTTCTTAATGGTCAACCTCTTCATGATTTTAGAGAATCGTTGTATGTGCCTCTTTTCTTCTTGACCTTGTTCCCATTATATTTTCCACAGTTTTCTCCCCAAAAACCCCTACTTGGATGTTGACCAGTGCCAGACTGGTCTACTCAGTCTCCTGAGTAGCTGGGACTACAGGCATGTGCCACCATGCCCAGTTAATATTTGTATTTTTAGTAGAGACAGGGTTTCGCCATGTTGGCCAGGCTGGTTTCGAATTCTTGACCTCAAGTGATCTACCTGCCTCGGTCTCCCAAAGTGCTGGGATTACCGGCTGCACCTGGCTGGGAGTTTGGAAGGTCATCCTGCCTCTGATAACACACACCACTGAAGTATGCCCTTCAGCTTATAAGTAGACTAGTAAGTCCTGACTACTTTAATGATAGTTAACAAGAAAGAATGTGCATGTATTGAGTACAGATAGGTAGAAATTTGAAAGAATCTGCATGTATTGAGCATAGATGATTTGACAAGAATTAATCTTATTTCTTCATGTATATTTCAGATTAATCCTCATAACAACCTTAAACATGTAGATATTAGGGCCCTCCTTTGCAGACAGTGGAAATTAAGCTCAGAGAAATGAATATATTGAGGTTGGCAGTGATATGATTTGAACTCATGTCTGTATGATTTTAATACTCATGTACCATGTACATCACCTTGAGGGAATAGAGATGGCCCAGAGAAGGTTCACTCTTACCACTGGCAGGAAAACATCTCAGATATCTGTTACCACTTCACAAATGAGGGTACAGTTATTTTTTCTCCATACTTAATTGCTTATTTTTGCTAAATCATGTATCAGGAAACCCAAATTCTGTCCTCAATTTGGTATCAATTTTCAGGTCTGCAAAATAAAAGAGTTGGGCAACTCTTACTGCACTAAGCTAATAGGATTGCAGCGAATAAGCCCAGGTGAGTGTGTTAGGAGTTTGGTTAGTTCATTGGACAAATGCTGTTTAAATGCATGGTCAAGTTCAAGACTCAGTAGAATATGCAGATCTGAATTCTGTAGGATAATACAGATCTGAATTCTGTATATTCTATTGAATCCTGAACTTGACCAAGCATTTAGACAGCATTTGTCAAAGAAACTAAGCACAGAAGTTAGTAAATACTATATTGGTTATACTGTTTCCTAGTTTTCTATACCTTACCTTGATTTGAGATACGCAAATCGTTTAAAAAAGTAACCAAAAACCTTGAATGGAATCACAGGGTGCTCGGAACAAAGAGTCAGTACAAATGATTCTTATCTTTACTCTTTGTAATGCCATGGGCCAGGTAGCTTTGGAAAAAAATTGTAACACCCCTGTGCCTCCACTGGAGGGTAGCCAGTAAAATAGCTGGAAAATGCCTGGTATAATTGTTCTGTTTCCTCCTTCCTGTTTGTTTTGCCCCTTAGTTTGCTAAGCTGCAAGCTAAGGGTTAAAATATAGGCCAGAATGGGAGTTACAAGAAAACTTGAATAGTGGATGGAAGGAACTAACTAATGAAAATAAGTAGGTATAATAAGAAAACAGCAGAACCGAGGATACTGGGGAAGAGATGGGATAGACAAGGAAAGAAGTTAAAAGGTAAAAGAAAATGGACTAGGGAAGTATATGTGTTTTGCAGAAACAATTATTGCATTCTCTAGTTTACATGTTACCTCCTCTGAGAAGCCCTCCCTGACCACCTTGTCCACAGGAGTCCTTTGCCTCAGTTATTCCTTGTCCTTTCATCCTGTTCTTTTCCTTGACAGCACTTTACACCAGTTGTAACCTGTACTTGAAGCTGGGCGCGGTGGCTCAAGCCTGTAATCCCAGCACTTTGGGAGGCCGAGGCGGGTGGATCACGAGGTTGAGAGATCGAGACCATCCTCGTCCACATGGTGAAACCCCGTCTCTACTAAAAATACAAAAAATTAGCTGGGCATGGTGGTGTGTGCCTGTAATCCCAGCTACTCAGGAGGCTGAGGCAGGAGAATTGCCTGAACCCAGGAGGCGGAGGTTGCGGTGAGCCGAGATTGCGCCACTGCACTCCAGCCTGGGTAACAAGAGTGAAACTCCGTCTCAAAAAAAAAAAAATGTAACCTGTACTTGTTTTTGTTTAGTTTCAATTAACTTGAATTCAGTAAGGACCAGATAGCCTGAGTTTGAAAACCGAGCTCTGCCACCTACCAACTCTGTGACCGTGGGCAAGTTCATCGTCTCTTTGAGCCCCAGTTTATTTATCTATCATTGCAGGATTATAGTAGGGATTTTGTAACGACAAAGTGATTTACTATATCTGAAGTGCTTAGAATTATGCAAGGTACATTGTGAGCTCTCAAAAAGTAGCTGTGGTTATGATTCATACTTGTTTATGTCTGATGCTCCTTTAGATTGTAAATCCATCTGGTCAGGGACTTTTATCTGTTTATTTTCTACTGAAGGCCTAGGACCCAGTCTGTGGCTGACACATATTAGGTACTCAATACATACTGGCTGAAGAGTCGCAAGAGTGAATGTAAAATAATAAAGCATGAATAGCAAGAGCAAGCCTTGCTGGCTGGAGGATTCCATAAATGACAGACTTGGTTCCTGGCAGATCTCTTCTAGGCTCCTTTGTGCTGCAGAAAACACATCTCCAAGGAAAAATAGTGGGTTAGGCCCTTTTATTTCAATGGAGCCTCCCGCCTCTAACCCTGGCTCCCTTAGATTCCTGGGTCCGTTCATTTAGCTCCAACCTGCTCATGCCCCAGGGAGAAAAATCTCCCCCACTCTTGTACAGGCGGCATGTGTCAGTGTCGATATCAACATTCCTGAAAAAATGAATAAAACTAATTTATGTTTGGATGAAACATACATCAGGTCCCTTAAGAAAAATGAGTGATGGGAAGGCAGCATTCACATTAGTATTGCATACGATGCTTCCACCTGGGCGGCTTCCCTCCCCTGCATTCCCTCTGCCTCACCCTTTTCATTACTCTTAGGTCTAGAGTTGAAAGCTGTGTTCATTCTTTCCTTTTTCGTTAGCTTTAGGCTCAAGGATGAAGAAATGAAAACAAAATAAACCATTGAGGAGTAACAGGATAAATTGCATAAGGGAAACACCACTTCTTCTCATACAGGGAGCTTCTATGTTGTCTGTAATTCTCTGTCACTCTGTGGGGTATGTGTGCATAGGTTGTGTACATACACACAGACGAACGCAGCCACTCCTGTCTTCCTGAAGCCAGGTCGCTTCCCAGATGGTTTGCAGTACTGAGTGGTAATACAACGCTTTTCCTTCTGGAACTCCCAGAGTCCTGAGAATGAATGAAGCAGGGGAGAGGCAGGGTCTCTGGGGACCTGGACTCATTATAACTGAGTAAATCTTCACACTGCTTGTGCTTTCATAGCCTCCGTCCCCATCCCTGGCATCCTAGCTCTAGCTCCCAAACCTGCCTGCAGGATTCATTTCCATATGTAGAGGGCTTTGAAGTCTTATTCACTGTGCCGTGGTAGAGGGTTTAATATTCTCCTGCTAATGTTCCTTTTGGGGATGGGTTTTTCCTCCATGGGCTTGTGTGGAAGGCTGTGTCGTTCTGCTGGCATCTTTTTTTTTAAGCATGCTCTGCTGGAGATGTTTTCTTCTTTCCCCACTCTCAATGTGTTTCTAATGGAACTAACGATGGGACCACCTTGGGGATGCTTTGCCTGCTTCAGGAATTTTTGGAGTAACATCTAAGACAGAAACACTTTGGGTGACATTTTCAGAGTAGTTCCAGCTCCTTCATCCGCCCTCCTTCCTTCTTCTCTCCCTCTACCTTCTACTTTCTCCTGCTCTTCCTGCCTGCCTTGATCTCTTTCTTCTTTCTTTTATACTTTTGTTTCTTTTTAAATTAATTATTCGCGGAATCAGGGATTGTCCCAGGGGCAGGAGAGGTGTAAAAATGCAAAAAGCTCAGCCTTTTAAAAATGCACATTCTAGTGGGAAATACAAAGCTGGTATCGAACTAATTAATGTGAGGTGGAGAGCTGGGATCCTGGAACCATATATATGGGTGCGGTTAGAATGTGCTTTCCATTCCTTGCTAGCTGAGTCATCTTGGGTATATTACTCAGTCTTTCCAACTTTCCTATTTATTTATTTATTTATTTTTATTGCATTTTAGGTTTGGGGGTACATGTGAAGAACATGCAAGATTGTTGCATAGGTACACACATGGCAGTGTGGTTTGCTGCCTTCCTTCCCCTCACCTGTATCTGTCATTTCTCCCCATGCTATCTCTTCCCACGTCCCCACCCCCCGTCCCTCCCCCATTTCCCCCCAACGGACCCCAGTGTGTAGTGCTCCCCTCCCTGTGTCCATGTGTTCTCATTGTTCAACACCCGCCTGTGAGTGAGAACATGCAGTGTTTGATTGTCTGCTCTTGTGTCAGTTTGCTGAGAATGATGGTTTCCAGGTTCATCCATGTCCCTACAAAGGACACGAACTCATCATTTTTGATGGCTGCATAATATTCCATGGTGTATATGTACCATATTTTCCCTATCCAGTCTATCATCGATGGGCATTTGGGTTGGTTACAGGTCTTTGCTACTGTAAACAGTGCTGCAATGAACATTCGTGTGCATGTGTCCTTACAGTAGAATGATAGGAACACTTTTATACTGTTGGTGGGAGTGTAAATTAATTCAACCATTGTGGAAGACAGTGTGGCGATTCCTCAATGACCTAAAAGTAGAAATCCCATTTGACCCAGCAATCCCATTACTGGGTATATATCCAACTTTCAATATTCTCAACTGTACATGGGGTTGAAAATAATAGTATCTACCTCACAGGATGCTTGTGAGAATTCTATGACGTTATTCGTGGAAAGTGTTAGCACAATGCCTGTGTCTGAGGGAGTGCTGCACAAACGTTGTCTGTTGTTACTATTGTCAATAACATCATGCCAGTTCAAATGTTTTCTGTGACTCTATTCCAGGGAAGAGCAAGTTCACGCACCGTAGGGATCTAAGAAAGCTTCTCGGATACGCTTTCAAACTGAAAGTGTGAGTAGAATATGGACAAGCGAATTTAGAGCAGAATGTAGTTTAGACAAAAATAATTATAAAATTTTGATAAAAAGGAAGCAGAGGGAGATTTGACATCATATAGAAGAGGTGATGGCACATTCGCAAAGGTAGAGACTGGACAGATGCAGCCACAAGCCAAGGAAAGCTAGCAAATACCAGAAGCTGAAAAAGGCAAGAATGGTTTCTCCCCCAGAGCCTCCAGACACATTGCAGTCCTGTACATACTTTGAGTTTGGACTTCTGACCCTTCCTACCTTAGTTTTTCTGCAGTGAGTGGGAGATGCTGTGAGGGGGCACTATTCTCCTTCTCTAGCTTTGGCAGCCAGTCAGGAAGAAGCTATCCAACACACCAAGCTCCTGAAATTCCCATGGGATATCTGGTCTGTGGCCTCCCAGAATGTCATTTGATGGCAACTCAATGTCTTTGAGACTTCAATGTATGCCACGCTACCCTGGGCTTCCCAGGAGGAGATGCCACCGAAGGTCATCAGGGGCATGGAAATAGGCAGGGTTCCTGATCCCCATTGTTATTTGTTATACCCATTGCCATTTGTTATGGGTATTCTATTTCTTCCATATAAAACTGTGTTGGAATAAACAATTCCGTTCTGAAAACACAGTTTGAAAATGGCAAAATTGCATATTAAGTCCATCGCCCCTTATTTTGTAGGTGAAGAAACCAGGACTTTGTAGGTGAGGAAACCAGGTCCTAGCCAGCAGAAACAAATGGCCACATGTTCCTAGTATATGAGTGGCAGTACCAGAAGATCCCTGGGCTCCTCTGAAAACCTGACCTTCTAAATTCCCAAAATCACGCAAAGAGGAGGATGGGGTTTGGAAGCAGTACTCACCTGGGGAAATTCCGACTCACTGCTGCTAACTGGCATTTCCCAAGTTCTCTATGATTTCTAACACACTTTTCACCAGCCTTGCCGCATAAATTGAATTATTCTAACAAACATGTATTATTGTTGTTTCATTTTTCAGCTGATAAAACGGAGTTTTAGGGAGGCTAAGTGACGTGCCAACAGTCAAGCAGCTAGAAGTGGCAGAATGGGGACTTCAAGCTCCCAACCATCTGGCAGTTTAGCATGTGGGTTCTCCTGTCTCTGAACTTGATTGTCCTATTCACAGATCCAGGATGCCTTTGTTCAGGGACCTGAGTTCAGTTGACAGCAGTAAATGAATAGCTGTGTGCTGCTTTGTAATACATGACATGAAATGGAGATGCTAAATATCATTTCTCCAGCCATGGGGAGAGGTGATATTTGGCCAGGCCCTCACCTAGCCATCCAGAAGAAAATAACTATAGCTATAGCCGCAAACTTGGGTCCATACTTCAACTTGAATCAAACAGCTCATATATTCTTGTTTCCCTAAATGAAGGATGCACTCAAGCAATTGAAAACAACTTCTGGAACAATCTTCTTCCATTACCTCTAATGGAATTGAGTGTATGTGGCACACAGTGTGTGCTGATATTTTGCAGAAACAAGGTGGGATTTTCCCATTACTCTGAGGATGGATGAGATGTGAAATGAACTCCATAGAGACCTCTCACTTTGTCACAATAGAGCTAGTGAGTCTCATTAGAAGATTCGGGAAACAAAATGCATTTTTGTTTCTTCATTTGTTTCCTTCTATACACTTTCCACCTTCCTTTTCATGCATTTCTCTCTCTGCTAATAAATCTGGTGGGAAAAGGCCCATATAAAAGACCCAGATAAAAGAATCCACCTTGCTGTTTAAGGAAATGTCACTGCTATCTGGAATACAAAGAACCTGCTTCGAAACTGCCATTGTCTTTTGCTTGATCGTTTGCTACTTTACGGTTTTTTAAAAAATTATTCTTATTATTCCCTTTCTTCTTCTTTTTGTTTTCTTAACCTCCTGCTCACAAAGAACAGGAAAGTTTCTGCCTCTAGCTCAGAGGCTGTGTCTGTCTATGTCTCTCACCATCTGTCTGTGTATCTCCACCTCTTGTGTGTAAAAGTGTTTTGGCAGATCATTCTCATTTCAGTGAATAAAGTACCCAAGACAGAGAGAAATGCAGCAGCCAGAAAAAAAACTATCTGATTCATGAACATTTACTTTCTCTGGGGTCCATTTCTACCTGGACTATTTCCTTCTTTCTTTCTGTCCTCTCTTTTATTAAGTTGTTCTCTCCTCAGAGCATGACATGAGATTTCCTTGCTCAAGGACTTTAAAAGACCCAAAATGTGAGAGCTACAGTAGTTTTAAGAGATCGTTCCATCCTAGATATCTCTTCACTTTGACCTTGTAATCAAGGATAACCTCGGGTCCCTCGAGGAGCCAGTGCCATGCTGGTGCCGCTTAAGAGCAGGGTCTCCTCGCAAAGCCTTCTCAGGGTTGTCATAGGCACAAGACCGCGCGTACACCCCACGGGGTTATTGAGTAGTGGTCCTGCCTGGCCATGTTGCTGATGGGCAGCACACTGAAACCTGGAGGGATAATGGGCATCATCCAAGGTCACACAGTGAATCACTGTTGGAACTGAGACTGGGGTCCCAGCCTCCTCTCTTTTACTTTCTACCTCATCACGTAGACATGAAGGTAAGGGGATATCTTGTAAAAACAGGAGCCTTTTATGGCACTTGACAGTTTACATGAAAAGCATTTCTGCCTCTGACTTCACTGGAGCCCAGTGGCAGTGATTCTATGAGAGCTGTCCAAGGTCTCACACCACGGAACTGGGCAGAGCCAGATTCTTCTGCTCTGTTGCCTCCAACAATAAGTTTCTTCTGCTTCCATTTTGGCTTCATTCCCCGCATAGGTTTTAGCATGGTAGAGAGTGATGATCATTGAGCCCTTAACTTATCCTTTAGAGGGGGCAGAAAAACTTAGCAGGATATACAGGGCATTTTTCTTCTATAACCAGTGTTCCTTCCAGGCTACATCTCTTCCCCAAAGCAGTCACACCTCCCCTCCTCTCTATAACACCTTTTTTTTTTTCTTTTTCTTCTTTTTTTTTTGAGATAGAGTCTTGCTCAGTCACCCAGGCTGGAGTGTCCTGGTGTGATCTCGGCTCACCGAAACCTCTACCTCCCAGGCTCAAGCCATTCTGTTGCCTCAGCCTTCCGAGTAGCTGGGATTACAGGTGCACACCACCAAGCCTGGCTATTTGTCTTTCTTTTTTTTTTGTATTTTTAGTAGAAATGGAGTTTCACTATGTTGGCTAGGTTGGTCTTGAACTCTCCATGACACTTTCTGTTAACATGGAGAGGTGTGTGTGCGGGAGGGGGTGGTGGGAGGATCTGGTGTCTCTGAGAACTGTCATTTGTTCTTGCTGTCCAGGCAACTAAGGCCACACTCTGGGCCATGCCTTTTTCTCAACAGGCCTCGTTTCCCATCTAAGTAAAACACTATGGTATCATGGGGGTCTCTTTAAATTTTTTTTTTGTGAAAGAGAATATTTCCTGACTTAACAGATCAGTGCATTAAAATCCATAAATATTTGATTAGCCTGTGGTCCTGAGAGAGTCTCTTGCCAGAATAGCTGAGTGGTATGTGTGCTTCTTTTCCCCTTTCCCCTTCTTCCTTCGACTTCTTCCTCCCCTCACCCCAAACATTTTGGTAATCTATTTACTAATGAACTCAGTATTAATGTATCCATTTTTCTCAGTTAGTGTCAGGTTTCATTAGGAAACATGAGAGGCCTGACATTAATCGTATGAAAAATGGGTCTCAGGGAAGCTGTTGGGTTCTTGCTTCTTAACAGAAAAAGTTTCTTCAGGAAAAGGCATGGTGTTTCTCTCTTTTTATTCTTTAAAAATGGAGTGTTGGCAAAGGAGTTCCTTTTTTGGCATTTGTAAAGACAGCTGATCTGATGACACTGGAGATGTGGCAGCAGCAGACTGTGTGTGTGTGTGTGTGTGTGTGTGAGAGAGAGAGAGAGAGAGAGAGAGAGAGAGAATCAGTGGACCTTTTAAAGTGGGACAGAGTGACCTTGCCTGTTTCTGCCTCTGCAGCACACAAATCGTGTGTACCCTTCAAATCTCAGCTCCGATGCAGTGTGGTGTGGTGGAAAGGCCACTCGTGGAGTTAGACACGTTCAAGTTCCTACCCTGATTCTGCCACTTGAAAGTTGTGTAACCTGGAACAAAGTGAGTTTCCCTCTCTGAGCCTCGGTTGCCTCCTGGGCTACATGGGAAATACTAATACCAGTTTTTAGAGGAAATTGGGGGTTTGATGATGTTGTAGGCAGGAACCACATGTGCCTAAATCCCGCTGTGCCCATTACCTCTCCTTGTCCTGAGGGAAGGCTGGAATCAAAAGGCAGCTCAAGCCGTAGCCCAAGTGGGGTCTACCACTCCCCCATCATCACCCTCAGTCAGTCTAGATCCAAGGGTCTACCTGTCCCCTAGATAACTGCGTGAACTCTTGGTTGATGAGAGGGAGCAATCGAAGCCGGGGGACTGAAATTACCCACACAGCTGTGAGGTTCCAAGAGGAAGAGAAGAGAGTTCCCATGGACAGGTGTGCTGTTGAGTTTTGCTGACCAGGCCTGAAAGTTAAGAGGGTGGTGCAAAAATAATTACGAGTATTAAAAGTAATTAAAGGTAGTGGCAAAAAAAATCCACAATTATTTTTGTACCAACCTAATAATCCACTGATATTCAGTGCCTACTAAAACTGTTAAAAAGCTAAAGCGTGGTAGATGAGTGGTAGCAGGGTGGGGGTAAAAAACAGCGTCCTCTATTTTGTTTTAAATGATTGATCATTTTCTTCTATGTCTAGGGTATGTTTTAAGTATCTTCTATTTTTCCAATTAATTGCCAAGCCTGCTGAGAGAAAGGACCTTGTCTTATGTGTACCCAGCACAGGGCATCTGAAAAAGGTTTTGGAAAGATTTGCAGATGAGAAAATGGCTGAATGGATGAATGAACTCATAAATGGATAGGATCTGTAGGGTACTTATGTGCTTAAAGAAAGGAGGTTTGGGATGAAGTTGTAGGAAGAAATAGAGGCTAATAGTGGGCATGCTTTATTTGGGGGATTAAAAGGTTGGGGGAGACATATCTATTGAGGTTATGTGAAGAATGAGACTGAGTCAGGACACGTAGTTGGAATAGAAAATAATAATTAAAAAATAGACACTGCATAGACCTAGTAGACACATTAGAAAAAGGTGGAATCCTTTTCTGATCCTTCTGTTCTCAACAGATGTCCATGAGGATGAGAGGATGATGAGGAATTATTAAACACTATGAAATTATAGATAGATACATGGTAGATTATCAATTCCCTACTTTTTATATGAATAAGGACAAAATTAGATTTTGATAATTCCATGGAATACAGATTCTTGGAAACACTGTACATGGCAAAACATGATCGCATCTTTTACCTCACTTAGCTGTGTGAGAGAAGGTGAGCTGATTTATCACATCTGTTATTGGATTGCCCAAGGTCAGGAGCACCCTGGCCCCCCACCCCCATGCCTCAGATATTAGGTTAGTTGTGTTTGTTTCTGCTTCTCCCCTTGGCTAAGAGCTTACTCATTGTGCCCTATGTAGTGTTTTTACTTAAAACAGAGTATCTGCTAGTTGGTTATTTGAAGAGAAGCTCTCCACCTTTCTCTCCATGATGCCTCATCCCCTGATATCTGCATCATTAAAAGGGAACCCCAGCGGTAATAATTCAAACATATTGACGTTATACAAATGTACAGAATACACTTAAGAGTTGTTTTGCCTCCAGAAAGTTGCTTTCTTTCTCTACTCCTCACCATGCTTACCTGATAAATAGTGTTATTACTTCATGGTGTTACAAGAATTAAAAGAAGAATGCTTGCAAAGCACTCAGTCCAGTACCAGGCATAATCACAGACCTGGTCTTTTGCAACATATGGTAGATAATAGAGAAATAAAAATGACCTCTCTTTTTATTGCTCCCCATTCCAACTTCTTGAAGATTATTAGGATAGGCCTTAATTTGCAGGAATTTTGATCTCTAGAACCCAGAAATCACAGCTCATTGCCCTGTGACCAACACAATAATTTTGTCTTTGGATAAACCATTTAACTCATGGCTATTTTTTCTCCATTGGCCTCTGTGGACCCATGTATAAAATGGGAATTCCCCATTTCATAGTAGTTTGTTGCATTAATGCAGAGGTACCATAGGGGTATGTGTGATTTCTTACATTCCTCAATTTAAGTGTGATTTGCATACATGTATTTTTAAAACCCATCTTCATTAATTTGATGTTAGCATTATTTATTCTTATTTATGCATTTATTTATATTGCTTCTCTTTCTAAAAATAATGTTAGATAACTTATTTATTCACGCAGACTGACAGCAAACAGATATACAGCTAAGGGGAAAAATGGAAGGGCCACACATTTAAGCATGTATCTCATGGTGTTTTAACATTTATTTTTAAATTCTCCTTTGCATCAGAACTTTTCACAATGGCTAAAGCTTTGAGTGTTGGAAGAGTGATATACCTTTTGAGGACATAGACTCACATCAATCTGAAACTTTGGTGTAGAGAACAAAGTTGGGGGGCATCTGGGAAGTGTGAGGAATCATGCAGATGGTCCTTTCAACCAGAAACCATTTGGCTGGAGGCTTGAGAATCAAAGAGTTTAGCAGGGCGCGGTGGCTCATGCCTGTAATCCAAGCACTTTGGAGGCCAAGGTGGGCGGATCACCTGAGGTCAGGAGTTCAAGAGAATCAAAGAGTTTAGGTAAGATCAGGGATGTGGTAGAAGACCTAAGCTGGCCAGAACTTCATGGCAGTGAGTTGGTGAAAGTTAATATGGTGCTAGCAAAATGCTGAAGAGAATGCATAGACCAGGCACAGAGTAAATGTGATATATTATTATTACTTATCAGGATCTGGGGCTGAGGTGGGCTCCCTCCTACAGATAGGAAATGAGGATCAAGAAATCTTCCTCTTTGTCCCTGTAGGGAAGCGGCACATCAGGTGCTGATTCCCGGGGGTTCCAGGCCCCAGAAGCCCTGACTTCCCCTTTTCACCTCTTGAGGAACTTTCTTTAATTCTTCTGAGAGCTCCCTAGCTGAATGTCAAGGAAACAAAGAGCAATTAATCCCAGCATGAGGGAGGTGGAGGTTAATTTGTATAAAGGATGAGTGACATCTTACAAAGGATTATTCCCCATACAGTCTCTTGGGAGCTGTGCAGCAGTGTGCACATACATACACTCACACTCCATGCAGCCACCTCCTTCAAACTCTTACCATTCCCCAGTGCCTCCCATCTGAGGCCTTGTTTTATAGACAGACTTAGAAAAGAGCAGACTGGGAAATTTTTTGTGTATGCCTGGTGGTCCTGTTTTCTTCTTTGCAGACCTCCTGCCTCCTTAAGCTGCCTACACTCACTGCCAATTTGTTCAACGAAGCTGTCGTGTGTTGTTAATATTGTCAGGATTTATGAGCATTGCTAAATGTGTGTCTGGAATAATTTCTTTTCCTTTTCTTTCTTTTCTGTTTTTCTCCAAAGAGCGGCATGAAGGGAGAGTAGTGAGATTCCAACTCTGGGTACACACAGATATGGGTTTCATTCCTAAATCTACCACTGAAGTGCTGGGTGATCTTGAGCAAGTCTCTTTTTTAAATTCTTGCTCTGAGTTCTTTATCTACATTTTTAGATGTAGTGATTTTTAAGGGGCCTATGGCTCTAGGATTTTATGGCTTCATTGATTTAAGGGGTTTTTCATTCAATGAAGATCAAGACTGTGAAAAAAAATCATTCTTCTTTATGGAGCCTTGATTTCCCTATTAGCAAAATGTAAGTAAGAACGAAGTTCAGCTGTAGATCTAATTTACTATGGAAATTAATGAAATGGCCCTCCTACAATTTGGGTGCAAGGCCAACTCTTGACAATCAGTGTGATTAGAAACTCAGATAATTCACATTACAAAATTTCTGTGTTCCAGGTAAAAACTACACTGAACTGAGGAATATATAATCAGAGTGATCTTCCTAACATGGAGATGTTTGTATTGTGTTAAAGCCTAGAACTTATAGGAGCTTATGGTGGAGAAAATAATTCAGAAAGTTTTAGCAATTTGGAGATATCATTTCTTCATTTTTCTTTCAACAAATATTTATTGAGTGTCTACTATGTTCCAGGCAGCATTCTGGATTCTATAAAAGCAGAAAGGTCCCTTTGAAATTTAGAGAAAAACTGACAATAAACATGTAAATAAATATATAAGTGATGGAATTTAAGATAGCAGTTAAGGGCGATGAATTAAGTAAAGCAATGGAGTGAGTCCCTGGTGGTGCAGGGTGGAAATTACCATCTTATTTTATTATTTTTTAAATGCTTTTTTGAGACAGAGTCTCACTCTGTCCCCCAGGCTGGAGTACAGTGGCATGATCTATGCTTACTGCAACCTCTGCCTACTGGGTTCAAGTGATTCTCATGCCTCAGCCTCCTGAGTAGCTGAGATTACAGGCACATGTGAGCACACCTGCCTGATTTTTTGTATCTTTAGTAGAGATGAGATTTCACCTTGTTGGCCAGGATGATCTCGAAATTCTGATCGCAGGTGATCATCCCGTCTCAGCCTCCCAAAGTGCTGGGATTACAGGCATGAGCCACCATGCCTGGTCTGAAGCTGCTATTTTAAATAATCATCAGGAAAACTGCCAGGAAGTGGCAGTTGAGATGAAACTTGAAAAATGAGAAGAGTGAGCCACAGGAGGGTCTTAGGAAAAGCATTTCAAGAAGAAGGAGTGAGGACTATGAAGCTGGTGTGTAAAAGGTGTTTAGGAAGGAGGACAGTGTGGGTGGAACCAGGTGGTAGAGGCAGAATGACGGAAGATGAAGGCAAAGAGTGTGCCTGGCTTTATCATTATTATCCTCTCTACTGTCAAAAAAAAAAAAAAAAAAAGCCCTGGCATACCACTTCTCATGTAATCCTTACAGTGACCCTGAGGGTGAATGTTGTTGTCCACATGTTAAAAATAAAGAAATGTCTTAAGGTATGGCTGATGTATCCTAGTCTCGGGGGTAAGTGAGAGTAAGCCTCCACCACCCAGCCCTACCACCATGGACAGTTCCAACAAAGACACTAAGGAGTGGCCACTTAGCTCATTAATCCCAGCCCTTTATTCCTGGAAAGAAGAGTATGGGATTTGTTTGGAGAAAGAGGCAGCAAATGATGGCTCTCAGGCCAGTGGTAGCCCCACACTGCTTTTATTGGAAAATAGCCACACCCCTTTCTTATGTGTTTCTGGCTGCCTTCCCACTATAGTAACGAAGTTAATTGCTGCAGAAACCATATGATCTGCAAAGCCAAAAATAGTTGCCATCTGGCTCTTTAGAAAAACAAGTTTGTTGACCTCTGGTATGCATCATGGGTTGGAAGTGAAACCAGGTTCTCCAGCCTACTCTTCTTGCACCAAGCCATTAATCTAGACCACAGGAGTGCATGACATGGAAGGGGCGAAACACTGGCCCTGACCTAGTACTGACATTAACTCACCATGTGGCTCAGAGAGATCTTGTTTCTCTCCTGTTTCAATGATCTTACATTTAAAGTGGGCAAATGTCTGAGTGCAGTGACTCAGGCCTGTAATCTTAGCACTTTGGGTGGCTGAGGTGGGCGAATCACTTGAGGTCAGGAGTTTGAAACCAGCCTGGCCAGCATGATGAAACCTCACCTCTACTAAAATAAAAAATAAAAAGGTAAAATAGGCAAATCGGACAAGATTAGTGGCTTCCAAACTCTCTTAGTAGTATTTTCATTGAAGTCTTACGTGGAAGCTCAGTATCTAAAATAGAATTTAAAAATTGCTCCAACCCCACTGCAATAACTGTAGAGCATCTGCATGGGCATCTTTTGGTCATGGTGTTTTGGAGAAAGTTTGAAGGTCGCCAGATCATTTCAGAGTCTGTTGCTGCTCTCACATTCTCTCTCTGTAATGAATCTGGGTGGTTTCTTCATATTAGAGAAGTTGAGAAAATCAGGTTTTTTCCTCTGTAAATTAAATTTTCCTTTGCAAGAGAACAGGTTATTTTTCCTCTCTGTCCTTCAATTTCCTCATTTGTGAGATGAGCGTGGCCACGCATACCTCACAGAACCATCCCGAGCATTCGGGGAGATGGCACATACCAATGGCCAGTTGATGAGGTAGAATAAACAAGACTTGGGAGCCTTTCAGGCATGGGTTCAGGCATCAGCTTAAAAAAATAGCTTGATTGAGATATAATTCACATGCAATATAATCTGCCTAGTTAGAGTATACAATGTGATGTACTTTAGTGTATTCACAGATATATGCAACTATTACCTGTCGCCCAGGCTGGAGTACAGGTAATGGGGTTTCAGTATGGGGTTTCTTTTTGTGGTGATAAAAATGTTTTAAAATTAAATTTTTCTAGTTTTCCGGGTTCTGTCCTTAATTAAATTTTAAAACATTTTTATCACCACAAAAAGAAACCCCATACTCTATCTCCCCACCACTCCCCTTTCCCCTAAGCAACCAGTAGTCTACTTTCTGGACTTATCACACAAATGGAATCATATAATACACAATGTTTTGTGACTGGCTTCTTTCATTAAACAATGTTTTCTTCATTCATGTTTTAGCATACATCTGTATTTCAGAGCTTTTTAAGGCCAACTAATGTCTCACTGTATGGATATGCCACACTGAGCTGAATGTTCATTAGATGATGGGCACTGGGTAGTTTCCACCTTGTATTTCACTATTGTGAATAGTGCTGTTATACACGTGTGTATGTATCTATGTGAGCACGTATTAGCTCTTGCTTTGGGCAAATGGTTTAAGCCCCCTAAGCCTTCGTTTTCTCATCCGTTAAATAAGCTAATCTTATGTCTTTTTTTTTTTTTTTTTTTTTTTTTGAGACGGAGTCTTGCTCTGTCACTCAAACTGCAGTGCAGTGGTGCAATATAGGTTCACTGCAACCTCTGTCTCTCTGCTTCAAGCGATTCTCCCACCTCAACCTCCTGAGTAGCTGGGACTCAGGCATGCCACCATGCCTGGCTAATTTTTGTATTTTTAGTAGAGACAGGGTTTCACCATGTTGGCCAGGCTGGCCTTGAATGCCTGACCTCAAGTGATCTGCCCACCTTGGTCTCCCAAAGTGCTGGGATTACAGGCATGAACCCCCACACCCAGCCAATCCTGTGTACTTTGTAGGCTTGTTGTGAAGGTTATGCTATAAAGGGTGGCAACACATTTAGCTAAAGCCTGACAGAGTAGATATCTGATAACTTATTTATTATGAAGCATAGGTTTTCAAAAAAAAAAAAAAGTAAGGTAAAGAAAAAGAATTCATTCATTTCCTTTATTTCCCTTTTGTGATAAATCTAGGGTTCCCTGGTGGCAGGGAGCAGACACCCTCCCCAATGGACCTTACATTTTCTAGTTTTCCGGGGTCTGTCCTTTTCAGACAGAAGCTGAGGAGCCTGCCCAGTGAAGTCTGAAAGAAAATTAGCATCTAAGAACATGTGTGAAAATTAAATGGGGCATGAATGGAGGGTTCTTGAAGAGAGGAACTAAAAAGGCTGTAGAAAGAGGAAGGTAATTATTTTTCTGCATTCAGCTTTTAAAAGGGAGGGGAGACCCTCCCTCGCTAAGTGTTTTTTCAGTGGAATTCAGAAATTTAACTCACAGACTTAGTTGTTGGTTTTTAAGTCTTTGATGGGCTCTTGTTTTAATCTTCTAAAGCTCTGATCAGAGCCAAAAGTTCTGATAGAGAAGGTATGTCAGGACTGTGTTGGAAATTGCTAATATTTCAAGAGCACCCACCATAGGCCACATGCTTGGTGCACACCACGCATTCATTTATCCATTCTTTATCCAGCACTGTATGTCAGTTATTTCTGTATCATTGGTGGATAGATAAGTCAATGAACAAGACAGACATAGCCTTTCCTCCAGAAGGGTATGGCTTGCCTCATTTAACCCTTAGAGCCCAATTTAATGGATGAGAACACAGAGGCTCAACTGGAATTCTGTCTGTCTCCAAAGCCTTTCTTCTTTCTATCAAACCCCACTGTTTGGAAGCACACACAGTTGAGTCCCTCTCCAAAGCCTCTCTGGGTTGGTTTCTGGGGGACTTGTTGGGCATGGATTAGTGATCTCCATGCAAAGAAGGGAGGCCGGGCGCGGTGACTCACGCCTATAATCCCAGCACTTTGGGAGGTCGAGGAGGGTGGATCACGAGGTCAAGAGATCAAGACCATCCTGGTCAACATGGTGAAACCCCGTCTCTACTAAAAATACAAAAAATTAGCTGGGCATGGTGGCGGGTACCTGTAATCCCAGCTACTCAGGAGGCTGAGGCAGGAGAATTGCCTGAACCCAGGAGGCGGAGGTCGCGGTGAGCCGAGATCGCGCCATTGCACTCCAGCCTGGGCAACAAGAGCGAAACTCCGTCTCAAAAAAAAAAAATAAATTAATTAAAAAATTAGCTGGGCATGGTTGTGCGTGCCTGTAGTCCCAGCTACTTGGGAGGCTGACGCAGGAGGATTGCTTAAACCCAAGAGGCGGAGGTTGCAGTGAGCCACGATCTCGCCATTGCACTCCAACCTGGGTAACAAGAGCCAAAAAAAAAAAAAAAAAAAAAAAAAAAAAGAACAGAAGGGAAAAGAGTAAGGCAGGAAACCTTGGGCTCTAGACCTGAAAGGAGCCAATAGCTCGGGTTCCCCCATTCTGACTTCCACGTTTCAGCTTGATCATCAGTGTGAAATTCTGCCTCCAGCTTACAGAAGACACAGGAAATGTGACTCCTTCAATTGAGACACATAGAGTCTTCACTATCAAATACCCCCTCTGTGTGTTAGGAGTGATTCAGGCAAAAGTGACAGAAAACCCAAGTGGGTTACACAAGATAGGTGTTTGTTTCTGTCTCAAGTGTTGCATGTTGCAGGACACTGTGCTAGGGACACAGGGTCCCTCCACCTGTTGCTCTGTTGTATATAGTCTAAATTCCCAAGTTCACCTCTAGAGCCAACAAGGCTATGCCAGCTCTGCCCATTGTGTCCTAATTCCAGCCATGGAAAGGAGAGAAGATCCGGAGAAGGGCATATCCCCTTCATTTCGGGAATTTTCTGCAAGGTAAACTAACTTCCATTTATATCCCTTTAGATAGGACTCAGTTTCATGGTTACAACTAGTTATAAAGGAAGGAGGAAATTGCCCAGTAAACTTGCAGTTTTCTATTATTGTTAAAAGGGGTACATTGTGTTTACAGCTGGGGAGAAAAGTTGAGCAAAGTCTGCTACTTTCTCTCTCTCTGTTTGTATTCATGGAGAATGACGCAGAGGAGGGGGTAGATGGAGAGAGGAGGTGAAGTGGAAAAGTTATTTGAGCTGGAGACAGGGTCTCACATCAATGGACAAGCTGAAGTATTGAAGTCAGGCTGGAGGAACACAAGCTATTGACTCCATTCAGGCATGAAGCCCTGCCTTCCTCTGTTCTTCTCTGTTCTTTGCATGGAGATCACACACCAGTCCAGAGAGGGGCTTTGAAGAGGGACTCAGGTGGAAAGCTCTGCTCTGTTTTTCCACCCATCCCCAACATCTGCCTAAGTTCTCTTTCACTGTGTCTGGTTGTGTCACTTGGGTTTCTTGAAGCCTCAGGTTGAAGTGTGCGAAAATGAGTTAGGGCTCAGAATTGCTCCCTCTCTGGTACTGTCTGGAGTGTCCTGGTGGGAGGTATCATGGAAGCACCCAGGCTGACTTGGGCAGGCTCTCCTTCAGGCACTCCAGCCCCATCAGCTTATTCCCTTAGTAATAAGAAAACCGTGGGCAAAGAGAAGCAAGTCCTCAAATGAAGACTTTTTTTTTTTTCAAGTACAATTTCCATTTTATTTTTCTCCAGAGAATAGTTGTCTTCAATCTTTTACTCAGCTCCTTACATGGGTTTTGGTGGGGGTCATAGGGCAGCACCCGCAGGTCTAAATCGGGGTGGGGGGTATTTGGTCCTTGCGGGCTTCACGAGATCGATTCCTGACTACTTTGCTGTGAATTGCACAACTCACACAGTAATGTCGCTTCACATAGAGCTTGGGAAGTACACAGAGCTTCACATAGAGCTGTGGGGTCACTAAGACCTGGGCTTGAGTCCATGTTTTGTCGGATACTGGTGACCTTGGCTAAACTAGTTACCCTCGTTCAGTCCCAGCTTCTTCCTGGGAAAATGAGAGTAATAACAGTCCATCCTTCATGGGGCAGTTTGAGGACTGAAAGGGAGAGTGCCTGAAAAGCACTAAGTACAGCTCCTGGGAGAGTGTATGCTTAGCAGTGGCAGTCATGTGCATTATTATTTTAGTGCCAAGCCCAGTTCCTGGAACACAGTAAACAATACGTGGTAGCTATTATCATCACAGTCTTCTGGCTTTTCTGGGCCCTGCATTTACGATCGCAGCAGCAGCTGAGTATGGCTGCTTTATATGGAGTCCTGAGAGCTAGAACCTTTTGCCAAGTGATCTTGGAGAAGGAAGGGCATATGGTTTCTCCTTTCACCTCCCCTGAATGTCCCCCCTCCTTTGTCATTTAGTTGATTAAGAACAGCAGAGTTTCCCCTTCCCTTCCTCCAAATCCCAGTCCTAATTTATCTTCACCCACCAGCCCCAGGGACCCTGAATCCATGTGAAAAAGTGAACACAGTCTCTTCTTTCAAGGGAGGGAGCATTCCCTTTCCCTCTTTCCCTTCCTGGCTGCATTAGTTATTCAGGCTTTCTTATGTCAGTGCTGGAGGGACAATGAGCTCTTCCTTCTGCTCGCATACCACTGGCGAAGACCTGATTTCTACATTAAAAAAGGAATGTGGACAAGAGGCAATGAACAGCATCTACCTCCTACCTGTGTTTTCAAAAAAGTCTTGTTTCAATTATTTTAAAGGGTAGCAAATGCATATAATAAAAATTTCAAAAAGTTAAAAAAAAAAAGAAGTTGGAAGTGCGGTGAGTTGGATGAATTACCTTCTTGGTGGAATAAGGTGGAACGGTGGCTTCCAAGAAGTCTTCCCTGACCTGCTGGGGAATGTCACCCTTCCTTTGGCCCTCCAGCTGCAGGTTAACCTGACAGAAGGTCACTTTCAGCGAGAGGTCACACTTTCCTTCTCTGAATCCCAGTAGAAGTCCAGGTTTCCTTGTGAAGTTCAGACTCCTTGGATGGCATCTAAACCTTAACTAACTTTCCTTTACTTTTAACCTCCACGGGATATCCACTCTACTACTTCTTTTTCTTTCTTTCTTTCTTTCTTTCTTTCTTTTTTTTTTTTTTTTTTTTGAACAGAGTCTCACTCTATTGCCCAGGCTGGAGTGCAGTGGTGAGATCTTGGCTCATTGTAACCTGCATCCTGCAGATTCAAGTGATTCTCCTGCCCCAGCCTCCAGAGTAGCTGGGATTAGAGGTGCCTGCCACCACACCTGGCTAATATTTGTATTTTTAGTAGAGATGGGGTTTCACCATCTTGGCCAGGCTGATGTTGAATTCCTGACCTTGTGATCCATCTGCCTTGGCCTCCTAAAGTGCTGGGAATACAGGCGTGAGCCACTGCACCGGCTGCCATTCTTCTTTTCCTCACCATGAGATGGCTCTCCCGTCACCCACTCTGCAGTGGATTTGCCGTCACTTCTCACAGCGACCTGTTGCTAAACCCGTTTTCTCTGTGGCTCTTTGGCTGGGTCACCCATGGGGCAGCGGATGAATGGCTGGAGAAAGGCCCTATGTTCTAGTCCTGATTCAGCTTCAGCCTGGCTGAGTAACCCTGTAAACCTTCAGCCCCTTTCTGTGCCCACTTCCCTGGGATGAAAAATGAGGCCACTCAGCAGTCCCTCCCAGACATAGGAGTGGTGAGGGATTAATTAATCATTGGGAAAGCGTTTTTCCACAGCATATAGCATATCCAGAGAACACCGAGAGACTCAGTAATTATAATAATGAACGTGACGGGACACAGAGGGGGTCATTCCGCCTGAGGTCTTTCAGGGGGCAGGTTATGGCAGAGAGAGGATTCTAGAGGTTTGCTGGTATTCAGCTCAGCATCTCTGAACGGTCTCAAAGGTTCTCAAATCTGGCTTTTTTTTTTTTTCTGTTGCTTGCTTCTTGGTATTCTATCCTTCTAGCCTAAGAGATACTGCACATTCTATACTGCCCTCCTCCATGCTAACCTATGCCATTTGATCATGTTTAGTGTGTATGTGTCCAACCTATCCCATCTGATCATGTTTTCAATTTCATGGATAATCTCGTGGGAACTACTCCAAGGTCCCTGAGTTTGCAGATGGAGAAAGTGACCCTGAGTCCAAGAAAGGGAGTTGTTGAGGGTTATAGAACAATTACAAAGACTTGAGAATTAAACTCAGAATCCCGATCGAAGAATCAGAGATCTTTTCATTCCACAGGCGTCTTCTCTCCTATCTATGCCTTTGAGCTCTACTGAAATTTCCCAAGCTTGGTCCTTTAATGTTCCCTTTGGGCCTTTTCATGAAAATTAGGTGGAACAAACAGTTATTGAACATTTACTAGATGCCAAGCTCTTTTCTTGGCTCTGAAATGATTGAGGCCAAATCCCTGCCATCAAAGGGTGCTTGTAACATACTAGGTGTGAAATAAATGTGTTGAATGATTGCTTTATTTATCACTGGATGCCAGGCTTCCAGCATAAAGACTACAACACGATACTTGTTGCAGTATCTTGCTGAAAATATTTCCTGAAGAAGGGAGGATAAGGGAGCTCTTCACAACCTCCCTAGGGACTTCTGCATCCGTTTCTTCAAGCTGCTATTCAAGCTCCTTTATGTACTGCCAGGTGAATCTTCCACAGACACACCACCAGTACTGCCACCATCTCCCTTCCCTGCTCACAAACTTTCAGCAGCTGCCAATTTTCTACTTAATATATGCACACTTCCTTGCTTGGCACACTTGATCTTCTCAGATGTGGTGTCAGCTTGCCTCTTCTGCCTGCCTCCATGACTGCCTCCTTGAATATAAATCCTATCTGCTGTAACCTCTGCTGTCCTAGTTTATCTGCTTCCATGCATTTCTATCATGGGACCATTGCTTATCTGCTCCCGCTGCCTGGAGTCTACCCCTCCAGGTGCTGCTGTAGGTCCTCATGAAGATTGATAAGAAAGTAATTAGGATGTCCTCAAATAACCCAGTTGTCTGTGTCAGGAGTCCCCAGTCCCCAGGCCACAGACCAGTACCAGTCCATGGCCTGTTGAGAAGCAGGCAGCCCAGCAGGAGCTAAGTGGTGGGCCAGCGAGCAGTATCACCTGAGCTCCATCTCCTGTCAATCAGATAAGCCATGGCATTAAAGCATAGGAGCACAGAGCCTATGGTGAACTGCACACTTGAGGGATCTAGGTTGCATGCTCCTTATGAGACTATAATGCCTGATGATATGAGGTGGAGCAGTTTTATCCCAAAACCCCCCACGACTCTCCTGGCCTTTGGAAAAATTGTCTTTTGTGAAACCAGGTCCCTAGTGCCAAAAAGTTTGGGGACTGCTCGCTGCTCTGTGTCCTTGAGGATTTAATTTATATCCGCTGCTCCATTCACTGTTAAACGGTTTATCCTTCAAACTCCATGTCAAGTGTCATTTTGTCTTTGATCACTTCCATGTAGATTCAGCACTCCTGTGTCCTGGCTCACCCTAATTTCGTGAAGATACGTTCTCGGCACGTGGAACACTTCATCACCCATGCTGATATATGGGTCTGCTTTTCCCCATTCTGGTTTCCTGGCTGCTTCATGGTTGGGACTGTGCCTATTTTCCCAGTCTCAGTCCTCTAATACAGAAGTGGGTGCTCCTGATTCTTTTATCTAAGCAAGAAACAGTTTAGTAGTCCCTTATGTGTTAAGCCTTTTGTATATTCTTCTCCCTTCCCCCACAGCTACCACTGGAATTGATATTTTCATTTTCCACTGCAGAATTTTCTTTGTGCCATTTGAAATCTCTGCTTGCACTCATTGTTATTACTTACGTGCCTGTTTTGTTTTGTTTTTCTTATGATCCATCCTCAGCCTCCAGTTTTAAGTATTGTGAAAAATGGGAGAGTTAGGAGCTAAAGCTTGTTTGAGTCTTGATTCTGCCATTAACAAGCTCTGTGACCTTGGGCAAAACCCTCTTTCTCTCCAAATAGTTATTTTGTTACCATGTCTATAAAAAAAGGCACTGGACTAAAATTAGAGATTTCAAACTGGCTGCCCACGGGCCACATCTGGCATGCAGATATAATTTTGTTTGGCTCATATTTTGTTAAAAAAAATACAGATAAGTTTTCAAAGTGAGAAAAAGAAATTTCACACAACAGCTGGATTTCCAGCTTCTCTTGAAAAATGAGAAGAGCTGCCAAAATTGGGCTTCCTTCCTGCATGGCGATGTGTGCTGACGACGCTTAGTTGTATGACCTCTTCTGAAAGAGATGAGAATGCCCAACCCCTCCCTCGGGGGAACTCCCTGAGGCCAAGTGTCAGCTGTCATTTGTCATCAGATGTGTACTATTGCTGTTCTTCTATCCCTTCTGCTCCAAGCACTTATATGACCTGCCTGGGGTCTGACGGCTTTGAGTTTGGACTCCTGAATTAGAGGGTTATTAAGGGCACCTTCAGGTCTGAAATGCGTGTCCCCACTTTCTTCTTCTACTCCGTTCACCTCACTCCTTTCCCAGACTCTCCATCTGTAACAATCCTCATATCCTGCCCAGTTATTTGTCCAGGAAGGCGTGAGGGAAAGTGGCATTATCTCGACAACAGAACATTTTTCCCTTCCTGTAATCCCTGCATGTCTATCCTAATTACTTCCTTATCAGTCTCAGTGAGGACACACAGAAGGTAATTATGGGGGAATTGATGAGACACTCTAGATCATTAAGGAGTCTGCTGGAAAGGGAAGAGGGGAAAAGGAGATTCCAAATTCAGGGAGGAGGGGGTGTTCCAAGCCCAGGTGTCCAGCTCCTTTGTTACGAGATCAGTCAGTCTGCCCAGCTCAGCCTCAAGACTGGCCAGACAGACTGCTTTAATGAACATCAGAGAGCCTGCCCGAAGAGCCCATGGCAACAAAAAAGACAGGAGGAGGGCAGCTGTCTGTGTTTAGCTCTAGGGTCAGAAAGTGAGAGGTGAGCCTGTGCACTCAGCCCAGACATCTCCAGGTGGATAATCCAGAGTTGTCTTGCCTCATCTGGAAAGGGAGGCTGAATCTGTGCTGGACTAACCAGAGTCTAGCCTGTCACAGGCCTCTCCCTCAGGGATCAGGGTCAAAAGTCTATGCTTCAGATGGCGTCTCTTGTCTTCCTGTTTTATTGATAAATAAGTTACATGGGTGATTCCACTGTCTGCTCTCTACCCACTGCTCCTGGACTGCTACATGCTGTGTCCTAGACCCATCCCTGCCTCTCAGCATTCCCAGCTTTAGGGGTCTAGACAAGTTCTGCCTCCACATTCAATTCCGCCCCCCACCCCCATAGCATTCCCTTCTCACCCCCACTGCCTGCAGATCTATCTCTTCCTTTTGGGGAAAGAGAGCTATCCTAGGTATTTCATCCCTCCTTAAAGTGTTTAAATCTCTGCAGTGGCTCCCTCTGTATATCAGGAGAACTTCCAAGTCCCTAGCATGGTGTGGGAGGTCTGGCATGCTTCAGCTGCTGCCCAGTTCTCCAGCCTCACCACTTGCTCTGGCCTGTCACCGCCTCCCCAAATCAACATAGTGAGATTGCATAACTTTTTTCTAGTATCCATGGTATGGTTCGTCTGTGTCCCCACCCAAATCTCATCTTGAATTGTAATCCCCATAAGCCCCATGTGTCAAAGGAGGGACCCGGTGGGAGGTGACTGGGTCATGGGGGCAATTCCCCCATGCTGTTCTCATGAATGTGAGTTCTTACAAAATAGGATGGTTTTGTAAGTGTTTGGCAAGATCCCTCTTTCACTCACTCTTATTTCTCCTGCTGCTGTGTGAAGAAGGTGCCTACTTCCCCTTCCACTATGATTGTAAGTTTCCTGCGGTCACCTCAGCTATGCAGAACTGTGAGTCAATTAAACCTCCTTTGTCTATAAATTACCCAGACTCAGGTAGTATCTTTATAGCAGTGTGAGAATGGACTAAAACAATCCATATTTGGATCCATTGTTTCCTTATGTTCACCTCTGTTCCTCTGGTTAGCACACTTTTGTCCTTTCTTTTTCCTTGGAAAATTCTGTTCATCCTATAGCTCCCACATAGGTGTTACGGCCTCCTGTGAGCCTGCATGATTGTGGCTGGGTTGGACTTCCCTTTTTTACCTTCCATAGCCACCTGGTGCTTGACCCATCAAGTATCCTTTTTCACATGGTATCATGTACTATATGGGCTGATTGGTACATCTTTCATCTTAGGAGGGCACATGAGTGACTACGTCTGTCTTATTTATCACTGGGTCCCCTGTATTTAGCATGGTGTCCAGCTGATATTTGGGTACTCAGTAAATATTTGTTGATAATTAAGTGAAGTGAGTTACATAGATATAGATTTAATTCAGTTTTACTCTGAGTGTCCATTCCTCATCAGCAAAGTGTATATGTCATCATAGCCACTCAGCTACAACAAGGCGAAAAGCAAATATATATATAAAGAAAGAAAAGCAATCAGAATGTTTGCAACAGGAAACATTGCAGAAAATCATTAATATTAGAAAAAGGGTGAATCCTGGATGTATTTTACACTGAAAGCATTGTTGAGTTATAATACTGAAGATGTCTTTGTGCTTATTAAGTCTCTCCCATGCCCTACCTCGAACCTCTTTGAATGAATCCAATGTCAGTGATTCAGAGTAAGAACAGAAAGTGGGATGATCTTCTGAAGGGTGGAGGCTGGCATAGAGCCATCAGCAGAGATATTGGGAAACCTTCATGTTGGCAAAGCCATAAACTATTTGGAAGTTAAGATCCATGTTCCCTGAAGAGGCTCTGTCTGAGTAAAGCCTGGGCAAAGAGGTCGATTCCAGACATTGGGTAAATGTAGTTAGGATTAAATGGTAGGGGTGGTGATGGTAGTCTTTGAGAGGTGAGGTCTTGATTGATTGCCAGTTTACATTTGAGAATGAGGCTTCAGGGGGTCCGAGGTGGGGCAGACTGTGCTCAGATTAGTTTAATGCAGATGATTTTCTGATTTTTTAGGAAAAATCACTCTTTTCGTGGTTTCTCTGTGTGTATATGTGTATGTGTGTGTGCACACATAAAAATGAGTCACTCTGTCTCTGCACCAGACATGCTATGGAAATGGATATACTTCAGCCCCCAGGACTGTCAGTCTAGCATCAGGGCTAAAACTAAATTAAAACAAAAATCTGCAGAGAGGAATTGGAATACCATAGTATTTTTTTTTTACCTTTATTAAATTCTGGACTTGACTCTAGGAGAGCACAAGGAAAAAAAAATCATTGTTCTTATTTCAGCCCCGAAGGTCCCCATTACTGGATGGGCTGAAGGAAACTAATAATACCACCAGAGACAGGAAAGTGTGTGGAAAATGCCCACAGTCCTCTTCTTTGGTCTGTGCTGCTGTAGAAAGAAATCTTCCATCGCCATGTCTCCAGCCCAACTTGTGCCTGTGCTGGGGGCCCAGGCATCCACATTAACAAAGCTCATACCCACCTGCCTGCCACTTCACTGCCCAGAATAAACAGGGTTTATGTTCTGATAAGAAGGAAGCAGCAAGGTGCACCTCCCCGAGACCCAAAGGCCTATGGCAGAGGGCTCTGTCATTGGCTGCTACTATAGGAAGCAAGATGGTAAGCATGCAAAAGGGAAGACAGAAGGTCAGAAAGGCAAAATGGCAGCCAAGCAGACTTACGTCCATATGCCCAGTTGTGCCATTTGCTGCCTGTGTGATGTTAGATGAGTTATCTCTGCTCTCTGGAAGCCAATTACTCCCTAGAAACATGGAGTAGGAGTAGTTCATGATGCAACATTAACATAACGACATGCCGAGATAGGATATACACAGTAGGACTGACACGTGGCAGGTGATTATTAAATGTTAGCCTTCTGTTCATACACTTATTTATTCAGTGCTAGGGCATGGTGTTATGAACTAGAATTTGAAAATGAGTAAAGAAGAGACCTTGCCCTCACAATGTGCAAAGTTTAGTTCACAAATGCAGAGAGATAACCATAGTGTGGTAAGGGGGAGTACAGCTTGCTGTCAAACAGTGGAGGGGGCTCTGAATATCCCATCTTAGGACATTCTAGAAGGCTTAAGAAGTGATCCCTGAATTGGGAGTGGTAAAGGCTTGCCAGGGGATAAGATGGGGAGTAGGGAGAGTGGGAGACAATGCCAAACAGAGGGGCCAGAAGATGCGGGCTGGAGTAGTGAAAGACCATGGCTTTTTTTTTGAGAACTGGCTTTGTATTAATGAGATCAGTACACTTTTTTCATTTTATCTCTAGAGCAGTTGTTCTCAACAGGAGGTGATTTTTTTCTCCTAAAGGATATCATCATTTTGGGAGCCAGTTTTGATTGTCACAGCTGGTGGAGGGGGAAATACTACTGGTGGTGTCTAATGAGTAGAGGCCAGGGATGCCGCTCGACATCGTACAATGCACAAGATGGTGCCCACCTCAAATAATTATCTGGCTTAAAATGTGAATAGTTCCAAGGTTGAGAAACTTTGTTCTAGAGCCTCAGAACCTGGCCTGGCAGAGAAGGTGGTTCCCTATTTGGTTTAAGATGAGTCACAGAACCTCCCCACTCCTTGCCTAAATATCCACTAATTTTGCCACCATGCTGACATCTCCTGTCTTGGAGTTGGATATACATGACAATGACCTTTCATGGTGTTTATGACTTGACTCCATCCCTCTGAATTTTTTGCCAGCAGCTGTTTATACCCCTGAACGTATTCATCACATATTTCAGTTGTTGTTTAGCAAAGAATGGTGGGAGTGGGGCACACAGCTTTAGATAGGCATCTATAACATTCTGGAACTGGTCTGTTTAGAGAGAAGGTTGGGAAGTCCAGAGGGAGGCTCTATAATTTGAGGCTAATCCCTGCAGCCAGAGAGATTTATCGTTTTCTGAAGACAAAAATATTTTGTTGAGTGTCTGCTCTCAACCTGGTACTGATCTGGGCATGCCACTGCATAATTTCCTACAGAACTGCCTGCTTCTTCCACTCCATCCACAGATACTCACTAAGCACTCACTGTATGACAGCCACTGTTCAAAGTGTTGGACCTCATGGTTGCCTTCCATCCCATGAATTGAGGCAGACATGTTTCTCTCACCACTTGGGCTGGAACTTTGGTTTTGATCTGTAGTGGACAACATTATGTGAAAAAAACTGATGGGGCACATAGTGTTTCCTTGCTTGACACAGTCGTGGAGGAGATGTCCATTTGTATACATCGAGAATGAGCATGAGCAAGTGACAAGCCAGAACATTGGCTGTTCATCATCCCAGGATGCCTCTGCACATTTCACATTTTAATTCCAAGACTTCCTTTGATCTGTGCCATCACGTTTGTCCCAGGCTGGGATGCAAAATGGAAATCAGTACTGTTCTTCTGATTGGCTGTGTGCCAGTTATGGGGTGTTTGGAACTGAGAAAGGATCATCTGACAGTATGGAAGGAAATCAAAGGGCTATGAGAGGGGCAGTTAAGACATGTGACAGTGCTGCTCAGAGTCTGTGAATGCTCCTCAGAATGCCTTGAACGGAGGCAGAAATTGGTGGTTCTAGTCACTAATTATGGGCAGAGTGACATTCTGGAGTCAATATGGACTTTAAAGTTAGACAAGCCTGTGATATGAAGCCCAACTCTGTGACTTTTGGCAAGTTACTTAAACTCTCTGAGCTTATTTCCTCATAAATTGTGACAGTATAATAATCCTTACCCCTCAGTATGATTCTAAGCAGCATATATAATCCTATATGGAAAAGTCCTGGCCTGTGGTGAGCTCTTTTAGGTGAAAAGAGCCGTGCAGGACAGACTTTACCTTTGAGAGCCATGCAAGAGAGTCTTGTTTGAGGATTTCCAAACTTGAGTATTGCATAGTCAACCCAGACAGAAGCTGAATAAATGCAGAATCCTGGGCTCCTGCCAGATTCCCGGTCTGAGTTCTGTATTTCATTTCATTTCAGCTCAGTTATGTATTTCAGTTCAGTTCAGTTCAGTTCTGTATTTCATTTCATTGTGGGCTTTGAGATCTGTATCTCAGTCAGCATCCCAGTGGTCTTTACTGCTGCTAAGCCTCAGTTTTCTCTGTGCTTAAACAGGGGAAATAATAATAATCTCTAAGGTCAATGAATCTCCTCACAACTGACAAAACAAGTTCACGTGGTTGTTTAATTTGCCTGTGCTATCCTGTGAAGTAGCTATCATCATTGTCCTCATTTCTTGGAAGCAAAAGAACCATGAAGATTATTTAAAACAACTTCTACTTGAATAGGCTTTCAGTCAATCAGTTCTGATGTTATTGACTTAAATCTGTGCTGCAGTAGAGAAATTAAGGGGTTGGGAACTGGGCAGCCTATGTCTCCCACTAAATGTTTTGATGGGTCTTGGGAATTACCACCTTCATGTGAAGATCTTTTGGCCTCATTTTTTGTTGCATGAAATGGGTCTTGCTCACAAGGAGGACACTCTGATACCTCATTAAGCCTTAATAATGCCCTGTGAATGCCAGGTGCAGTGGCTCATACCTGTAATCCCAGCTGGTTGGGAGGCTAAGGCAGGTGGATCGCTTGAGGCCAGGAGTTTGAGAACAGCCTGGCCACATGGTGAAATCTCATCTCTACTAAGAGATACATACATACACACACACACACATATATATATATATATATGTGTGTGTGTGTGTTTGTGTGTAAAATGCCAGGCATGTGTAATCCCAACTGCTCTGGACACTGAGACATGAGAATCATTTGAACTGGGAAGTGGAGGTTGTAGCAAACCAAGATTGCAGCACTGCACTCCAGCCTCGGCAACAGAGTAAGATGCTGTCTCAAAAGAAAAAGAAGAAGAATGCCTTGTAAAGTAGACTGGGATGAATTTCTTATTCCTATTCTACAGTTGAGTCGAGTAAAGCAACTTCCCTGAAGTCATACAATTACGAAGTGGTAGAATCTAGGTTTTATCACTACTGTTTTGGCTATGCTAAGTGTCTCACTGTGCTGCTAGGAAGAAGAATTGGACCAAAATAGAGGTGGACATTCATTGAATATTAGACTGTCACATGGAAGGTGAGACTATAGATTTGCATAAAACATCCCATTATGGGGCCTCACTACATATTTAATTAAAAAAAAAAAAAAGCTCATCCGACCAAAGAGGAGCACAGCCCTTAATGATTACTTCGATCTTATCGGAATAAACAGTTCTTTTGGAGAAATTGGTTCACCCCTGGAACAGAAGGAATTCTTCCCAGGAGTCCTCAGAAGAAGCAATTTTCCAAGGGGTGTCCTGTATAAAACAAATGAGCCTTCATTTGCCTCCCACAGTGACTAGTTGAAGCTCGCCCCCACTTCCCAGCACAGAGGAGCAGCCAAACCAGCCTTGGTCCTTTAGGAGTACTTTATTTTCACGAAGTACCTTATAACAATAAGACCTCAGAACCTGGGCAGCTCCAGGCCTTTTGCAAGGCAGCACCGTATGGGAGAAGCAGCCGCTGATTGCTCAGGCATGGGACTGAGACGTGTGTGCCTGCTTGAGGCTTCAGATTTTCTTCACAGAATGAGGCCATTAGATGTGTTTATTCTAAAACCCCTCCGGCTTCATATTTGGTGGCCATGTGAGCTCATTTATACCTCTACTCTGACCAAGAAAGTCTCCCAAGCTGGGCAAACAGGAAAGATGTGGCTTATTCTTCAGAGCGTACAGCATGACTAAATTAACCTCGATCTTGGAGTCCTGTCCTCCCTGGTACCAGGGGCTTTTCAACATCTGGTGACTCTCACAGGTGTCCCTCTCCTCCAGCCAGGAAGAAGAAAAGTCCAAGATGGACCAAGCCTGGATGGGAACCCCACAGAGTTTGCAGTAACCCAAACTCTAAGATTGCTGCGGTCATGTTGGATTCAGATGCACAATGATAACCATAATACCTAACATTTTTTAAATGTTGATTTTCCTGCCAGGAAAATGTGTAAGTGCTATCCTCACGAAACTTAGTGGTATTTATAAGTGCTATCCTTATCACAAAACTTAGTGGCAAGTGCTATCCTCACCAAAACAAACAAACAAACAAACAAAAAACTTATTTGTAAGTGCTGTCCTCACAAAACTTAGTGGCAACTTTCTAAAGGCACCCAAATTAGTGAGGGGCAGAGGTGGGATTTGAACCTAGTCAGGTTGGCTCCAGAGAACACACCTTTATCTCTGTGCTGTGCTGCTTCACTCATGAATATGATGCAGCTTGGCCTACAGTTTCATTCTGCCTACGTCCCAATGTGGTTTCAACGGGAGTTCAAAAGGAAGAATAAGCTCCAAAGGGGCAAGAGCTGATATCCTTGAACTCTAGGGTCCGGTGCCCTTGACGGGTTCCCAGCATCTTTCACCAGGTGTGTGACTACCTTAGGCACCTCAGTCCTGCCAGCTCTCTGCCCTGGGTCACAGCCCCTCTCTGGAGTGGACAGATAAGGACTGGCACTCGGGGAGGCAGGGGCCTGCCAGTGCACTGACCTGTGAGGAAAGTCTCCTGTAAGGAGGGCTGAGCTTTCGGAGGCATCCTCTCATCATTTCTTCCAAGGTTAGGGTTCTAATGAGCCAGTCTCTTCTATGATGTCAACGGCCGGTGATGAATGGAAGTGTGGCTCCTCCCCGGAGAATCTGCAGACTTCCAGGGCTGCTTATAGTGTCTTTAAAAAGAGGCCTGGGCTTGACACTCTGGGTAACATAGGGATTGGGAAATGAGCCGCGAATCTGGAGATGTAGGTTAAAACCCTGGTTCTGCTATTAACTCACTGTGGGCAGGATACTTAGCCATCTTGGAACCAGTTTTCCCACCTGCACAATGGAGTCAAGAACTTACATTCATTAATGTACGCATTCAACAAATCTGCACCAAACACCTGCTACTTCCTTCCCAGGCATTGTACTAGGCTCTGCTGACTTAGGACAGAATAATAGCTGGATAGGGCCACCCCTAAGTTCCATTTGAGTCCCGTCATTCAAGGGGTCTACAGATGACCACTGGGACTTACGATGAACTGATGAGAAACCCAGAAGCAGGCAGAGGCATTGGGAGGCTTCCTGAGGCTCTGAAATAACTTCAGGAAGTGCCAAGCTATTCAACGTAAAAGGATCCAAATCTGTCTCATTTCAGCCTACTGAGGAAAATGGGATTCTGTGTGTGTATGCGTGTGTGTGTGTGTGTGTGTGTGCACGCACGTGTGTGTGAGAGAGACAGAGAGAAAGAGTGGGAAGAGGGGTAGCAGATAGGGGAGGGAAAATAGAGGGAAAACTGAAGGAACAGTGGAAGAAGTAAGAAAGCAGTCAGAAAGGGGAGAGGCAAAAAGAAAAGAGAAGCAGAAAGAATTAAACAGAGCCGGAGTGCTCTCCGTTTATACACCCAAGGCCCAGATACTCCCAGTGTGATCCCTCCTACTCTCCATTCAGCCTCACTGCATCTTTCTTGGACAACTTCTGACCTCCCTTGGGCTCAGGCAAAAAGATCCCCAGGCCCAAGGCAACATCTATGAAATATCTATAAGCTATCTGGATGTTAGGAAACTGCTCACCCCCCATAGCAGTTTGTGGTCTATTGTTCTCCCTATGAGGCCCGTAAGGAAATCTGAAGTGTGGAGGCCTAGCATTGTGCTGATTTTAAAGAGTTAGAGTGTTCCAGCCATTCAGTGGAGGCGGGAGCACAATCCTGAGTGGTGATGTCCTCAGCAGAGTGCATTCCAGCAGGTAGAGCATCTTCCCACATTCCTCTGGGCAGGACTTCTGGCTCCTTCACATATAGTACCACTAAGATATGGTACCATGGTCCAGGCACCAATGTCCATGAACTGCCAGATGACTCCTTCCATCCCTCCCCACCCTGGGAAGCTCTCATGAGGGAGAGAGTCAAGAAACTACCATTTAGAGAGAACCCAACATATAATTCTTTATCTCTCCCTCCCTCCATCCATCTCTTATTTATTCTCTCTCTCTCCCACTCCTCACCTCACCTCCAATTATCAACACTGTCCTCCAAGTGAGATTTAATTATCCTCAGTTTATTAGTGAGATGCCCCCAGGCACAGAGGCAGGAGCTGACTTACTAGAATGTACTCAGGTCATCTGTGTTGAAGCCAGCACATTACATGATGTTGCTTGATTCCCGAAGCCCATAATCAGGGAAGCGATTGCAGAGGAGTGGTTAATTGCATGGGCTGGAGAGCAAGAAAGTGGAGTGTTTGAGTCTAAGTTGTGCAATTTGTGATGGGTTGTCAAATCTTGGAGCACTTTAGTTTTTTCACCCACAAGATGGGATTGATATGAGTATTTACCTCCTACTACTGAGAAGGTTACATGAGATAGCTCACTCAGATCACTTAGAAGAGTGCTTGGCACATGGCAAGCAGTCATAGATGTTACCTGTTATGATGACCATCTGCTCACAATTTTGTGTAGTCAGAGCAACCTATACTTACTTACGTGCCTGGAGGTTGACTCTCTGAAGTTCTTCAAAGTCCAAATACTTAATATTAGATTTCTTTTTTACTTCCTATTGTGGAATGCTCCCATTTTAAATTAAAAAGACCTTCAGGCAAACATGAATCTCAGAGAGTTGGGGAGAGCTGACCCATTCTATGATGGGCTGAATTTAAGGAACTGAAACTCAGTGTAATGAAAAATTCTGCTCATGGGTCCAAAAAAACCAATTGCACAGTGTTTTGAAGAAAGAAAAAGGAAATGAACATTTGCTGAGAACTGCAGTATGTCAGAGTATGCATTCATCACAGCAGCCCTGGCTGAGAAGGTGTTCTTATTCCCATTTCATAGATGAGGAAATTGAGCCTTGGGGAGTGACAGTGATTTGTCCAAGTTCACAGGTCTAGTAAGAAGCCTAGTTGGATTATCTTGATCATGATCCAGGCTGGCTTTAAACCCACATGGTTGGCAGCTGGGAGAGGGCTGGCAAAGCAGTACCAGGGTTGGCAAAGCAGTTGTTCTAACAACTCAGCTGAGTGCGCAGACAGTACCTCTAATTGTGATTCTTAAAGGCAACTGGAAAATAGGCATGGCTGTGTCATTGCTGAGAATTATATAAGACCTTCTTAAACACCACGGTGCTTGTTCCTTGAAATATAGAAAAGAGGAGAAAAAGACCTGGCATAATGTTTTTAAGTTCATGAGACATTTGAAAGTGCTTTAGATTATTTAGGATGGTGTAATCACTTACAGTTTTAGCAAGGCTGGAGGTCCTAAATTTAGATTTTGATGGAAAACATCAAGGTATGTTGGAGTAAGGCATTTAGTTTTACTGTCATGAGTATGCCTTGAAGAAATTAGTTATATATTTATGTATATTAAGTAATATATATTGCATATATTTTGTCATACCAATATTATATGTTGTTATATATTACATATTAATATATAATGCTAGTTTACAATATAATATAAATATATTAGATATTTATAAATATGTTACATATACTTATTTGTAATATGATTATATGTAATTATAATTATATAATTATATAAATGAAATTTATGGTATATTATATACTTATATATTATATATCTATAGTTATATATTACATATAATTATATTGCATCGCTATATGACATAATTATATATTTATATAATATAAATATACCATAAAAACTAAAAAACATCATAATTGTAATAATACATATTTTATATGATAATTAAAATTATATATTATAAGTTAACAATATAAAACATATATATCATAATATGTGTTGTTGTGATACATAATATATAATATAACATGATAATATATAACCCTTCATGGTTTAGATCTGGGTAGGGGGATATATTGAGAAAACCCAGGCAGCTAAGATGGCAACCACAGGGTCACAGGTCATTGGCTCATATTTTATATTGGGGGGGTGGACTATATTTAGATCTTGGCACAAGAGCACTGAACTTGGTTTCGAAGGTGTTCCTCCAGGTTTGGCCATCGGCACTCACTATCTGAACCCGGTGTCTTCATTGCTAATGCAGACCTGTTCCTCCTGGGATGCTGCCTGTTCAGCATGAATTAGACTTCCCATCTATATGTCATTTCATGCAGACATTCATGGTGGAGGTGGGGAGGTTAACTCTGTGTGTGTCTAGCTGTGAGTGAAATGCATGCATTGTTAGCAGTGTTTTATGAAAACAATCAAATGCAAAGCACCAGTAACTACAGATGTCTCTATCTTTTTCAGCAAGGTGTCTTTGGGGATTTAAGCCTTAAGGAATCGTCTAGCAGTGCATTAGAAATCTGTTAAAAGCTTCTGACTGTTAGTTAGGGAAAAGATACATAGTGCGTTTGTTTTGCTTCTGCAAAGGAGGGAATTTTTAGGAAGGGAGTTGTGGGAAGGAGAGTTTAGGAAGCATGGACATAAGTGTCAAAGCTCAAAGGGATAAAAAAGAGATTCAGGTAAAATTTAGAAGGTTGGGAAGAAAGGTCTGGTTGAGTTTGGGTTTCAAGGCTTTCTAAATCTTTTTCAATTTTCCTTGAGGCAGTAAAATTCTAAACCTCCTCGCACATCCAGGACTGTGTCCTGAACCATCTATTCACCCGAAAACTTCATGTCTTACCATACGAGTCCTTTCCAAGTGTCTAACTGACCAGTTCTCGAAGCTCCTGGCTTGGGGAGTTTGGTGACGTTGGCTCCCATTTGTAAATCAGTGGCATTCAAGGTCTTGTATATCCTCAACATGTGCCTGGAAAGCTTTTCCCCACTTGATTTCGTAAACACCTGTCTATTCTTCATGACTGCACAAAGTCCATATCTGTCCAGGAAACTTCCTGTGGTTGCTTCTTAAGGCAACATTAAGCATCTTCTCTATGCCACCTCTGTCATGTGCATGCCTCTGGGGCTGTACTTCTCAGGCTGCCCTGAGTGCATGTGATGAGCTGAGCATCCACCTGACCACCCTGAGGCCCCACTGAGCAGCAGGAGACCTAGTTTGACTCCTTTCTATCTCTCGCTGCCTTTGAGCTGGAGCTTAGTGAATAGGAGGAAAATCCAAGCAGAAGAGCCAGGTCAGAACCAAAGCCCAGGTTTCTCCCTTCCTGAGAATCCGTTAGAAGCACCTGTGAGCTCTCTTCAAGGCTCTTTCCATCAAACACTGCACAGGGGATTCTGGAGCCAGGTAGTAAGGGTAGAGGAGATTGATATTGCCACCCTGGTGTTATGCGTGAACACGTTAAGTGCTCTAATGAGTGAGGATTCTGAGCATGGGTTCCTACATTCTGGTATTATTTCCTTTGCCAGGAATTAGGCAGAAAGAAGGAAAGCTACATAAATAAATACATGAGTGTTAACAAGACTCTGGAGTTTGCAAATTTTCATTTGGGAGTGAGATATCATGGAGACAGGCAGGGGCGCCCACATGGCCTTGATGCATTTTCCTCAGGTTTATTACAGTTTTGTTGGTTTCCTGAAAGGATTCAAAATGTTTAAAAAACGGAAAGGCATGCTGGAGCCTTAGACATCTGATCCTTTCATTTTAGAGGTAGGGGGCTGAGGCCCAGGGCGGGCAATGGTTACGTTCAAAGTTACAGAGCAGAAGTGAATGGCAGAGCGGATACTGAGCCCTGGACCCTGAGTTTTTGTCCTATCCTGATGGCTTAAGAACCGAGGCTAGACCAGAGTGTCCCAAACCTCAGGCATTTCAGGGCCATCCTTATCATTTTGACCATGTCTGCATTCTGTCTTTTGCTTCTAATTTTTAATTTTTCTAAAGTAATATCTTTATTGTAAATGGAAACTTCAATATTATAATGATCAATGGAAAACTAGTATCACTTACTAAAATTCGAAGGCCACTATAAACACAAGTCCAGTGAAAGCAAGGCAATGCCATGACATTCTAGCCAGCCAGGGCTAACGGCCCACCTGGGATTTGAGCCTGAGGCCTCCTTTCTCTGGCTTATTAAAGACCTTGTGGCACCTAAGCACCTCCTGGTGGTTAACAAAAAACTGAAAAAGACTGGAGGGGATGTAACATTTTTATTTTGTGATTCTCTATTTATTACTTTGATGAAAATAGCCTACATGTTAGTCATCCTCTTTACCCGCATAGGTACATTTTCCCACTCTTTGGAAAGATTTTCCTGAATATATTAGCAAGAGAGAGAAGTCTTTGAGGGGAGAAGGGTATTTCTTTCTACCTTAGTAATAGCTGATATGGACCAAGTGCTTTAGTGTTTTACATATAGGGTACCTCCTTTGATAAATACAGTCAACTATTGCAAGATAGGGAGGGAATGGTAACTTGCCCAAGGCCTTCTGGGGACTTAGTAATGGAGCTGGGGTTCCTATTGGTGGTGGAGCTCTGGAGCTTTCTCTAACCATCCATGCTATTCTGGTTATAATGGGTGGTGGGCTCTGATTTCTTTGGACTTGTTCTTCCTGAGGCAAGCCAAGAAAAGCTTCAACAGGGGTAGACTATGGGTGTCATGGAGAGAGTATTTGTTCATTTCATGAACATTCATGAGCATCTGCTATGGGCCATGTACTGTTCTAGGCTCCAGGGCACAGCAGTGAACAAAAGAGGCAAAACCCCTTATATCCGTGAGGCTTACTTTCTAATGTGTATATCTGTGTATTTCTGTGATTCTCTATTTATTACTTTGTTATTAAAAATAACCTCTTTACCAGCATTTCTCACTCTTTGGAAAATTTTTCCCAAATATTTATTACTTTATTCATTTTTATTAGTTATTATTTATTACTTTATTCATTTATTATTTATTCATTCATTAAAAAGAATGAAGAAATCAGTAAATACTGAAGTTTATTTGGAGAGTGAATGGCAGGCTGCCGGATTTCTTCTTCTGAACTTGATCTTACATACGGGGTGACTTTGGTCTTATTCTGTTCCTCAGTTTCTGCATCTGTAAAACAAAGGGTTGGATGGATGAGATGTCTGATGCTGAGGCTCTGGGATTCTGGATGGTTTATGCTTCCTTCTCACTTGGTGCGAAGGCTAGAAAAAGAATAGATGGCAATCCCATGAGCTTTCACTTTGGACTGGGTCCCAGAAGCCAGAGTGACTGGTATCTGCCTCTTGTAGGAATCAGGACTCTGAAAAACATTCCTGACCAGTTATGAGGAGTATCTACCAGAGACGATTTTATTAAGATAAATTTGGAAATCAGTGATAAACATTCTGTCCTCTTCCTCGTGTCTTCTTGTAAAGTGACTTTTTTTTCTGTAAGTCTACCATTTATTGAGGGCTTGTATCTATGCCTGATGCAGTATTAGCACTTTATATGCATTATCTCAATTGAGCTTGGAGCATCCCTGTCTTAAATTGAGTTCTCCAGAAGCAGACCCTGGCATGAGGAGATGAATGCAAGTAATTTTTTTCACAGGTGGTCCCAGGAAGCCCCAGTAGGGGAAGAGAGACAGGCAGGAAGGGGAACCAATGAAGAGTATATAATTGATCAAGGACTGCTGTTAGCAACTGGAGTTCAATCTCATTGGAGACCTCAGGAACATAGTATAGAACATATCCAAATGGCAGGGCACAGTGGCTCATGCCTGTAAGCATTTTGGGACACCAAGGTGGGAAGATTGCTTGAGCCCAGTAATTCAAGACCAGCATAGGCAACATAATGAGACTCCATCGCTACAAAAAATAAAACATTAGCTGGGCGTGGTGACACGTGTTTGTAGTCCCAACTACTTAGGAGGCTGAGGTCGGAGAATGGCTTGAGCCTAGGTGGTCCAGGCTGCAGTGAGTCATGATAACACCACTGCACTCTAGCCTGAACAACACAGCAGGATGCTGCCTCAGAAAAACAAACAAATAAACAAAACAAATAAGAAAACATGAGCAGGAATTATCCCACACGAGGGCATTTATGCTCCACCTCCCATCTGTCATTGGCTAAGGGCTTCTCTAGGTTGACGGGAAGATGGGTGGAAGACTTAAAACTCCATGATATTTCTGTCCTACCCTGCATGAGGACTAGGAAAGCACGGACTTCAGGTGTCTTCAGGAGAATGCTTTACTAGACTGTACTGGAAAGATGATGGCCAAGGAAGAAGTGGGAAAGACCTCAAGAATGACAGGTTCTAACTGTGATATTGCTAGCCTGGAAGGCAAGAAGACAGATGCAGGAACAGAGATGCCTCCAAGATCTTCTCTTAGTGTGAGAGAGGAAGTTAAGCCTTCCATCCCTGGGGCTGTAGGACTGGCAATCCTATTTTACGGAGGAGCTAACTGAGGACAAGTGAGGGAAAGGTATTTGCCTGAGAAGGGATGCAGCCCTCTCAAACCTGTTATATATTCATGTATGTTTGCATGTATGTATATATGAACATGTGTATGTATTGTGTACATACATAGATGTTTGGCTCAGAGAAGCGATGACAGTGTCGGCTGTATACCTTGTAAAGTTACCCCATTATTTACCTCATTTCAAAGATGAAGAAACAGGCTCAGAAAGGAAATGTGTCAAAGACAGGACCAGCTATATAATTTGCAGGGCCCAGTGCAAAATGAAAATGTGGGGCCCTTTGGTTGTAATTTCAAGATGGATAAGCATGAAGTTTTTAAAATGCTGGGCCAGAGCAACCAAGGGGGTACCTCTGGAACCAGCCGTCTACCTGCCTCCCACACTTGTCTTCTAATCCTCTATACTCAGCTGCTTCCAGGGCTGTTCAGAGTGAATTCTATGGGAAAGGATCCTAGATTTGGTTTAAGAGGGCTGCCCTACTTTTTCATAGGCAAATCCGTTTCCCTTTCTTGGCCTCAGTTGGCTTATCTGTAAAATAGGATTGCTAATCCTATAACCTCAGGCATGGAAGGCTTGCTTTATCTCTAGCACTTTGAGAACTTGGAGGCATCTCTGTTCTGCATCTGTCTTTCTGCCCTCTGCAATATCGGGGTTAAGAGCTGTCATTCTTAAAAACACATGCTCTGTCATAAAGAACGTTCTGGAAAGAGTGTTGATCTTTGGGGTCGGATGAGTAGATTCTAGTCCTAGTTCAGACATTGGCCAAGTCACTTCATCTTTTTTAACCTCAGTTTTGCTAAGGCTGGATGTTCTCTTAAGGTCTTTCCAGCTCTGCTGTCTTAGGCTAGTAGCTTACTCTGTGTCGGCTACTGTAAGTAGTAAATGCAGCCAGTGGCAGAAGGGGCAGTCAAAGGAATGCCTTAGGGCAAGGACCTAGAAGTTCAGCCGTGGGAGTCTGAATGCCACTTCTGCTGCTGAAATCCTGTGATTTTCACATAGTGTCTGCACTTCTTGGAACCAAACATATGTGTGTACATATACACATGTACATTGACACATACACACATGAATATATAATGTGATATAATAACCATCTTGAAAGGTTATGCAGGAAAGGTTATGAGGATTGTGCAGGAAAACATGTATAAAAGGCTTGATGGATAATTCCCATAGTAGTAAGCTGACTTATGGCAGGAGAGGTCATTTTTCATTTCTCTTTCCTCAGTGATTTGGAAAGTGTGCAAGTATTTTTAAAACATTCAGTCAAACTTTTGCATCCCATATAAAACAGGCATTAGCCCTACTAGTCTAGGGGTTTCCTGGATGAAAAATCCTGTTCTGTCTCCTCACTGCCAGCATCTCCTATGAAGTCCAGCATGGAGAAGGGGCTCAGTGTTTGTTTGTTTATTTATTTGTTTATTTATTTATTTATTTATTGAGATGGAGTTTCCCTCGTTACCCAGGCTGGAGTGCAATGGCGCGATCTCGGCTCACCGCAACCTCCGCCTCCTGGGTTCAGGCAGTTCTCCTGCCTCAGCCTCCTGAGTAGCTGGGATTACAGGCATGCGCCACCATGCCCAGCTAATTTTTTGTATTTTTAGTAGAGACGGGGTTTCACCATGTTGACCAGGATGGTCTCGATCTCTTGACCTCGTGATCCGCCCGCCTCGGCCTCCCAAAGTACTGGGATTACAGGCGTGAGCCACTGCGCCCGGCTTTATTTATTTTTTTAAAAGGAAGATGAACTAGACCACCTTTTAAAGCTGGGTTCTCTCCCTCTCCTTTTCTTCCTCCTCTTGCCAACCCTGCCCCATTCTCCTATCTTACTCTATTCCTCCTTTTGTTCCCCAAACTTTCTCTCCTCCTCCAGGTCCCTGTTCCCTCATCAGGCTGGGAAGATGCCTCTGCAGTGCACTGGGCCTCTCCAGGAAGTGAAACTCCTGAAAGTGCACTTGAAATGAGGAGGATTCCAGAGGCCAGGCAGTAGTAACACACCCTGCCTCCTTCCAGATTCTCCTGCGTTTTTAAAGTGCTTTGCGGCAAGCACACGTGCTCCGTACTAACTGCATTTAGTGCCTTAGACTAGTGCCTTCACCTCTGGGAATCTCAGTTTCTTTCTCTGTAAAATGGGCTTGCTAATAGGTCCCTTCAGAGTGTGCTGAGCACAGATTGCAGTGTACAACATTGCCAAGTGTAGTGTCTGGCTGTGTGGAAAGGGGAGGAGTATTAATGCATTACTTCTGCTTTCTGTTTGTTTGATTGATTCTGTTGGGTTTTTTTGTTTGCTTGCTTTTGTTTTTGCCCCAGCATCCAGGACATTAGCTTTGGTGTCCTGGCTGGGTTCCCTGTGTGGTATGTGGAAGCCAGGGTCCCAGAGGAAGGTCAGTGGCTCGCCTGGAGCTGGACATCAGAGGACATTTTTTCTGCCATGTGTCAATCTCTCTCTTTCAAGGACACCAGGCTGAGGGGATGAAATAGCAAATCGGTGGAAATTTTTTTCCCAAAACAAAATCAGAAAGGATTAAGTGGATGGACAGCTGGAGAACAAGACTGTTCTGCTTTTCTGTGCTCTACAGCGGTCTGTCAGTCATACCAGAAAAGAGGAAACGGGCTTTCAGGAGAGTGCAGGAGAGGATTTGGTCTTTCTCTTTGAGTGCAAAACACAGCCTCTAGGAGGACAGACCTGTAGGTATTTCAGAGGCTCAAAAGGACATTTCCTGCTGTCATTTCTGTAGCTGTGTATTTGAGGACACACACAAGGGCTTCGGTATGCCCTTGGGATAAATGTATGTGTTTTGGTAAGCATGTGCATGCTTGAGCACATATGTATACGTCTGCCCATGAAGGTGGCTACATGCGTACCTGTGTAAAAAACCAGTGTGCACATATGCTGGTCTGAGCATTCACGATGGAGCATGTATGATGTACATATGTGGGTGGACTTAGCACATTATATAGGAGCGTGCTTGTGGGAGGGCCTCACCTATGCTTGTGAGCACTGTGCTGTGAAAGTTTTTACATATGTATGTGCATATCTACATGAGGATGCCTGTTTATGTGTGTCATGGAATGCATTAATGTATACACATGCACAAATACTCATGATGCCCATGTTAGGAGGGGAGCAGTTTTACAGAATGTGTGTGTGAGGTTTTACCTGCAAAACCTTCTATTACATAACATTATTGTCTGTATTCATACATGAACACATCAATCTATATGTACATGCACGTGCATAAGGAAGCAGTCATATGTGAACACATGTGTTTGTGTATATGAGGAGATATGAATGCTTTCCTGGAAGGCCCAGCTGCATAGATTCATGAGGAAGTACCTATGTTTGTGACCGTACTTGTGCTTTAGGAGAAAAGACATATAAACACGTCTGTTCCCCTGGTGGAACATTTTCACAGGTGTTTTTAGGTTGTGCAACATGACTTTTTGTGTACCCTTAGCCTGACTGAATGTATATGATCTCTAAAGGTGATTAATCTAACTTGATCCTCACTCCCAATGCCAGTAAACAGCCTATTTCCCTCTGTGAGAGGCATACCTGCCCATCACAAGGACATGCCTCCTGGCCCTGGCAACATAGTTCCTTCTAGTATATTTCACATCACATAGTGGACAGGAATTAGGTTGAAGATTATGAGGGTAAGAGTTATAGCCCTGAGTAAGTGGTCGTTAAAGAAAAACATTCAGAAAAGGTGCATGGGATGAGCGGATGGGACACCAACTAGGTGGGTCCCTCTTCTCCCAGTTCCTGTTGTAACTCTCAAAAACATGATAGAGCTGACACATGTTTATGAGGTGTACAGGATGAGTAGATGGGTCCCCAGCTAGGTGGGACCCCCTTCTCCCAGTTCCTATTATAATTCTGAGATAAATGATAGAGTTGAGACATGTGTATGAGGTTTCTCATGTGGCCTGGAAGGTGTAGTTCTTGCTGTTTTCTGGTAGCATAACAATTTCCACTAAGACAGAGTGTAAGATCAAACTATCTGCTAATAGCATTCTTTAATAAATCCTATGAACAGCCTCTGAAGACGCCATGTCTATTCCCATTTTACAGGTGAGAAAAGTGAGGTTCAGAAAGGGAAGTGGCTTTCCCAGGTGAAACAGCACATCAGTGGCAGAGCAAAGAGGCTACTCAGAATCTGGCAGGTAGAGTACAGAGAGCCTGCCCTTGAAGACAAGAGGCTGGATTCTCACCAGCCCTACCCGTGACTTGCTGTGTAATCTGGGACAACTCCCCTGTCCTTTCTGAGTCTCAGTTCTCTTGACTCTTAATGAGAAGTGGAGACCCAGAAAAATGATGCCCAGAAGCTTCCACAAAGGGCTCGGTGCAGCAAATGCTCTACAGAAACATTTGCTGAGTTGACAAAGTCTACTCTTTGTTTAGAGTTTCTGTGATTCTGGAGATGGAAAGAACCTAGCGGGGTGGGGACTAGAAGGAGGTGCGACAACTCAGATGTCTTGATTTCTAGTCCGACACCCTGAGGATATTCCGTGTTGTAACCACAGTGCCCTAAAGAGGATATTCAAAGGATGTATCTTTTCCTTTTGCCAGGAATTTACAAAGACAGGCTCTGTTGCTTCAGAGCAAGTGATCTCTGATGATGTCTGTATTAACTGGAGTAAAAGCAGTTTATCCGTGTAGCACCACAGAGGTGGTGGTAGTGGCACCATTCACTGCTGCAAACCTTATGGAGCACAGACATGTGCTGTATCTTGTGCTGACATAGTATCTGGCCACTGGGTACCTGTGCTTTATCATTATCCATAAGTCATAGGAATGTTGGGAGCACAAAATGAGGTAGGTGTGTGCATACAGCTACGAAAAGACTCGCACAGAGTAAGCACTTAATATGTGTTAGCCATTTTATTCTTTTTAGATGAAGTGGCTACATTTTACCAGGCACTCTCTAGGTACTGTGGTACACGATGACTAAGACAAACCAGTGCCTGCCTTCCTGGCTTTCACACTCCAGTGATTATTATGATGCTACTTTCCCCAGTTTATATGATGAAAGTGAGCTTTTGAGAAGTCAAGTGATTTCTGGAAGGTTATTCAACTAACAGAGTGGCAGAGGTGGGAATCCAGGTGGCTGGTTTTAGAGCCTGAGCCCTGGCCCTGTGCTATATTGAGGAGCTGATGTCTTTAAAAAATGGGAGGGAATTACAGCCATTCCTGTTGAGACTCTTGGTTTTAGTTTTCTAGACATCTTCCACCAGGTTGACTGGTATTAATCATAGCCATGACTTTTGCACAGGGAACATTTTACTTAAAGTTCTTTCTTGTGAATTTCTCCCTGTACTGCTTCCAGTGACCTAGGGAAGGAGTCAGAGGAGGGATCAGCCCCCACATTTGATAGATGAGAAGACAGACTCAGAAAAATGAATGCCTCACCCTACGGCACAGAGCAAAGACAAGAATGGAATTCCATGTTTCCTACTGGTAGCCTGGCAATATGGGAACAACATTCCTGTCATCTCACCTGCAGAGGGGACTCTGGCATTTTACGCTGAGTTAAAAGGTGTCCCCACAGTGGTCCCAGGACTCTTCGTGTCTGAGTCTGTCAGAGAGAGGTTTGATATGCCATCATTCCGGGGCACACCGTCCTGGTGGGAAGGGACATTAAATAACCTTAGCCATTTTTATTTTCATCTTCCTCTGATGCAGAGAGAAAATCAAGAGGGTCGTTCCCTCCTCCCCACCCCAGCCTGGCATCCTCTAATCACCCCTTCCTTGCCACAGGGCACCATCTGTGGCCGGCCTAAATTGGAGTGAATGGTGTGGAATTGCAAGTCAAAAGGGTCCTGTAATATTCCACGGACAGCCTGGGGCTCTGTGCTCCAGTGCCATGTTATAAATAAGGGTAATGGAGTACAGGCTGAATTACAATCAAGGCTGCTATGAACACACCGAACAGGCATGGAGCTTATTTAAGGAATATAGAGGCAGATTACGCTCCTGAAGCAGTACCGTTGGAGCCAATCAATACTCACTCACTCTCTCTCAATCAGGGCCGCAGAGACTTTGATTAGGAGGAGGAGGGGCTGAGGGAAACACAGTAGGATCCCTCCTAGGGCAGAATTTCACTATCAGTTTGTTCTATGCTACACATGCCCATTAAGCACCAACTCTGAGATAGGTATTAGGGAGGTAGTGGGCAGCAAGAGAGACAAGGCTTTTAGTTTTAAGAAGCTCAGAGACTTGGGGAGGAGAGGGTAGGTGAAGCATGAAATAACTCAAGCAATGATTACGTAGAGCATGATAAGCACAGAGCAGGAATGCCCAAACCAACCTTGCGCTAGGGTGGAGGGAGGCTTCCCAAAGGAGGCGATGTTTTCCTGTTAACTGTTGCTGTGTAACAAACACTCTGAAACTTAGTGGCTTAGGACCATTGTTACGCTCTATTTACATGGGCTGGTAATTACCATTAAGCTTAGTTGGGCAGTCCTCCTTCGGGTCTTGGCTGATCCCTGTGGGCTCCCTCCTGTGTCTGTGGTCAACCAGCAAGCTTGCTAGCAGGAGGACGACCCAGGTTGGCTTCTCTCACATGTCCTCTGTTGGGCAGCAGGCTTTTGTCTGGGGCAGCATAGGCAGATGGGCCATCCTTCTCTCTGCTTCCATCAAGCTAATCTCACATGACAATTGCAGGGATCGCAGGAGCAGCAAGAGGGGGCAAGCCTCAGTATATAAACGCTTTTCAAATCTCTGAATGTGTCACTTTTGTCATTGTCCCATTGGCTAGAGAAAGTCCTGCAGCCAACTCCGATTCAAGGGGAAGAAAAACAGACTCACCGCTTAATAGGGATATTTGCAATGTCACATGACACTGGCTTAGGTGTAAGAAGAGCTGTTGACTGTGTAGTCTGCTTACAGCTGAGTTCTGAAGATTCAGAGTTAGGCAGGCAAAAAAACAGTGGAACAGAGAATAGGGAGAACAAGGATATGGAACGGAACTATGAGCATAAAGACACATGCACATGGAGGAATGACAAAGTCAGAAGTAGACAAGGCACAGGACTGCTCAGTTGTCCTGGCTTGGCTGTATCAAATGTCATTTGGTCCAGGTTGGTGCTATTTTGATAGATGGCATAGTGGGCTATAAAGCAGAGGTGAAGGAGAGGGTGGGGGCCAGGTAAAACCATATGTGCTTAGTCTAAGGGGCTCTTACCTGGTTCTTCCCACTTCTGGTTCTTAATCTCTCTGAGTCCCATTCCTGCACACTGTACCTCAGTATTCCAGTCTGTGAAATTGGAGTCAGGAATTTCACCACGCTGTGCTCTTTACTTGGGTTTCATTTTAATCTTGTATCAACCAATATTTGTCAAGTTCCCACTGTTGCAAAAATTGCTGAGCTACCAAAAAGGAGACAGAGGAGGTAAAAGCAATTCTTGGTTCAGAACTCTTATGACCTAGCAAAAGTCATGAGAATTAGGGATGGGTGAAGTTTGTGAAGTCAGGGAAGGAAGTAGAAGCCTGCCAGGGGTGTTGAGGGCTCAGGAGAGGGAGAGAGCATTTTGAACTGGGCTCTTTTGAGGGTCACTTTAGCTGGGTTTTGAAGGATAGGTAACATCCGTATGCAGAAGAAAAGATTAAGGCATTTCAGGCAGGTGGCACGGTGTGAACAAAGGCTAAGAGGTAAAAATGTTGCTTGGGGCCAGTGGACCATGGTATGGTTCCCACAAGCAATGAATTTAGGTCAGTGTCTGACACTGGGGATTAATTCTTCATCTAGAGATATTCCTTCAAGTCTTGCCTCTCCAACCTTTCTGCAAATAGCTGGTGGACTCGATGTCAGGTATGTTTATTCTTTTAGATTCCGTTTGGTCACTGCGTTTCACAGGTTTCAGTTTTCTTCCTCACACATCACACTTCATGGTGACATACTTTCCTGACTCATTGCATTTTTACATGTCAGGTCTGAATCCATGCATGTGGCATTCAGATGCTGAGTTTCCTGGGTCGGGGTGTGGGGGTTGGGTTGACAAGTCAGACTTAGCAACAGAGACCTAAGATGCCCTCTTAGCAGCATCTTCAGGAGGTGGAAGGAGGAGCCCTGACATTATGAGAGATCTTTAGCACTCCTTGTCTCTCAAGCTGCTAAATCACTTTTGAGATTCAAGGAGGTTCTGCCTCTGTAGTCTGTGAATCCTTGTCTCTAACAATGAGGCAGGAAGAACACTGTTTCATGATGCTGTGTGATTTAAGGCAAGTTGCTACTCTTCTCTGGTCCTCATTTTACAGATTGGTAAAATGGGTGGGATAGATCATTGATCTCCATCCCTTTACCCTCTCTTCCTAATTTTCCATGATTCCAGGTCATTGCTGTAGGGATAACTTTATAAGGTTTACGGGGCACTGGGGACAAGGTAGATGGGTCATGAAGACTGTTTCCAAGTGAAGTAGGAAGTTTTATCTCTGTGACCTCTGCCTCCTTTTTCTTTATATTTGATATTGTCACACACACCCTACTGTTCTCAAAACAGCCTGCTGCTTCTTGCCTTGACAGTAGTGAGATAGAAATTAGTGACAAGAAGACAGACAACTGACAGGGAATATCCATAGGCTAAATGCTGCTCTAGGCTCCTTCCAATGCATTATCTCCTGTTATTCTCACAGCAATCATAAGAGATTGATTTTATGATTCCCATTCTTTCATATGAGGCCAGTGAGGCTCAGAGAGGTGAACTTAATTTGTTAAAGGTCAACCCAGTGAAATATGGGAAGGAGCAAAGTGATCTTAAAAATTCATTCACCATAAGACAGAATGCTTCATATACTTCTTTCCCAGGAATTATTTGCATCTTAAAAACAGGAAACAAATGACTTTACTATGATGAAATAGGCAGAGCACCTGAGTGACCTGGAAGGATGCCTAGTGCCCTGGTATTTATCATATCACGCCCCCTGACATGCACTTGATTCCTCAATCTCTTTACTCAAAAGTGCAAGCTCCTTTCTCAGCCCAGTTAGGACAGTGGTGAAAGCACTGAATTTGGAATCTGGGAATCAGGGCTTGGAAAAGTGTGACCCCCTTTTAGGGCCTCAGACATCTCAGCTGAAAACTGGAGGTTCTGCTATCTACTTTACCTACGTGGGTTTCCTGTGAGGGCTAAACGAGACAATGAATGAAAGCCCCTAGCTTAGCATATAAGTAGGTGTTAGCAAAGGTTAGTTGCTGTCCCCATTCTTTGGACACCCACTCTCTGCATCAGTTTGCAATGTCGTGGGACAAGAAAGAGGAGGAGGAGGAGGAGAAAAGCTCATTGACATTGGAATGAATTTTTTAAAAGACAGAGAGAGAGCATGCAGAGAAACTAAGGGGGTTATCATGAAGCAAACTGACAAAGACCAAGCAAAGAAACACAGCAAGGAGGGAGGGAAAGGTACTGGAGAGAATAGGAATAAATGAGAATCAATTCCAGCAACCCTCTATCTATTTCCAAATCTAATCTGAAACGATATGCTTTTCTCTCTTGCCAATAGCTCTTAATTCTTCTCTTCCTCTCCCTTATTTAACCTGGTATAGCTGTATTATTTATCTTTGCTGAGTGGCTTGGGAAAACAGTTTCATGTAAAAGATGCAGTTCCCGAAGGAGGTGGAAATGGGCAGGTTGGAGGCAGAGGCAGAGATGAGTGCTGACAGCTGGGTTTGGGGAGGAGGGGTCTGAGGCACCTCTGAGGTCTGGAGACTCTAATCCCACTATTTAAAGAGTACCACTCTCTCCAGCAGAGCTTGAGTCTCTTCTCTAGCTGCCACCAGAGGGCTTTGGCCATGTCATGGCCCCTGCCACCTCTCCACCTTCTGTCCCCATGAGCGACCTCCCAAACCTAACACAGCATTGGCATTATTGCATGGGCATTTAACCTGACCTTTACATCAGGATCTCTTAGAATTGTGAAATGTCCAGATTATAGATGCTCCCTGCTTGCTCTGTCCAAAGCCCTGATAGATAAGGAGCATTAACCGACCTCACACGTGTGTTCCTGTAATACGCTGTGCCTCCCATCTTGTGGTCATTAACACACTCTCATCACCTTTGCTGACTTCCCTTTTTCTGTTCTCCTAGATTGTGACTTTCTTGAGGACAAGAAACTCAGGGAATGTACATTTAGTGATGCCTTGATTCAATAAGTATTTATTGCACATCTGCTGCATGCTAAATAATGAGACTGCAGTGTCCTAGACAGGCATAGTCTTCTATGAATTAATGATTAAATGGGTGGGTGACTGAAAAAACTGAAGCAAGGGGAAATGCTTGCTGCTGCTTACAGGGAACAAAGGAATATCCAGGCTAAATTGGAAAGTCTGTAAGGACAGCAGTCAAGTTGATCTTTTCCTCCAGTCTATCCTTAGGACCTAGCACTGTGCCTGGCACATTTCAGACAGTCAGTAGATAATTACTGGAAGGTATATAGGTGGATGAACTATGTCATTGAATGATTGCATTTGCTTTCAGAACTAACTGTAAAATTTTGCAGATTTCCAAGCACGTTGCTAGGTATGGCCTTATTTTCGCCCAGTTCTACATTAGATGTGATGTAAGTAGGCCAGACTGTGACCCTCATTTTACAAGTCAAGGAAATCATAGAGGCTCTGTAATTTGTGCTTCAGAATACCAGTCAGGTGCTATAGAGAGATCACACAAATATATGCTTCTGTCTCAAAATTCAGTGTTCTTTTCAGTAGCCCAGGCTGTTTAATTAGGTCAGAATGACTGGGGTCCATCCATTTATCCATTCACCCATCAGTCCATCCACCTTGCCATCTTAATTCATGGTATATGGAGAGCTTTATTAACCTCTGAGCTTGGGCTGGGTCTGATTGCATAAAGGAGCCCCAAGCGGGACCTAGCACTTACGGTCTGCATCCATGGTCAAGAGTTGGTAGCCCCCAGCATCTCTCTGCAATGGCGGCTTCTGCATTTTATACTGGCCTTTTTACATTGTATCCCTTTGTAAATTTGTGACCTTCTTGCCTTCTTGCCCTTCGATCCGAAATGCGCTTTGCCACATACCCATTTGTCCAAATCTTGCCAATTCTTTGAGACTCTTCCTCCATGAAGACTTTCTATATCCAGCCAGAAGTAATCTCCTTTCCTCTAAGCTTCGTACTTTCCTTTATAGCTATTTATAGAACGTCTTTTCTTAGCCCCTTGGACTAAGCTGCGGAGGACAGAGTCCCACAATGCCAGATCTCAGAGGAGGTTGGTTGACTAAATGAATCTTCAAAGTGAGTGTATATTTTCATCTGCTACAGAGGTAAAATGTAGTCAATATAGAAAACATAGAGAAAAATGAATCAAAACAAGATTAAAATCACCTCTGATTCCACTATTTAGAGAGTGCCATTCTTTGTGGTCCAGTGTATTTTTTTCCGGCTATATACACGCATACTCATGTCTAAACAGAATAATAGAGCCATTTTCTTTTCTTTTTTTCGAGATGGAGTTTCTCTCTTGTTGCCCAGGCTAGAGTGCAATGGCTTGATCTTGGCTCACCTCAACCTCCACCTCCCAGGTTCAAGAGATTATCCTGCCAAGGCTTCCCGAGTAGCTGGGATTATGGATTACAGATGCTCGCCACCACGCCCAACTAATTTTTTGTATTTTTAGTAAGAGACGGGGTTTCAGTATGTTGGCTAGGCTGGTCTTGAACTCCTGACATTAGGTGACCCACCCGCCTGCCTCAGCTTTTCAAAATGCTGGGATTACAGGTGTGACCCACCATGCCTTGCCAAGAGTGTTCAGTTTTCTATATGAACTTCCCCTATCTCAGTTCCTGAAAATGTAAGCTCCTTGAAAGTTAACATTTTCTTTCTTTTCATGTGCATTCTTCAGGGTGTCTGAACTTAAGCCAGATGTTAGGTAAATTTCTGTAGAGTTGTTGTATGGGAATCCAGCTCTTATTTATACCCCATGTTGCTGTCTCTTCTCTCTCTCCTCTGGAAATACTCATTTGAATTCAAATATGGGACAGCTCAATTAAATGTACAGAACATTTATGGAGTCCCTACTTTGTTCAGCCACTGTGCCAGGCACCAGGCTACACAAATAATTCTGACATGCCCCTGCATTAGGATCCAGTAAGGGAAGCCAGCTGTATAAAGAGAACGTTTAAGGTATATATAAAAACCATGACGGTGGTAAAAGAGGACGCTGTATGTATATGAAGTAATGCATAACAAATGTAACTATTGAGTGCTCTCTAAGTATCAAGACCAACCTAACAGCTAATTTGTATTATTTGATTGTAAAAATGACCCTATGAGGCAGGTGCTATTGTTATCCTCATTTGGTAGATGGGGAAACTGAGGTATGAAGAAGTGAAGAGCTTGTCCAAAAACACACAGGTTGAACACAGGAGAGCTGGGATGAAAATTCAAGCAGTTGGTCTCCAGACCCTGTGATCTTATGCAGCATGCAATATTCCTCCTTGTGAAACCATGGAGGAGCAGAAGATACTCAATTAGGAAAAAAACGTAGTAGATGTGGTACACTATATAAGTATCTGGTTAGAATTAATATATAAGTGCAAGGAAACGCATGGTAAGAGATCAGACTGCAGAGAGATGTATGTAACAGGCCAGGAAGGGCCTTGTGTGTCAGGCTCAATAAATTAGGTTTTATCCTGAGGGACAGTGGAAAACATTGGAAGGTTTTGAGCAAAGGAATTATATGGTCAGATTGACAAGTTAGAAATTTCATACTGGGAGCCATTTAATGGAGAGCTGGAAGGAAGGAAGCCTGAAGGTAGGGATGCCTGTTAAGGGGCCTACTGAATAGCCTTCATTCGCTGCTTGAGATCCCCTTTCCCACCTGCTGTGCACCCAGGAAGGCTGACTTGTTTGATTTGTTTCATTTAAGCATCCTCGGGTGTTTGGTTGAGGTCGACCTGTGTGAGACACCTGTGAAAAGTTGGTGGGTAGAAGGAAAATGAGGTTGGGGATTTACTCCCTTGAAACTCTCCATCCTGGGTTGTGCGTTGGTAGGGGCTGAGTTATTCTAGTAAAGGCTAGAGTTCCTCTCTGGCAGCTATGTGGTAGCCCTTTCCTACAGCTGTGGCTTTTTTAGGGTTTGATAATTCCCCCATCCTCACCATCCCGTGCCCCTTCAGGCCTAGGGTGGTGACAATTCCTTGCTGTTGTCGACCTGGGAGTATTTGGTTGCTCATTATCGGTTTGCCTGAACCCTGCCCAAGCCTTTACAAATCCTCCCTTCATTAAGCACTTATCAGTGACCTTCCTGAGTATGTCCCTTCTTCTCTGATGAGACCCTGACTGGCACAGAACCATTTGCAATAGCCCATGAGAGAGATGATAAAGCTTTGCCTTAATTAAGCATTTTAGAGATGAAAAAGGGTGTGAGTATTTGTGATTATTTTCTAGGCCCACTCAGTGCGAGACTTGATGTGTGACGATCACCCATGAATGCTGGAGTAGCTAGTGGCAAGGTTGGTTAAAGTCAACATCACTACCTCTCCCAACTCTTTCTGCCCGGGCAGTGAGTTCGTCTCATGTAATGTCTGCTTTCCCCATGGCGAGAAAAGGACGATTTGCAAACTCACTGGAAGCTTTCTCTGGCTTCCTCAAATAATCTGCTGGAGGGTCAGCTGCTGCTATAGAATCAGAAGGCTGGTTAGTTAGCCACTTGGGAGTTGTTACCAAGATGGCTGGTGATGAGAAGAGCTGCTTATTTTCATAATGACCTTCAGGAATTAAATAAAGTACAATGAGTGCCATAGATTAGGAAGAAGAAGCCGATTAAAAGCACAACACGCCTTCGGGATTTTTTATTTCTTTTCCAGGAGGCTGAAAGGCATCAGTAGCCACCGAGGCAGGATGGCAGTCTACCCAGAATCACTGATGAAGGCTGATCCTGTCTCTTGGCTTTTGTGGGGCGGTTGAGGGGATTTGAGCCTGTTGAATATTTCACGAGTTGCAGCCCGTGGGGGAAAGCAGAAAAAGGTGAAAAGGCAATCCTTGTGTTTCTTTATGATTCCAGTATAAAACCAAGCTATCCAGGGTGGGAGGGAGGCAGGCGCTGGAGCCAGCCTACCGCCGGAAGGCATGGTGCACCAATTCTCCCACTTTAATATCTGCTGTTTCATTTTATATTCATCATGTCAGCATAATCTGCCTTTATGGGAATCGTCTTGGTTCCCGACCAAATGCGTTTAGTCCCCCTTTTGCTTTAAGTTTGATTGTAATATGACTTGAAGACTTCAATGAAATGTTTATATGGAAGGAGTAGGGGAAGAGAAAAGGGAAAATGCGGTTGGAAAATCAATCAGCAGAGAATTTCAAGAACTGGTTTTGGTCATGTTACTGTTTTATTAACCTGTTTTTAAGGGACACAGGACTGGTTTTTCTGACCAAGAGAACTCTACGGGTTCTGAATAAAGTGTACATGATATCAACAAGCATTCAAAGCCCTTAGCTCTGTGGCTAAACTACTTTTCTAACCTGACGTTCTGCTGCACTCCTACGGACACATGCAGCTTAATGCCCCTGAGATGACCAGTTGACCTCGCTGCCTTCTCCGCCTCCCGTCTGAGGGACGTCCTCTGCAATGCTGCCCATCCTCTGCAGTGCTTCTACCACCACCTTTTGGAGGTAGTTCTTCGCTGCAAGCTAGGAGAGTCTTTTCCCACCTTTGAGTTTTCAATAGACCTTTACTCCTCCTCTTCCTCCTTCTTCTTTTTTAATTTTCTGATGAAACATCATACTGTTCGAATTCAATTTTTTAGTACCTTCACCATTTTATTACGGATGTGTGTAAGTGTGTTACTGAGTCACTGAAATATATGTAAATACATAAATATATGTGTATAAACACACACACCAAATCACTGGGAAAAAATATATGCATTAAGCATTTTAAAGATGAAAAACGGCATGAGTATTTGAACTACATATATGTATATGTGTATATATTTCAGTGATTCAGTAATTATTTACTGAGCATTTATTATATGCCAAGCACTTTTCAAAGTGCTTGAGAGATGGCAGGAAATGAGACACACAGCTGGGCCAAGGTGACATATCTCTTCTGGAAAGAGAAAAGACAGTAAGCACATGTTCAAGGAAATGTAAAGCATAAATTTTTATTTCTTTCTTTGCTTTTAATTAAGTAATTTATTTGTTTTGAGAAAGGGTCTCACTCTGTTGCCCAGTCTGGAGTGCACTGGTGCAATCTCAGCTCCCTGCAACCTCTACCTCCCAGGTACAAGCAATTCTTGTGCCTCCACCTCCTTAGTAGCTGGGATTACAGGCACATGTCACCACACCTGGCTAATCTTTTGTATTTTTAGTAGAGACAGGCTTTTGCCATGTTGACCTGGCTGGTGATCTTCCTCCCTCGGCCTCCCAAAGTGCTGAGATTACAGGTGTGAGCCACCGCACCTGGCCTGAATTTCTAATTGTGATAAATGCTATAGAAAGTTTTTGAAAAAGGGATGTAATAAAGATGGGATGTGCATGAAGAGGACTACTCAGCTAGAGTGGACAGGCACAGCTTCTCAGAGCAGATATCATTTGGACTGAGAGACAAACATGGAGAAGAAGACAGCTTGTAGCTTCTGGGAGAAGCGTGCTAGGAATGTCGGGCAGAAAGCACTCATGCCCTGGGATAAGTGAGAGTCTGGCTGTTTGAGGAACAGTTATAAGTCCTGTGTGATGAAGGGTGATGGTAGGAGATAGTCCTGATAACACACAGTTGTCTGGACCATGGTAAACGGAGAGTGTGCATGTGTGTGGACAGTAACACGGGTGAGGAGACAGTGGGCTGGGTAGCATTTCCACTGCTAAATGACCATGAGCTCCCCGAAGGCAACACCGTCTCATTTGACTCTACATTCTGAGCTACTGAGCTGCCTGAAATTGAGTAGGTATTTAATAAGTATGTTGAATAAGTAAACAAATGCATGAATAAATGAATAATGAGTGAATGAATGATGGAGGAATTCTGCTTCTGCTGAAGCAGTTTTCCCTTTAACATTTTATACCCCTCCTCTCTCCTCTCCAACAACAGTTTCTTTTCTTTGTAATAAAGTAAGTCCGGAGTTATTCTCTGTGATTCAATATTTACTGTGTTTCACACACTGTTATTATCATTTAACGTTTACTGTCTGCTGACTGTGCACTCATCGCTGTAGCAAACAAAGAGCTCAATCTAGTTTTGGTTCATGGACTAATTTCGTCTAGGAAAAGGAGATGTAAGTGCAACCGGCATAGTAGAAATTGCATGGATTGGAAATCCACTGGTTCTACCTAGGTACAAATTCACTAGTGAATTTAAACAAGTCACTGAACTTCTGCGACCTTCCGCTTTCTCATCTGAACATGGAAAGGGGAAGCCTCTTTATAGTGGGATTTCAGGCACAGGCTGGAGAGAGCGCTAGGAGTCAGGAGCTCAGATTTCCACAAGCACCCCTCTGTTCACTCCGCCTTCATCTATGCCAGGCTGTGTCAACCAGATGTAGCCTAACTTGGGGCTTTCTTCTGGTGCCATTCCAGGGACACTTAGCACATAGAGTGCCTGCCTAGCCAGCAGCACGTGGAACTACTGAATTAGACACTGCTATTTCGAGTGCAGCTCTCATCCCTGGGTTCCCTGGACCTCTGGATTTGGGCTTTAATGCACTGAGAAAAAATGAGCCGGGCCATTTGCCATAATGTCTTCACCTTGCCTTGGCCCAGCTGGCTGTCTGCCAGGGAAGCTACTGCCAAGGCCTCTGGTACTGAGGCTAGGAGGGGAATCAGTGGGACAGCAGATCACCCTGGCCTTGGATGAAGAGAAGGTGCTGAGAGGAGACCTGCTGCTCAAATTGATCACCCAGCCAGTCCCTTTCCCTGGGCACCATAATGGGTTCTCAGGACCTCCTGGGGGTTATGCTCTAAGCACTGACCAACCTTTGTGATTATCTCACGGCCTATTCAACTCATCCAGCTGCAAAGGAAGCCCAAGCATGTGTTTACTTGGCCTAATAACTGCCTATGTTCTCGCCACTTTGTCTTATACTTGGAAAGAGTAGGAGGCCATGCAAAGACTGTACATGGAGGGCTTAGTGATGTGGGATGACTTTTGCTTGGCAGGATTCCTCTGGTTCCTGGTTGAGAATAGAAGGGACAAAGGTGGAAGAAGAGAGGCAACTTAAGAAGCCCTTGCAGTGAGCCAGGTGGGAGAGCATGATGCCTTGTCCCATGTGGCTGACATAGAGGGACTGGAAAGGGTTGAATGTGGGATGGCTTTCGAAGGATTTCCTGATGAACTGGATGAGGAGTGGGAGAGAAAGCAAGCTGTCAAGGATGGCTCACGGTTTTTATTTTTTTATTTTTTTCAGAACAGCTGAAGGATGAATTAGATCCTGTCCCTATCAATAATGATGATGATGATAACAAATCAATACCTCACTTAAAAATTCATAGCTCACATTTTTTAGCCTTTATTAAGTGCCGGACGCTCTTCTCCTAAGGATTTTTGATTGTGAACCTCAAGGAGGGAGAGTCTGTTGGGCGTGGGTGATATAAGAATAATTCAGTAGCACTGGGTGATGTGTAGGTGATTTGGTGGTATCATCTCCTCTTCTTTTCAAGATGATTCTTTTTCATCTTGTCACCAGATATGGTGACAGATATGGTTTCATCATGTCACCAGATACAATATAATGGGCACTGCAGTGGGACATGGAGAGAGCTGATTGGATAAGAGGCTGTCACTCAGCTTGCCCATTAGTCCTCCTTGTGTCGTGTGTGTGTGTGTGTGTGTGTGTGTGTGTGTGTGTGTGTGTGTGTATGCACATGAGATCTTTGGGAACTGTAGGAATACCCATCTCAAGGTCACAGCTGTCTCAGGAGGGAGGGGCCAAGGTTCTAAGCCTCTGACACTACTAAGGCTACTTGTCTACTGATGGACACCATAAAGGCTATTTGTCTCTCTAGAGTGCAGACCTAATGATCCTCCAAGAACTCCACCACACTTTCCTAGTATTCATGCATAAGGTACCCTGATAGGCCTTGTCTTTCTAGGACATTTGCAGTTATACACCCCTTTAGTTGAAAGCACTATGGAACAATTGTACAATCTTCTTAAGATGACACTTTCGGCCCTGTATGCCATCACCCTTTTTTTTTTTTTTAACTAACAAAAAGGTATGATACATTGAATAAAAATGCTATTCAAATATAGTCATTTTAAAAGTCTTTACAGAAGGAAAACCAGCATAGAGACAAGAGTTAGAAATTTCAAGACGGGAGACTGAATTTTACTATTTACTAGGAAGTCCTCACTCCCCACTGGCTGTATGAGAATGTTGGGATGGGGCAGTAGTTTTGCACATGTTTTTAGGCCAAGGAAACCTTTGTGCTAACATTACCTTGCTTGGGAGTGCAGTATATACCTTACAAAAAACGGAGCTCCTCTTGTGGAAGCAAGAGGAACATGCTCAGGGCAACCCTCTTGGCAAGCTCCTTTTCCGTACAAGACGACCCTGAGATACCTCCGCTGAGCTGGTGCTGTCTTGGGCCTTTTTGGCTCCAAGGTTTGGCAATGAGTACTTCCACCTCAGCTTCTAAAGCATTCACACTCTTAACTCCCACTCCTTTCACGGATTTCTTTCCTTCATCTTCTTCTAGTTCTATACCCTCAAAAGAATGAAAGCACTTTTATCCTGAGTTTCATACCACTCTCAGAGTAGAATGAATTACCTGATCACGTGTGGTGTGTTTAAAAAGGGCCTCAGAAGGAGCCGAGTGCAAACCCTGCCTCCACTACTCTGTTACTTTAGGTGAATCTTGGATCTTGGTCACAGTTGACCCGTCTATAAATGACGGTGATGATCCCTGGCTCATAGACTTGATGTGAGGAGAGGCATTCTGGCAAAAAATGGATGTCTTCTGAACTCCTGATTATGTGGACTCTTTTCCTCCCTGGAGCACCAAGGCCAGGCGTACAGCTCACCCAGTGCCTCGGGTCTTGTCTTGCAGAGATGTCTGGCACAGCGGCGGACATCTCGCTGGTGCACTGGAGACAGCAGTGGCTGGAGAATGGGACTTTGTACTTCCACGTCTCCATGAGCAGCTCCGGGCAGCTGGCCCAAGCCACCGCCCCCACTCTCCAGGAGCCCTCGGAGATTGTTGAGGAGCAGATGCACATCCTCCACATTTCTGTGATGGTGAGTGATGGGGGGATGTGACTGGGGTTGGGGATTGGGTAGGGGAGGAATGGGTGGTGAGATGGAGGGGGTGGGGGATTGCCTGCAGATGGAGGGGAAGAGCCAGGCCCAAGAGGTTAGAATGAGAAACAGAAACTCAAATAGATTCTGTGGTGTCACTTGGACTGATGCATACCCATTCATCATCTGTCAGCTGTGACAAACTAATTGTGCTTCAGGGAAGAAAATAAAGGGTCTCCAACTCCTCAGCCTTTTGGCCGACACCTCTGGGAAAAGCTATTTAACATCCGTCACGTGCTTGGCCTGCTTTGCTGAGGGCTGAGGTTCAGTGCTTCAGAATATAGCTGACCGTTCCAAGAATGACTGAACAAACAAAATTGGAATAAAACCAGAGTGGGCTGCCCTTTCCTAAGTGCCCTTGATGTGTCAGGTGTTTTAACCCTCACAACTGCATGGTGGCCCTTGGAGCTGGGCTGGACATAGCCATTGCAGTGGTCTACAGAAGTCCCTCCGTAACTCTCACTTTATAGTTGTGAATAATACTGCGGCAGAGGCCCAGAGAAATGTACCCACACAGACAGTGAAAGGGTCACACAGACGGTGAAAGACAGAGCTACTCTTGAGTGTTCAAATCTAAGCATATCTGGCTACCAAACCTGAACTATGTCCTGTGCACTCTGTTTTCTCTCAATTCAAGAAATATCTTGAGTATCTACCATTCGTTAAGCACTGTACTGGACACACTTATGGAAAGTATCTCATTGTGCTCTTGCAACGAATGGATGAGGTCCAGCAAATCACCTCCACACGATCACAGAGAGAGGATGTGGATGTCCAGCTCTGCTGGCCCCATGACATAGAACTCTGAGTCTTCTGCCACCCCTGAGAAGATTACTAAGGCTAGAATCACTTGACTGTTAGTCTAAAAGGATCTAGGCTTATATTATATGCTTTCTTTAAAAAGCTATATCTATTGGCATTGCATGGTACAAAGAAAAAACCAGAAAATAAATCCAGTATGCAGGAAGCACAAGTTCTAATGTGCTTCAAGAAGACTGCAAACATTCTGGTGCTCTCTATTCCTCAAAGCCACTTTTACATTTACTTCTCCTTTTCTTCCTCAGGACGGCTCTGCCAGGTACATGAGGTTAGGAAATGGTGTCTCCAGCATACATAGGAGGAGGGTATGGTCCAGAGGGGTGAAGTGATGGGCATAAAGCCACTCAGCAAAGCAGAGCTACCTCTCACCCCTCCTTTCTTCCTTCAATTTGCCAATCAGCAGTATTTTTTGAGACTCTACAATGGAGCAGACCTTTAGTTTTAGTTTCTTTCTTGTTTCTCTTCAACTAACACTGCACTAGACATTCTGATTACGGCTGAGTAAGATCTTAGAAGTTTTCTCTTTTTGGAAAAACACATACACTCCCCAGCCAGACAGCAATGTTAATTTTGGACCTTACGCATGCTCATCACGTGGAGGAACAAATCAAGGCCTTTGTGTTATTCATGGAATGAGTGTGATAGACTTTTTCCATATGTATATTTAGCAAATGATGCAGCCTCACACCAAGCAAGTGGGTGCCTGCATGCTAAGTTTGGGGTGCAAATTTGTAAGCAGCATCTCAGGGCGCCTGCTGAGTTCCTCTTGGGGTGTGGAACACCACCCAGTGTTAGGAGAGGCTGAGGGGTGTGAATGTTCTTCCTTTAACATTTGAGAGTGAGACTCAGTTTTTACCAAGGTTCATTAAACATTTTCTGTGTTTCAGCACATCTCTTACGTATATCCTTTTTGTAACCCAGTAACCTAGATAGTATTATCTCAATTATAAATGAGCCTCAAGTGTGTCTTTTGCCTCCGGGCCCAGTGTTAGTTTCAGTGAATCAGACTTTCTCCCCAGGATGGTAGGTTTTCCTCAGCTTTCCCTTTTGCTCAATAAAATCAGCTTCGAAATAATAACTCACTAAGACCTGGATGTCACTGAAATTCCCTGTAGTTTAAGATTTGGCTGACAGAGTAGGTAGCGTAGAAGCTGGTACCCTCCAGACTCTCCCTGCACATGAGCCAAAGTGGCCCACGGCTACTACCCTGTGGTCCAAAGTTCCTTCTCCAATTCAGGGCTCCATAATCAGGATCTTTCCTGTCCCTGCCCTTCCCTCAAGGAACAGAGTCATGTCTTAGAGACACTGAACCCCAAGGTGTCCACTGATGGAAACTCCACCTCTCAGAGGTGGGGCGTGCCACCAAGAACACTGCCCTCTCTAGAGGTAGGAAGACAGTCATAAGCACAGACTTGAGGACTCTCTTTGATGCTGAACTAGAGTAGGAGCCCTTTGTCTTGTTTTTGTCATTTATAAAACAGGGGTTGTACTAATACTTGTCATGTAGACACAACAAGCCCTCAGATCAAAGGAGCTTGGCACTTCAGGGTATTTTCTTTTGTTAATAGGGGCACTTTATTTGAAAAGCTTGAGATGCACTGTATTATTATCCCCTTTTATTCCATAGTTGGATACTGAGGTCTAGGACAGGTTAGGACTAGCCCAGGATCCCCCAGTCAGTCAGCAGGGCTTGGCCTGGAGATCAGGCTTCTCTGTGGCTCAGACTCTACCCTTGTTCTTCTGGCCACAGACAATTCAGCAAGAACAAAAAGAGCATTCGCATTTAACATGGCTGGGATCTGTCTCCCCATTTCACAATTAAGAAATCTGAAATTCGTGAGTTTAATTGACCTGCTTACGTCTCCTGGGCTAACCAAAATCCTGGGACCAGAATTTCCCTGAGATTCCAAACTTGTGTTTGGTTATTCATGACATCATGGCCTTGACCCTGCTGGATGCACTAGTGTTTTGATCTTTGGTAAAGATCCAAGATGGTTTGTGAGAAGACCCAAATCTCCTAGTCAAATCTCAAAGAAGTCTGGATGCTAGGGTCTATGTACTCCATCCCCTTTTCCCCTTTTATCAGCACAAATATCCTGCTCACCCATGCAGGGAAACCAGCTCCCACTCAGCCACAACAGTCCATGCCTCCTGGGGTGGAGCCATCATGCTCTGTAGGCTTGTGAAGGCCAGAGTTGAACATCTACCTTGTCCCAAAGGTTGCATCATCTGAATATTAATATCCCAAAGGGTGATGAAGCAAGGAGATACTCTGAACCCAGTTCAGAAAGAGGGAGTAGACAGTCATCTCCTCTTGTCCTCTGCCCCAGGACATGCCCTCCTCAGCTGTGCAGGTGGCAGGATACAGAGAAAAAAGCAGAGTGATGGAATTCAGGAGACCTGGCTCTGAATATAGTCTCTTGTAGTTCCGGCTTCCTGGTGATTTTAACTTAGGGACATCCCTTCATGCCTCTGAGCCTCAGTTTCCTTATCTAGGAAACAAATCTGATTATACAAATCTCGCAGAATTACTGAAAAGAGTGGAGAAAAGAGTAGAGGAAACATGTAATAGTGCCTAATACCCAGGCTGGCACATACCGAGTGCATAGTCATGGATAGCTGTTAATATCATTGCAGCAGTGTTTAAAATACTCCAATCTAGGAGTAAAAAGACGTTGGCTTTTGTCTTATATTTGCTGCTATTTTGCTGTCTGATCTAGAGAAATAATCATAATACCTGACATTTATTTTGAGTATTTACTATATGCCAGGCAGTGTTCTAAATTTTGTTCTCCATGTATTATCACATTCAGTCCTCACATTTCACAACAAACCTTAAGGTGGATACTATTTCTCAAATGAGGAATCGGAAATGTTAATGTATAGCTATATGCATGATCTTGGTCACATAAAGGGTAAGTAGTAAAACCAATTTTTCACTCTGCATAAGCTTGTTTCAGAAACTATGCCCTTAATCTATAAAGCAGGCCACCATTTTCCTTCTCTGTGCATCTGTTGTTGATTTAAATTATAAGATTTCATGAGTGAATTCTTGCAAAGACTCTACCCTATGTGGAATCCATGGGCATTTTATGAGGGTTTATGACTTGGAAATCAACTCCAAGGTGGAACGATGTTTCCGTCACTCGCTTTATGTCCTTGGCCAAGTTACCTTCATCATTTGTAAAACTAGGATGATATTCACCAATTCTTAGAGATTTTTTTCTAAGCATGGAATGAGATCATACAGTACTCAGAAATGCCCCGCACAATGAAAACAATGACTGTCACCACTGAGAACTTTCTGTATGCCAGGCACAAAGTGCAGCACCTGCGTTATTTCATTTAATTGTTCCAATGCCTCTATAAGATGAGTACTGTTGTTGTCCCTCATTTACAGATGAGGGTCTTGGGAGTTAGAGGAGTTTTTGCATCTTGCCAACCACGTCACCAGTAAGTGCTGAAGCAGAGATTCCAACTCTGGTCTGTCTAAATTGAGAATCTATGTGCTTGGGCACAGTTCTGTATGGCACAGTGCCTGACATTCAGTGCTCAAAAAGCAGTATCTGTTATTAAAATGTTAGCTATAGTGAGGGTCATCCTGTCTATTTATGAACTATTCATTCCAGGTGCTCAAAACATTTGATAGAAATTGGAAACTTGTCAGTTAGGGGGAGGAGTTGCTCATGCCAGCATTTTATAGATAGGAGAAAAGAAACCCAAAGGAGGCTGAGTGATTTGGCTACAGGTGCAGAGTCAGAGTAAAACCATGGCTTGAATCCTGGGGTGCATTTTATATTGTTTATCAGAACAAGCTATTATCGCCCCCTAACTCTCTGCCAACTCAGTTTGTGATGTAGAGAAAGTTCTTTTAGTTTCAGTCTCCTTATTTAGAAAGTTGGAAGAGTTTACCTGCTTCAGGCAGGCATGAGGATAAATGCAGTAAGTCCTAGCAGATGCTATCACATCTTCTTGTTTCTTTTTTGCATTTCTTTGTTTTATTTTTGTCTTTCATTTTGCTTTTTTGTTGCCATTGTCATTGTCACATTGGCATTTCAAGGTATGCTTCACTTTTGCGTGGATCAAAGTTGCTTTCAACAAAAATAGTTATCACTTGTGGTTCAGAGGGTTGGTCATATAACTCTACTCTTTCCTCCTCTCCACCTTTTTAACAGTGAGAAATATAATTTCATTTTAATGTGATGTGTCTTGATTTAAAGATTTCCACAAGCGTTACTAGATAGAAACTGTTTGAGACCAATATGTTTCATCTTGGCTCTTTTACTTTTTCCCTCATGTCTTTTTGGTGACAAAATATTTTGAGAAAGGGGATGAAAAGAATGTTTGGTTTGATGTGGAAGAAGGAAATAATTTTGAGGGCATTTTTCTCTCAAAAGGATCATCCCAAGGAAAATGCCACAGATTTTTACTGCTGGCCTCCAATGAGGAAAGATTCCAAGGGGCCAAGATTCTGCACGGCAGGACAAAGCCTTCAAAGTGTTTGAGCTGTCCATCTGTGGACTAGGCTGAATTAAGAACTAGTGAGTTTCTTCTCCCTGAGTTTATGCAAGCAAAGTCGCTGGGGTTCAGAAAGGAATAATAGTTAAATTAGATGACTATTGTAGTTGCCTCCAATTTAGAAGATATATGACTCTGTGATATAATAACATATAGGACACTACTTTGAGGATTGCAAAATGTCACACAAATCTGCAAAATTATTATTACCATTCTTATTCGGTAGCTTTGTTTAGAGGATTTGTGTGATATTGGGATAATACCTTTTAAAGTTTTCTATAAAAGACGGCTTTACATCATTGCTCCAACTGACATTTTTTCGTTCATAGCATATTTCTTCACTCATTGATTTAATCATCCAATCATGTGATGGTTTACTTGCCTATTAAATCTAGCAATGAAAATCCTATCTGCTAGAAAAAAAAAAGCAAGAGAAAAAAAGCTTTTTACAAAATCAGCCACCAGCTCAGATTGAGCCAACTCTGGGATCTCATTGCTAAAAGTGGTCTTATAGTTTAAGTTGAATTAACCAAAGGCTAGGTTTCTGAACAAGTAATTCTAGAGATACTAGGTGTGAACTGAAATATTATGTTTATTTTTGGGTCCATATGTTAAGAGAAACAATAACTGAGTAATGAAGACATTGAAGAATCTTTAATAATGATAAGCACTTTTACAGGGCTTAATGTGATCGTACTTGATACATATTTAACTCATTAAATTCTTACAGTAATCTCAATAGATACTATTATTATTCCTGTTCTAATGTTGAGAAAATAAACACAGGGAATATAACCAACTTGTAAGAACTGTGACTCTGTGTGTCCTGAGGTTCACGTTATGGCTCCGTAACTGACTTAGGAGTAGTGGAATTTGAGCGTGTATTTTCTCTGATGGAATTACCTATCTAAAGAGAGGCTGTTTTGAGAATCATCAGAAATGATAGGTATGAATCACATATGCTGGAGCCTGACACATAGACCTGGCTCTATAAATGCCATTACTCTGCTGCTTATAAGTGCATTAGCTTCCTAGGCTGCAATAACAAAGTACCACAAACTGAGTGGCTTAAACGACAGATATTTATGATCTCACAATCCTGGAGGGTAGAAGTTTAAAATCAAGGTATCTGCAAGACCATGCGCCCTCTGAAGGCATGGGGGAAAGATCTGCTCCAGGCTTCCCTTCTAGGTTCTGGTAGTGCCTTGGCTTGTGCCAACAGAACTCCATCTTTAACTGACATTTTCCCCATGTGATGTCTGTCTTTGTGTCCCAGTTCTTCCCCCTTTTATAAGGACCCCAGAGGCCAGGTGTGGTGGCTAAAGCCTGTAATCCCACCTCTTTGAAAGGCTGAGGTGGGTGTATTACCTGAGCTCAGAAGTTCCAGACCAGCCTGGGCAACACGGTGAAAACCCATCTATGACCAAAATACAAAATATTGATTGGGCTTGGTGGTGCAAGCCTGTGGTCCTAGCTACTTGTGAGGCTGAGGTGGGACGATCGCTTGAGCCTGGGAGATGGAGGTTGCAGTGAGCCGAGATCAGGCCCCTGTAGTCTGACTGGGCCCCACCCTAATGAAAATTGATTCCCTTTATAAATACCCTATCTTCAAATAAGGCCACATTCTGAGGTACTGAGGATTAGGAGCTAACATATTGCTTTTGGAGGACACAATTCAACTGATAGCAATAAATATTTAGGTTGCTGCAAAAATGGTTGCAGTTTTTGCCATTGCTTTCAATAGCAAAAACCACAGTTACTTTTGCACCAACCTAATACTATCACCATGTTATTTATAAGTAATATTATTGAAGATCACTCGGGACAACTAGGGTGGGAGAGGCCAAGCTGTTACAGACTGTGATTCCCAAATGGTTTTGAGAGAAAAGACAGAGTAGTAGGGAAAACAGATCCTGAGGGGAGTTATTTGAAATGAGAGGATGGCAAACATCTAGCAGCAGAAAAGCCATGTAATACACGCAGCACAGATAGGAATGTGTCTCTGCGGCACCACAGATATGCTCCGTGATCTTACGCAAGTCACATCCCCTTCTTAGCCTCACTGTTCCCATCTAAAAATGAAGCGACCAGGTGCCAAGGCATGATGAATTTTGGTAACACAAATATCGTAAGTACTTTTTTATATAAGTGGGTCATACCCCACGAGTATCATTCATGTTTTTTTCCCACAGAAAGTAGAACTTTTAATATTATAAGTATATACTTTAAACATATTTTTAAAAATTTAAGTCATGTGCACCTTGTAGCTTGGTCTTGACTTGCTTCAACAACATGGATTCACTAAAAGCCTGTAGGGTCTCTAGCTAAGCCTGTGGGCAAAATAGGAAAATAAGTCATAGCTTCCGTGTATAGGAAATGTAGGAAAGGCTTATTTCTCACAACCTTTAGAGATGCACCATAGTGAAGTAGAATGATTTAGAGTTTGGTTTCAGGAGGCCTGGTTTTAAGCTTAAACTACCACATCCCAGCTACAGAGATGCAGGTTAGTCATCTCACCTCTCTGAGCTTCTTGGGTGGCCATTTGCAAAATAGAAATAAAATGAAAATCATAACATCAAGCTTAATACACATGAAAGCATTTAGCAAGATTTTTCAAAAAAAAACGAACAACAGTAGAAGTATGAAATATAGTTAGGATCTTGGAGCTGAAAATACCTTAGACCTTACAGAATCCAACTCTTCTAGGCTAGTCAGCCCTTGCTTGTTTATTCTGCAGACAAACAACTCTGAATCTCAGTGCCTTGGCCAAACAATGCTTTATTTCCCACGCACGTTATACATCAGCAGCTTCCTTCACTGCAGGCTCAGCTCCACTTGTCTTCTCCTTCTGGTACTTTGGCTGAAGGGGAGCCCCAGTTTGAAACATTTGGCTTTCATGGCAGAAGGAATGAGCAAGAGAGCTGGCAAACATCTAGGATGCCTCTTGAAACTGATGCTCAGATGTAGGTTCTCTCACATTGTATCAGCCAAAGCACATCACATGGCCAAGCCCAGAGCCAATGGCAGGGGTGCACAATTCTTTACAGAGGGTGCACATGCAGGCAATTGCCACAGCAATAGAATATACCCCACCCTTATGTTACAGATGGGAAAAATGAGGCTGGAGAATGCATGTTCTCCATCCCTACCCCGTTAGTGTGGGCCAATGATCAAGCCCAGATGGAAAAGTTTATATATTTCTACACACACACACACACACACACACGCACACACACACTATGTATATACATATATATACACACACAAATATATATATTACATATATATACATTATATATATACACATGTATATATATAATGTATATAAATAATTAGATATATATACCTAAATACCTAATATGGACAGAGGGAAGCAGAGAAAAACACAGATGGGAAAAATAGACACAAACCCATATTGATTGAGAAACTATTCTATACTAGGTATATTGAAATTACCAGAGACAGAGAGAAATAAAGAGAAACAGAGAAAGGGGAGCCAAGGATGAGGAAGACATAGAAAAATAAAGAAACATTGGCGAGAACAGACAGAGAGGGATTTAGCAATCAAAGCCGAGATGGGGAAGAGGAAACAGGGAATAAAAAGCATGGAGGAAGTGATACAGAGAGAAGGAACAGGAAGAGAAAGAGACAGAGAGCAAGTGAGAGGGGCAGATGGAAATCAACCCCCCCAAAAGGCTGGGAGTTGGGTAGCAGGGTGGATGGAGTGAAGGGCGGGTGATCAGAGGGATCCCGGGCTGAGAAGGCAGTCAGGCCCAGATGGCATCCAGCAGAGATGAGAGGGCTGGGGCAGGGACATCTAACACAGTGGATCTGAGAAGAGGCCATGGATTGTAACAGGGTGTCTTGGAGAAGGGAAGAAGAGGGGAGATCCATAGACTGCAGGGAAACAGAATGGGGAGGGCTGGACAGATTGGCAGGAGAGTCAGGGTGTGCCTCCTTGGTGACCATTCCCAACTTCCTCCACCTCAGCCTCCTGTTGCACATTTTCCTCACCTTCAGGAACATGGGGTTTTGGGTGGTATTTTAACAACAACATAAAATGAATGCTGTGTGTACATAATGCAGTGAGGTTCACGCTCTTCACTCCCTTTCTCATTTGCCCCAAATAAGCCCACAGTAAAAATGGAAGGTGAGTTTCTTCCTCTCTCTTCAATTAATGCCCCTTTCTCCCTCCTTCTCAGTCTTCAGAAGACAGCTTGATTTGGTGAGAATCACATGGTTTTGGAGACAGACAGATGAGGACTTAAATTGTGATTCTTCCCCTTACTGCGGTGTGTCCTTCAGCACATCACTGGACCTCTCTGAACCTCACTTTCTCCTGAGTTGTAAATAAAGCAAGGAATCTGCATTCAGGAAGCTGAGGGAGAAATATGTGATAAAAGGCTCATGAAGTGTCAGCCAGGTGCCCAGAGCAGGTCCCCTTCTTCTCCTTTGGCCTCTAAAAATTTTCTTCCTACTCTGTTGTTGCTCTTGGCCTGCACAAACATCCTTTGAGTTAAGTTGGGAAGGAGTTATTAAGCATATTGACTTTAAAATACTGATATAAATAATTGACTAAATAAATAAATGGGTAGAAAAGATTGTTCTTTCTTACAGTAGATTTCCAATTAATAAATGTAGAAGGGAAGAGGGAAACAAAATCACCATTAGGCAATCACCACTGCAATAATTACTCCTGACAAGATCCGCCGATGTATACTAAAATTAATGGGTGAAACTTTGAGGAGAAACAGGGTATTTGCAGAGTCTCCAAGTATTCCCTCAAAGACATTTATTAATTACAAAAGGAAAATAGTGACTTTACAGTGGAGAAATCTGGCCGATACCAGTGGTATTAGTTTCCTAAGGCTACCGTGACAAATTACCACAATTTAAGAAGCTTAAAACAACAGAAATTCATTCTGTCACACTTTTGGAGGCCAGAAATCTGAAATCATGGGATTGGCGGAGCCACACTCTCCCTGGGGCTCAAAGGGAGAATCCTGTCTTGCCTCTTCCAGCTAATGGTAGCTCTTGGCTTTCCTTGGCTTGGGCTGCGTAATGCTAATTTCTAGCTCCGCCTCCATGCCATCTTCTCCTGTCTTGTCTTCTGTGTGTCTCTCTCATAAGGATGCATGACACTGGATTGAGGGTTAACCTTGATAACTCAGATTGTTCTACGTAAGATTTGTCACTTAATCACGTCTGCGGAAACCCTTTTTTCCAAACAAGGAAAGCTCCAGGGATTAGGATGTGGGCCTATCTTTCTGGGACCCTCTATTCAACTGACCACACTACCTTAACCAAGTCATCAAAATTAAAATCCTCACTCATCAGGCACATTGACGTTATAAATCCACTGAAATAATGCACTGATAAGGACAATGTCATTTCTGTGGCTTTCTTGCCAAAAATGCGTAACCATCCTGATCATGAAAAAATATTGACAAACCCAATGATGGACATTCTACAAAATAATTGACAAACACTGTTCAAAAGTGTTAAGATTATAAACAACAACAATAAGAAAAACAGTAATTGTCACAAATTGGAGGAGACTAGGGAGACATGACAACTAAATGCAACATGGGATCTTGGACCAAAACAGAAACATTAGTGGAAAAACAAGGACATTAGTGGAAAAGCAGAAAAATTTGTCCTTATGAGAGACACATAGAAGAGAAGACACAGGAGAAGATGGTGTGAAGATGGAGGGAGAAATTAGGATTATGTAGCCCGGCCCAAGGAAAACCAAAAGCTACCATAAGCTGCAAGAGGCGTCGTCTGTGAAACTTGTATTACGTCTGTGGTTTAGTTAATAGCATTGAATCATGGTTAACGTCGTGGTTTTGATGGTTTTATTATGGGTATAGAAAATGGTGACCTTGGGGGAAGCTGAATGAAGATTACACAAGAGCTCTCTACTAAATTCGCGACTTCCTGTGAATCTATAATTCTTTCAAAACAAAAACGTTAAATCCCCAGAAAAGAATGCTGACTCTGGGACAGACCAGCCTGGATTGGAATCCTGGCCTCACCACATAACTTGCAGTGCGACATTGGTTAAGTTGTTTAACTTCTCTGTGCCTCTGTCTTCTGAAGTGTAAAATGGGGAAAGTAATAGTTTCTACAGTTAAAAGTTGGTAAATATTGCAAACTCTTTATAAATGTTGTATTAGTGATTCTGTTTTCATTGTTCCATTTCCACAAATGCTAAAACCAAGGTCTAGAAGGTTAAGACAACTCTACTAAGATCACATAGCCAGTGTCTGAGCCCAGAATAAAACATACATTTCTAATTCCAAATGAGGTCTCAGCTTCATCTGCTCTATAATATTTCTTTTCTTATAAGGAGCAAGGATGGATGAGGACTTTTTAGGAGCTCATCTCCGTAATCATCCAATTACGAGACTATGAGATATTGAGGCAAGCCTGACCCTGGACTGTGGAAGAAGGCAGTCAGTTCTTTCTGGCCACAAGTACTTAGAATGCATAAAAATAGAATTTCTGATTTAATTCTCAAAAACAAAAGCATTTTAAAATTCCAGTTCAACCCCTTTATTAGAGTCAAAATAAATACAAAAACAAAGCTTTTAGGTCTCCAAGAGTGACTCAGGATGTCTCACAGCAGGTTAATGACAGAGCTGGCCCTCCCATCTAAATCTGAGGGCAGTGTGCATGTGTCAGGCTGTAAACTGCACCCAGCAGAAGGCCCCTTGCTCCATGCTGATGGAGCCACGCGCACTCTAGGTTCAGTGCAACTATATTTCACTTCCTTGTGGTAATCCTGTCTGCAAATCCACCGATACAGTCAAACAATTACCCAATTCAAACTTCTGCTGCTAATGTTCCCAGCTCAAGGGCGTCTTTAACAGCAAAATAACGCTTGTTTTTTCTTCCTTCCTTCTCTGTTTTTTCCTAATCTCTCCCTGATGAGACATAACATTAATTACAGCAGTTAACAGAAATTCTGTCTCCATTACTGCCTGCCACCTTCTCCATCTTGGCTTCCGCCTCTAAAATTTCTCTTCTGAATGAAGAGGGGGAAGGGGTTATGCAGATGTGGTGACTGTATTTATTTACCTTTTTCTCAGCTCACCTCCTTTGTGCTGAATTTTAAGTCAAGTAGAATCAATATTTACACTGGGAGTGTGCGTGAGTGTGAATGTGTGTGTGCTATTTGTGTGCGCCTGCTTCATAATCTAGCTGTCATTTTGAGCTAATTGTGTTGTTTCCTCTTGTGTGGAAGGAAATCTTATCTGTTTTGGATTAAAATTCAATGAAGGTCATAGCGGCTGGAAAACTTACCAGACTGCTGCAATTAATGTTCATTTGGCTTTGATGTATTGGAACGTTCTCCTCAATAGGACTGGAGTGGATTTCAGAAGCAATAATTCTTCCATTAATTCAATGATTCCGTCTTTGACAGAGGACCTTGTCCTGCTTTTGTTTGTCATCTGTCACTTGGAGGAGCTGGGCATATGTCAGAGATGATTTATTGTGATTGCAGCGCCTGCTTCTATTAAAGCATTTAAAACCACTAATTATTTTTACCCCCTGTAAATTGCTTGATTAAACAAAATGTGAGGCTGGAATTGAGGTAGAAAAATCTTTTTCTGTCCGTGGTTTCCAAAATTGAGGGATTATTGCAAGTTATTTGCAACGGCTAGGTGAAAATGAATCTATCAGAGAAGTAATACCGAGTACTTACTGTACGGTGGGGATTATGCAGGGAACTATATGTGCATTATTTTACTTGTTTCTTGAAACAATTAAATAGCATAGTTTGCCCATATCACCCAGGAGGAGACTAAAATCCATAGATAATATACATCTCATCCTACATAACCAACATAATATTGGTAACCAAGTGTCTTGATTCTAAAGTCCTTGCATTACCACTATTACTAGGAGGTTTAAAAATTGCGTGATATTATTTTCGCCTGTTTACTGTTGGTATTTCACTAGGTGTAGAGCCGGATCTTCTTCCTACATAAGAATTACCTAGGGTGAAATTGCAGGATCATATGGTAGCTCCATTTTTAATTTTTTGAGCACTTTCTCCACTGTTTTCCATAGTGACGGTACCAACATACATTCCCACAAACAGGGTACCAAGATTCCATTTCATTGAGTTATATACATTAAATATGCATAGCCTTTTGCCTGTTAATATATCTCACTGACATGGTTTCAAGAATAAATTTACCACCACTACCAACAACACAAAGCTTTCTCTTGTGTTTGTTTAAAAGGTAGTTTCCTGAACCCTACCCTACATATGCCTTATCTGAACACCAATTAGAGGTGTTGGAGAATCTGCAAAGGTGGAGAATCATTAACCTACAGCTCACTGAAAGCTTGTTTGGAGGTTCTAGCAGGGGACTGCAGCTACTGTTTACCCTTGACCAAAAAACAGTCCTCCTTTCTCAGGGATGGTCATCCTCTTCAATGGAGCATGCAGCTTTGCGAGGGACACACACACAGAGCAGTGAGGAGGGAGAGGGCACCTGCCTCGGCAGACAGAGCAGCCGAATCAACCGTGGACATCAATGGGGTGATGGATGTTGCAGCCAGATCACCCTCATGTCCACCTACAGCTCATTGAGATCGTCAGTTAGAAAGTCACAGCCTTGATGTACTAATTATTAATACTCTTATTTAATTCTCACAAAATCCCACCCAGCAAGCATGAATACCTCCATTTTATGGATTGGATTATTGTGGTACATCAAGTGAAATGGCCTTGCCCAAGACCACACAGCTAGGGAGAGATGGAGCTGGGATCCACATCCTGTGTTTGCCCCGTGGGCAGCAAAGCTCTTGCTTTCCCATGGCAACCCTATCTCATCCCCCCCACCCCCGCCTTGTCTCTCTGTACCCTCAGCCCTAACTTCCTTCTCTAAAATTCTGCAGGGGCACAAGCACAAGCAGCTCTGGTCTGTCCCCATGGACACCCTCTTTGGTTCCTGTTTTATTACAGTCCTTATGTGTCCTGATGTTCCCCTAATGAAGCGTCCAGAGGCCTGCCCTGTCTCGGCTTTCCTTAATAGGGAATGAAATATGTTGGTGGCTGTGCCAGAGGCTTTGTTTAGATGGTGCATAAAGTCACCAGAGGCTGTCTGCAGGGAGATGAGGGGCAGTTCCTCTCTCTTCGGATTGCGGATGTTCTCAGGTGAAGGATTCCCACTTGCAAGGCAGGCCGGGGTGGTCAGAATGATTGTAACAGCTTAGTATAGGAGAGGAGAGTCTACTGGACTGCATCTCTCAGCCTTTTGATAACTGTGTGATCCAGGGCTAGCTACGTGCGCTCTCCTAAGCCTTGGCTTCCTCAGATTTAAAGTAATGCCAACAATAGTACCTCCTCAAATAAAATCATGGTGAGGCGTGGAAGCATCAATGTTAAGTGCAGACTTGATACCTAATAAATATAAGTTTCTCAGTAAATTGTAGCTGTTCTTGAAGCTGAAATGCTGTTGACCAATCAACATTCATAGGACATGATCTCATTTAAAATTTCACTAAAGTATTCTGAAAATATATTAAGCAGGTGTTGTTTTCATTCAGAATGGCAGATATTATGGACTGAATTGTGTTCCCCCACAAATTTATATGTTGAAGCCCCACCCCTAATGTGACTGTATTAGGAGAAAGGCCTTTAAGGAGATATGGCCAATGCAGGCAGATTACTTAAGGCCAAGAGTTCAAGACCAGGCTGCTCAACACGGCAAAACCCGTCTCTACTAAAAATACAAATATTAGCCAGGCATGGTGGCACATACCTGTAATTCCAGCTACTTGGGACACTGAGGCAGGAAAGTCCCTTGAATCTGGGAGGTGGAGGTTGCAGTGAGCCAAGATTGCACCAGTACACTCCAGCCTAGGCAACAGAATAGGACTCAGTCAAAAAAAAAAAAAAAAAAAAAAAAAAGAAAGAAAGAAAGAGAGAACGGACATCAGTGAAAGCACACCCACAGAAGAGAAAGGGCCATGGGAAGACAGAGCAAGAAGGTATCCATTTACAATCCAGGAGCAGAGGCCTCACTAGAAAGTAACTCTGTTGGTGCCTTGATCTTAGACTTGGTACTGTGAAGTAGAGAGCTTCTGTAAAAAAATCCTAAAAAATCTGAAAGTGACTTTCTAATTGAGTAATGGGTAGAGGCTGCAAAAAGTTTTTAAGTACATTTTGGAAAGCCTAGATTGCTTTAAAAACACTGTTGATAGAAAAAAATGGATGCTAATGGTACATCTGGTGAGGTTTCTGATGGAAATGAGGAACCTGATATTAGAGAACAGAAGAAAGGCAGTCTTTGATATACAATGGCAAAGAACTTTGGTGGTTAATGATTATTCACAGATGAAATGTGTAGGAGTATACCCATCTGCTGGATGAAGTCTGAGATTGCTCAAGGTCACACAACTACCCAAGACTTAGATTCTGTCTTGAGCCCATGTTCTCTTCATTAGCGTGTCGATTAAGACCAGTGAATTTGGAAGAACAGTTAATTCAGAGGAAAGGCCCACACCTTTTGAAGTTTATTTCTTGGCCTGCTACTTGTATAACCTGGAAACAGCTGTTTAACCTGTCAGAACTTTACCGTGATGGAGTGAGGCCTCGATGAGATAATTTGAGTGAAGTTTTTGGTACCTCATCTATACGAAGTGCCATGGCTGCTCGAGTGTTGTGAAACATTTTTTCATATCTCCAATATTCTGGTTTCTTGACTTTATATTTAAGACGCTAACGCATATCTTAAAAGATTGTATTGAATAAAATGAGATAAACCAGCCACAATGCCCAGGAGAGTGCCTGGCACATAATAGACACTGGGTTCATGGCATTTGTGATTATTATTACCAGTAGCCTCACAAGAACCCTACAGATTAGAGATTCCTGTTTGGAAATCCCTCAGATTAACCAAAGACAGGTGATATTTTCTGGCCTGTTTCACGCCAGACTTTTCTTGGGAGGCACCTGAGTGGAGAAAGGCTCATAGCCATGGGAGATAGCAATTAGGGTCTCAGAGCCACCCAAGGCACTATCTTCTACTCCTCAGAAGGTGAAGATACGTCTGGCCTGAACAAGGGATACAAAGTGAAAAATGAGTTGGTGACCTAGCAACATCTGTGTCATCGTTTCTGCACTGGCTTCATAAACCGGGCTGCTGCCGGAGCAGTCTTTGTTTAGAAATTAATTAGGAGCCACAAGGAACCGCTGCTTGTGCAGATTTTGGTCTCTGGAAGTTATAAAAAGCAGGTGGATTTAAAGCAAATGCGTTTTTCATCCTTTAACACCATGCGAAAGGGTTCGTATTAGGACAGGAGGCACGGAGGAATGGGCGATGAAAACGGACACCTGAGCCCTCCTGTTCTGCGTCTGTGTGCTCATGTGCGTGGCCCCATCTTTTCGGCTGCTGCTGTTTGTGCATCAGTAAAACTTGGTTACTAATAATACCATAGTCTGAGTCCTTTTATGTGCCGAGAATAGCACTAAACACTTCACATGCTCTTCCCTTTTCTAATCTCTGCAGCACTCCAGTGAGGAGGCTGTTGTTAACTAACCTTCACCGGTGAGAAAACTGAGGCTCAGGAGGGAAAACTCTTCTGCTAGAAGGGATGGAACTCAGACTTAAGCCCTCATATGCTTTGGCTGTATTTCCATCCAAATCTCAACTTGAATCGTATTTTCCAGAATTCCAGCGTATGTGGGAGGGACCCAGGGGGAGGTAATTGAATCACGAGGGTTGATCTTTCTTGTGCCATTCTCATGACAGTGAATAAGTCTCATGAGATCTGGTAGGTTTATTGGGTTTCTGCTTTTCCTTCTTCCTCATTTTCTCTTGCCACTGCCGTGTAAGAAGTGACTTTTGCCCTCCACCATGATGATGAGGCATCCCCAGCCATGTGGAACTGTAAGTCCAATTAAACCTCCTTTTCTTCATAGTCTCGGGTATGTATCAGCAGCATAGAAATGGACTAATATAGTAAATTAGTACCAGTAGAGTGGAGAGTTGCTGAAAAGATACCTGAAAATGTGGAAGTGACTTTGGAACTGGCTAACAGGCAGAGGTTGGAACAGTTTGGAGGGCTCAGAAGAAGACAGGAAAATGTGGGAAAGTTTGGAACCTCCTAGAGATTTGTTGAATGGCTTTGACAAAAATGCTGATAGTGATATGAATAATAAGGTCCAGGCTGAGGTGGTCTCAGATGGAGATGAGGAACTTGTTGGGAACTGGCACAAAGGTGACTCTTCTTACATTTTAGTAAAGAGACTGACAGCATTTTGCCCCTGCTCTAGAGATTTGTGGAAGTTTGAACTTGAGAGAGATGATTTAGGGTATCTGGTAAAAGAAATTTCTAAGCAGAAAAGCATTCAAGATGTGACTTGGGTGCTATTAAAAGCATTACATTTTAAAAGGTAAACAGCATAAAAGTTCAGAAAATTTGCAGCCTGATGATATAGTAGAAAAGAAAAAACCCCTATTTTTTTTAGGAGAAATTCAAGCCAACTGCAGAAATTTACATAAGTAGCAAGGAGCCTAATGTTAATCCCCAAGACCTCAGGGGAAAATGTTTCCTGGCCATGCCAGACCTTCACAACAGCCTCTCCGATCACAGGTTCAGAAGCCCAGGGGAAAAAGTGGTTTCATAGGCTGGGCCCAGGGTCTGCGTGCTGTGTGCAACCTAGGAATTGGTGCCCTGTGTCCCAGCCTCACTAGCTGTGGCTGAAAGAGGTCAATGTACAGCTGAGGTTGTGGCTTTAGAGGGTTGAAGCCCCAAGCTTTGGCAGCTTCCACATGGTGTTGAGCCTACAGGTGCACAGAAGTCAAGAATTGCGGCTTGGGAACCTCCACCTAGATTTCAGAAGATGTATGGAAATGCCTGGATGCCCAGGCAAAAGTTTACTGCAGGGGTGGGGCCCTCACAGAGAACCTCTCCTAGGGGAGTGTAGAAGGGAATGTGGGGTTGGAGCCGCCACAGAGCATCCCTACTGGTGTACAGCCTAGTGTAGCTGTGAGAAGAGGGCCACCACCCTCCAGAGCCCAGAGTGGTAGATCCACCAACAGCTTGCACCGTGCACCTGGAAAAGCTGCAGACACTCAATGCCAGCCCATAAAAGGAGCTGGGAGGAAGGCTGCACCCTTCAAAGCCAGAGGGTTGGAGCTGCCCAAGACCGTGGGAACCCACCTCTTGCATCAGCCTGACCTGGATGTGAGATCTGGAGTCAAAGGAGATCATTTTGGAGCTTTAAAATGTGGCTGTGCTGCTGGATTTGCCATCACCCCTTTATTTTGGGCCCTATCACCCCTTTATTTTGGCCAATTTCTCCAATTTGGAATGGCTATGTTTACCCAATATCTGTACCCCCCAATGTATCTAGGAAGTAACTAGCTTGCTTTTGATTTTACAAGTTCATAGGTGGAAGGGACTTGCCTTGTCTCAGATGAGACTTTGGACTGTGGGCTTTTGGGTTAATGATCAAATGAGTTAAGACTTTGAGGAACGGTGGAAGGCATGATTGGTTTTAAAATGTGAGGACATGAGATTTGGAGGGGCTGGGGCAGAATGATATGGTTTAGCTTTGTTCCCACCCAAATCTCAACTTAAAATACATCTCCCAGAATTCTCTTGTGTCAGGGGGAGGTAACTGAATCATGGGGACTGGTCTTTCCCATGCTATTCTCATAATAGTGAGTAAGTCTCACAAGATCTGATGGCTTTATTGGGGTTTTTGCCTGCTGCTTCCTCATTCTCTCTTGTTGCCACCATGTAAGAAGTGTCTTTCACCCTCCACTGTGATTATGAGACATCGCCAGCCATGTGGAACTGTAAGTCAAATTAAGCCTCCTTTTCTTCCTCGTCTCTGGTATGTCTTTAACAGTAGTGTAAAAATGGACTAATACAAGCCCAAAATGTGGGAGTCCCAGGTCTGTGCCTGTTGCTGCTGTGCTATAATAGTGTTTTCTCATCTTCCTGATAAAATGCTGTGAGTATCCCTTTGAAAGTATCTGTTCAAAGCTGAGTGAAGAACTTTGAAGAGAAGATCTTGGAAAACAGAGATTTTCATGTATGGGTAAATGAGGACCATTTATGCTTTCATGAATTAACTCTATGTTGACAAAAGTGCATTAAAATGCATTTTTTAAAATGCATTTCACTTTTGTGATAACAGTTATAATAATGCTGGGTAATATTTATACAGTGCTTTGGCAGATTCAAGACAATATCCGCACATTTACTATTGCATTTTATCCTCAAAATAATTAGGTATTAATATTGTAGCTTTTGTTATTAGTATTATCTCTGTTTCATAGATGGGGAGATTGAAGTTTAGAAAAATTTATCAAGTCCAAGATCACAGAGCCACTCAATGGTGAGACCAAACATTCTTATGCCAGATATAGGGGCATCTCTTGGGGATAATTAAAGGGTTAGGGATGTCCTGTGGTGGCAAATAGGGAAAAGCTCATGACAAAGAGACTTATGAAATTGTGGCATGTTAGAGGCACAAGGGCCATTTAATGTCTCTGTGACCCTCGCTGTCACAGAAAAAAATACTTTATGATTCCGTGTATATGAGATACCTCAAGTAGTTAAATTCATAAACTCAAAGAGTGGAATGGTGATTGCCGGAGACTGGAGGGAAGAGGAAACGAGCAGTTATTACCCAACAGGTATAAAGTTTCAGCCAAGCAAGATGAGTAAGTTCTAGGGATGCACTGCACCGCCTTGCACCTGTAGCAGACAATATTTGTTGTGCATTTAAACATTTGTTAAGAGAGCAGATCTCGCAATCTCATGTTAAGTTTTCTTACCACCATCAAAAGACTTTTTAATGAGAAAAACTAATACCCAGAGATGCAAATTTACTCCTTCAAACTCACACAGCAAGGTAATGTGGCACTGAGGATAAAAGATGGACAAATTTGGATTTAAATCCTAAATTTTCTATTACCTCTACTTGTGATTTAGGGCAAATTAATTCACGTTTTGAGCCATGGCTTTCTCTTCTGTAAAACAGGAAAAATACTCTCCAGTGGGCATGCAGATTCAGTGAGATATGATGTATATGAAATTTGTGACACAGTGCCTGTGGCGGAACATGCGCCCCAAAAGTGAAACAAATTGGGACAGTAGATAAAGAGGAAAATAATCTTGGGCCTTGGTTCAACTCTAAGTGCCTCAGTCACTAGCCATGCAACCTTGGAAAAGTCACTCATAGCTGCGAAACCTCAGTGTCCTTCTATGCAAATTAGAATCATAGTTATACTCACACTATTTTGTTTGCCGTGAGCATTAAAAATAATCTATGACGGTGATTCGCACAGGGCCTTGCCCATGCTGAATCTCAGCTCTCGTGGGTCCCAGCGTGCTCTGCTCTTTCCGTCATTTTCTCTCTCAGCTGGATGTTCTTCAAGCAAACAAATAAAGCCCGTGTTTCTTTCCCTGAAGCACCATTGTTGACATTTTTCCTTTGGGCCCTGGAGCTAAGAAGCAGTTCTGGATCCTAGCCATTTCTATTTAAAAACAAACAAACAAACAAACAAAAAAACCTTCCCAATTTTTGGGGGTGATGCATCCCCTTCAAGCACAGTAATAGAGGAGAAGATGGCATTAAGTGTGATTAAATATGCTCTGTTGCGTTTGGGGAATGCACTGGGGGAGATTTGTCTTTAAAGTGTCATTCTTGTAGCAAAGACACCTGTTATGCTAATGATGCTGCCATAGTCTCTCAACTGGGGGCCTAGATGTTTTCTTAGCATAGCAACTGTGAATACATTACACCCCATGCCACACTCCGTGGTCTAGCATCTTTTGCTGAAATGTAAGCACCTTGGATTCTTAATTTGGCCTCCATAATGAAACACATGGCTGGGAGAAGTACTTAAGTTAGTCCCCTCATTGTAGAGATTACCTGATGGGAAAAGACTAGAAGAAAAACAAACATTTATTGAGCCATTGTCATGCACTAGGCATTGTGCTGATTGCTTGTCTTATGCTCTGCTGTTTAATTCACGACAGCCATGCAAAGTAGGTATTTATATTGTTATTTTACAGGTAAGTAAGCTGAAAAGTCAGGTTACAATTTATTTCTTTATTCAACTAATATTTCTTGAACAACCCACTCAGGGTGTGTTAAGTTCTTTGATAGACCCCTGGAATGATGATCTGGCCAACAGTTTATTAGCAGTATTAACTAGAGTGACAGACTTGAGATTGGGGACCCAGAGACATTACAGCTTGTCTAACGTCACATTGTAGGAACTGGCAGAGTTAGAATTCGAACCCAGAGCTGTCAGAGTTTTGTTGTGACCCATTTGAAACAAGGTACCTGGAGCTTGTTCATTCGCTTCTTCAGCCCTCATGGAACGTCTCTTATGCACGAGGTCCTATGTTAAACACTTAAATCTTTATTCCAAGATGAAGGTTTTCATACCTTTGGGTAGGGCTCCTGAGTCCTGTATTCAGGGAGTACAAGACAGCATTGTGTTAGAATCACAGACAAAAGACAGTGGGAACACAGAGGAGGAACAGTGTGCTTCTAGGCAGAGTGATTAAGGAAAGCTTCTTGGAGGAAGAAAACATTGATTCAGGCCTTGAATTTGGACTTCAGTCAATAATTTACAACTTCTCCCTCTTAATTAAGAACTTTTCCTAGTGAATGATACTGATAAGTCCCTGGGGTCAGAGATTTATCCAGTACCCACTTACTTTCCAAGATTATTTGACTCCAGCCTTTCCATGCAACATTAATTCACCTGATGTTGACTGCTGTTTCATGACAAGGGCTGGGAATGGCCAGCTCAGGTAGACAGACATGGCTTTTACCCACAGAAAGTGAATGGACTAGAGAGGAAAGGAGGGCAGTAACAGTGTGTTTAAGTCATTCTCAGTTAATTCTGGAAAGACTTGGCAGGGTGGTGATGAAAGTAAGTTTAGAAGGGAACCACATTTATGACCTATTCCAAGTGCTTTTTAACATTTTACAGCAGAAACCGTTTATCAGATGAAGCACATTCTTCAAATGAAACACAACGATTGGCATTATGTCCACAAAGATACCTGGTGTATAACAACAAAGTAGGTCTGCTCTGGCTGGAGGTTCGGAGGAGCTGGAGGAACAGGACTTCAGTTTTTCAGTTCGCCCCACGTAGCCTCAAAGCTGTGCCCTGGGGAACATGGGCTTGGAAACTACCGAATCACCCCTCACTTCTATCCCCATCAGGATACTGTTGGAGGAGCTGGACCCTGAGAGGCAAAGGCATCACCAAAGTCAGACAGTGAGCTAAAGTCAGGAGCCGGCTCTTGGGTGTCCCATTTCACGGCTTGCAACCACCCCACTGGGAGGAGAAATTATGTATTCGTTTTCACAGTTTTTAGACTCTTTACTTGGAAATGATTTTAGATTTATAGAAAATTTGCAAAGGTGGCACAGATAATTCCCATATACCCTTTATCCAGCCTCCCCTGTTGTTAATATTGTTCATAACCATAGTATATGTGTATGTACTAAGAAATTAACTGCTGAGCGTCTGTGGTCAAGCCTCTTCTTCTTTCAGAGCTTTCCTCCCATGTCTAACGTGGTGAGATTAAACTAAGTGATCCCGGGACGCAACACTATTTAAGACCTTTTTATTATTTCTCCAGTTTCTACACTTATGCCCTTTCACTGCGCTAGGATCCAATCCAGGATACCGTAGTACATCTAGCTCTCATGTCTCCATGGTTTCTTTCTCCTCAGCCTTTCTTTGTTTAATACCATGACATCTTTGAAAATCACTGGTAAGGTATTTTGTAGGATGTCCCTCCATATGGGTTTCTCTGATTTTTTTTTTCTTTTCTTTTTTTATTTTTAGTAACTAGACTAGGATCTCTAGATTTGGAGAAGGAATGCCACAAAGGTGAAGTGCTCTTCTCATTCCATCTTGGTACATGGTATCAATCAACTTATTACTTACTTGATGACTTGTACAAGGTGGTGGCTGCCAGGTTTCCCCACTCTCAAGTTACTGTTTCTTTCTGTCCACACTCTATTATTTAGGAACAGATTACTAAACTTGTTCCTAAAATTCAGCGTACACTCAATATGAGGGAGATTAAGTTCCACATTCTGGCAGGAGGAGTTCCAGATAATTTGTGAACATTTGTTGAGACCACTAAAGTAATTAACAAGCATTTGGGGGAGATAATTTGAGGCTCTACAAATATCCTGTTTCTCTAAAACGTTTATCCCCACCAATTTTATTATTCATCAGTTGATCTTGTCTGCAGTGATTTACAACCCTAGTGGAGAAAAGCGATTTTTAAAGCAAAATAAAAATAATAATTATAAACATATGAAAGGAAGAAGACCAAATGCACACTTAATTAAAGCCAACTTATTTTTCTTTTGCAGGTGCTAGACCTGGGTCAGGGTAGTTATCTAGGAGAAAAGGGTGCTCAGCAGCCTTGCTCATCTTGTCCTGAGATGGAGACTTTTAAGTTGGCATCTCCATGGCATTGTCAGTAACCATCACACTCTAATGTTGATGGTGGCTCTTTTGACCCTGTTAGGAAAAAGTCAGCATGGAGCAGTGACACCTAACTTGCCATTTTTTTTTTCATATTTCATCTTAAAATACACCTAGTTGTGGAAGCTGAAGATATATTTTGTAGCCTGATTGTTTCTAGGTTTTTGTGTTTGTGTGTGTGTGAGTTCCTGTTGTATGTGTGCTTCCTTTTTGCTTTGTAGATGTGCTTATTGCTGGATCCCATGGCATTTAGGGAGGGAGAGAGTTACAGATCTTTCCCTTCGCTGTGCCCTTAGCTTTGGGCAGTCATTTAGAGTAGCGTGAATCCTTGGTTAGGTTCCACAATATCTTAATTATGAAATCTGGCTGATTTGAAGCTCAAGGATGAGGATGTGCAGGAATGTGTATAAACCATCTATGCCTGGCACAACTTAGGGATCTGAGGTAGGTCACACAGAGTTAAGCCTAGGGGATCAGCTCATTTCACCACTAGAGCAAATCGTATGAAAGAGATGGCCTTTGAGATGGTTCCTGAAGGATTAAGTTTTATAGGAAGTATTCCAGAAAAGAATTAGCATGCAAGAGTGAGCATGTAATTACCTAAGGGTATTTACCCACTAAAATATTAGGATACTTTTTACCATTTTGCTTAGAATTGTTTCTGATTCTGAGGAACCATTGTGTAGGGATGTAACTGCTTACATCGATAGAGTGATCTAGCCCTTGAATGTTCTTTCTGTATCTTTAACATCTTAGAATACTAACACAGCTAGTAGCTGTAATTATTTAACTGATTGCTGAGTTGGTTGATTTCTGGTTGGCAGATTTAGGCCAGATCAGAGACTCTGTTCCATTTCCACTTGGATTTTACAGCAGACACTCTTGGTATCCAGCCCACATGCCCTCAACACTGACCCTTTCCATTAATGCTGGCTTGACTTTCAGTCGTCAGCACATGTGACTCTTTGGCTAGAGGTTCTTTGGCAGCTCGGTACCCCTCTGCCCATGCTTGGGGAAGGGTAGAGTGCCAAGAATAACTGGACCTTCAAGCACAGTCCTTAACTGCTGATTGTTGGGAGTCGGTTAACAGGTGCCTTACCTCCCTTGCCACTCCAGTGGGCTGTCTCCAAGGTATGTCTGTTGTTCTCAGAAGGCCCCAACACGATGCACCTTCTGTTGCCTACAGTGGCATCTGGCTTTGTAAACTATTGTTTATGGCCTTCTTTTCTTCTCTGCCTTATTTCCTAACTCCTCTACCAGTTATTTCTAAAACCACTTCCCAGATAAGCCAGTGACAGTCAAATTCCTATCTTTTGAACTGCTACTGGAGGAAGACGAACTCAAATGGACATCTTCTGTGGCCTCTTTGACTAGGGATTTTGGGCTCAGAAGGAAAAATGGCCTTGACTTCTTGTAGCTTTCTAATTGAAACAGAGAAATATACTTTCATTCTCTGAGCTTACATGTCTTACAAAGGGAAAAGATCTCAGCTGAGATGTTGCCAAAGTCCTTCCTGAAGTTTTGGTTCCGAAATAGCAACTTACAAGCATCTTCATTCTTCCACTGTGAGTATGATTTCCAGGAATTTATCTAATTTGTTTTAAGGGAAAGTTTTTACTTCCCACCTCAAGGTCCCATTTTCAAAAGCAAACAAACAAAACCTTAAGCTTAACACTTCCGGTACTAAGGAAGTTTAGCTGTCTTGTTTTCTAAGACCAGCTGTGTTTGACTTTGGATGTAAGCCGAGAATATGGGGAAAACCAGTTGTGTTTTTATCTTCTCCCTCCTCCTCTCTCTTTATTCCTCTCTTACCCTAACTTTTCCTTTTGTACATTCAGAAGTAAGATTGAAAGCTCCAACCTATTAATTTTTCTGATTGAATATAAAAGTGGTACTATATTTGGTAGCTTAGTACATGCCAGACACTACATCAAGCATTTTTCATGCAATATCTTATTTATTTCTACAATAGTGGTATAAGGAAGGCACTGTAATTATTATATCATGAGGAAGCTAATATTTAGAGAAATTAAGCAGTTGCTCAATATGCAGCCATGAGTGGTGAAGCCAGGATTTGAATCCAGACTTGCCTGAGTAGAAATCCTGTATTTCACTCACTACCTACTTCTCTTTGCAATGCAATTTAGTAGACACGACTCTAAAGAACTCTACGTACTTCAACACATAATTCATACAAACTGGGTAAATGTAGAGACAGGAGTAGAGAAATAACTCAGTATCACCTAGAGGAAAAAAAAAAAAAAAAACACATGTAGATTTTATTGGACAAGAAGTAAGTGCAGTAACAGTGTTATGTGGATACCAAGAAAAAAAAAAGTATTTTTTTCAATTTAAATGTATGTATTTATTTATTTATTTTGAGACCAGGTCATGAGACTGGCTAATTTTTGTGTTTGGTAGAGAAGGGATTTCGCCCTTGCCCAGGTTGTTCTTGAACTCCTGGGCTCAAGTGATCCGCCCACCTCAGCCTCCTAAAGTGCTGAGATTCCAGGGGTGAGTCACCATGCCCAGTGTCAAGTTAGATTTCATTAATAAAGGTGTTCTACTGAGAACAGGGTGTTCTGATTCTATTAGTCATTGCATGGAGTACTGTGCTCAGTTGTGGTGTTATCTTTTTTTTTTTTTTTTTTTTTGAGATGGAGTTTCGCTCTTGTTACCCAGGTTGGAATGCAATGGCGCAATCTGGGCTCACCGCAACCTCCGCCTCCTGGGTTCAGGCAATTCTCCTGCCTCAGCCTCCTGAGTAGCTGGGATTACAGGCACACACCACCATGCCCAGCTAATTTTTTTGTATTTTTAGTAGAGATGGGGTTTCACCATGTTAACCAGGATGGCCTTGATCTCTTGACCTTGTGATCCACCTGCCTTGGCCTCCCAAAGTGCTGGGATTGCAGGCGTGAACCACCGCGCCCTGCCGTGGTGTTATCTTTAAGAAAAACATTGTGAACATCAAGTGTGTCCAGGGAATATTAACCACAGGGTAGTGAAAAGATTCAAAACCATATTACCACACTCTGGAAAAAAAAAAAAAAAAAAAACTGTGAAGATTTAGCCTGGAGGAGAGAAGACTTGAGGATCTTGATGAGGATCACTATTTTCAAATTCTAAACATCTCCCAAGGTGAAATGGGAGTTAAAATTGTCCTGTGTGGCTTCAGGACATAAGAATCAATGAGGTAAGCTACAGGGTAGCTAGTTTCAGTTCTATTTTTAAAAGGAAGAATAGCAAAATTATCCAGCATTGGAATAAGATAGTTCAAGAAATGGTATTTAGTCCACCATGCCGGTGTCAGGATTTTTAGAAGAATTTACAAGTGATATAACTCCAGTTCAGACTGGCTAAAGGACAAATAAGGTCTTTAATTCTTCAAGAAACTGAAGTATCTACCTTTAATTTCAGAAATGGTTAGATAAAAATGTTCACACAAAGTAATACTTCACTCTGGTTTCCTCTGGGTAAAATCTCTCCAGGTCATAAGATTACTTTATATTTAGCATCATTAGGGGAAAAAAAGGAAAAAAAATGAAGTCCTTCTTATTTTTAGCTAAAGTATCTGGGCAAACTAATTTACTCACGTGTCCATGCCTGCAATAGTTTTTTTACTGCTGCAAAGTTTTACGAATTTAGAGGCTTAAAACAACACGGATTTAGTATCTTACAGTTCTGTAGTTTAGAACTTTAAAATGGGTTTCACTGGGTTGAAACCAAGGCGTCAGCAAGACTGTGAACCCTTCAGAGACTCCAGGGAAGAATCTGATTCCCTGCCCTTTCCAGCTTCTGAAAGCCACTCATATTCCGTGGCTCATGGTCCTATTCCTCCATCTGCAAAGCCAATACGAGGGGCTTGAGTTCTTCTCAGGCTACAGCACTCTGACCTTATCTTTTGCCTCCCTCTTTCATTTACTAGAATCCTATGATTACATTAGGCCCTTCTTGATAATCCAGGATAATGTCTCATGTAAGATCAGCTGATTATGTTCTCATAAGTGCGAGTTGAACAGTGAAAACACATGGACACAGGAAGAGGAACCTCACATACCAGGGCCTGTTGGGGGTGGGGTACTAGGGGAAGGATAGCATTAGGAGAAATACCTAATGTAGATGACGGGGTGGTGGATGCAGCCAGCCACCATGGCACTTGTATACCTATGTAACAAACTTGTACGTTCTGCACATGTACCCCAGAACTTAAAGCATAAAGTAAAAAAGATCAGCTAATTAGCAACCTTAATTCTATCTGTAACTTTAATTCTCCCTCGCCATGTAACCTATCATATTCACAGGAAAGACTTGGACATCTTTGGGGACCATTATCCTGTCTCCTATTAATACAAACCCTAAAAAAAAGTCACTGCAGTGCTCCAGTTGGCCAACTCTGGGTTAGATGGCTACTCTTGAACTGGGACTCAGGCCGACCAAATCTAGACCAAATGGATTGAGAGTGTTGAAGGGGTTTCATTCAGTTTCTCAAAAGAAAACTAGGTCTTTGTTACAAATGAAGAGGGAAGGGATGCTAAGGAGGTTAAAAAAAAACAAATATCAACCACAGTGTTGGGCAGGAATATTCAGTATTAGGTAGGAGATAAATTAATAATCAAAGCATTTTTTCATATCCTGACATTTGAGTACCGTATCTTATGGCTCTGCCTAACCACAGGAGGAACAAATTGCAGTCATGGTCATGTGATGGTAATGATGTGGCCTACTCCTGCCCCCCATATACCCACACCCTGGTACCCACTAAAAAAATTGATGATTCCTGCTAATGATATAAGTTTATCCTCTATTCCTGGATGAAGTCCTGGGAATTACTAGGCTCAGATTTACTCTTTTTATGTGGTTCTCTGATTCCTAAATGATAGAGGCCATTAGGATAATGCTGATTAAAAAAGAGAGAGAGAAAGGAAGAGAAATAATTCCTTTTAAAAATAAAGAGTGTTATCCTCCTTGCCCAATAAGTATAGTTTTAAAGACGCTTCTTAATAGATTCTATCACGGTCTTTGGCAAAATAATTTCAAAGGGACAAAGTTCTCTAGTGGAAACAACAGAGAGTTGTTGTTGTTTTTATTTTTTTGTTGTTGAATAAAAGACCTTTCTTCCCAAAGGTATGAGACTTCTCATAACTGAATATGTCCCCTCCTTGCCTGCTGCTAACTGAAATTGGATAGGACCATGAAATCCTAACCAATTTCACTCCACCACAGGTGCCTTGGGTGATACATTTCCAGTCAAATGCACAGTTGAGGGCTACAGATGGTGGGAGAGATAGAAAGCAGAGGTGAGAATGAGGAGAGACTCATGGGAGATAGTTTAAGAGAAATGGTGTGGTATTAATTTTTTTCAGACTTTAGAGTTGAACTTTTTTTTTTTTTAGGCTTCAGTGTTCAAGCAGGAGGCTTGGCTGGGCATTTATTGAAGAAATATTTGCTGATAGAGATAACTCCTGGACAATTCAAGCATAGCCATGAAAGTAGAATCAGATCCTGCATAAACATTTCGAGTGCTTTGAGGCTGTGTAAGGTTTTTAAATCCAGTTCAGATTGAACAGATCTGCTGCCTAAGCAACACCTAAAGCATCGACTAGGCGTGGTGCCATCAGGTCCTGAATCAGCACATGGTCATCCTACTCCTTGGCTCAATTTCTGCTCAATTACACACCCTCCACTTGCCTAATCCCTTTTGTAAACAAAGGTTCCCCTCTGATTATGCCGCCAAAACTGAGTGAAGATGCCCAGGGATCTTCTTTTGTCTTTTGTCCCCTCAAATGTGACTTTCTTATTACTAGATCTTCATGACAGCAGGGACTTCATTATGCTCACTGCTCTGCCTTTAGTGTTATTCTAATGACATCTCATTCACACAAGACTGTTGACTAATTTATATCAGATACATGTACTGATCATAGTGTCCTCACTTTACAATTTACTGAAATGATACGTATTTGCATACACAGATACATATGTATGCACACTTACACACACAAAGAGTCATGGAGTGTGTGTGTAGGCCACTTTTCAGTGCATGGAGTGCTTTCAAATTCAATCTTCCCAGTCAATTTAAGCTATGTGATATTTGTCAATGTGTCTGTGCCTACCTTCATGCCTGGGAGGCACATGGTATGTGCCTAGTGTTTTTTTGTTAAACTGAACCGGACTCATTTCACAACGGAGAAAGCTAAAGTTCACAGAGAAATAGATGGCTCCAGGTCACACAGTTAGTTAATTGTGGGGAACTGTGCCTTGTCCCTTATCTCCCCCTACATGCTGTAACTATCTAGACCTTTCAGTTTTCCCACCTGGGTGACTAAATTCAAAGATCACCTCAAGAAATCACAATTTCTGACCCTTTGGTTTTTCTCAACACCATCACCATTGTTGACAGCTGGCAGGTTGCCAGTTCTTGATGGTTTTTGATAAGCTTTGGAGGATCTATGTATGCACTAAATCACATGAAATATGTTACCAGGAGGTGAGGCTGGGAACTGAAACCACATTGCTTCAGACCTTTCCTCAATCTTGGCACTTACCTACCCAGGATAGAGTGGAATGGTGAGATGTACGTTTCATGGTAGGTCTTTAGAAGAATAACAGTGATTCCCAGTTCCCCTCATTAATTATAACCCTTGCCCTCTGTTCACATGAGAGATTGCTCGAAGGAACTCACTGTCCAGCATATATAGCAGTTGATGAAGGTGAAACCATTGTGGTCTCATGCTCTGCCCTCATGTGCTCTGTTAAAGGGGTGACTAGCTTCAACACTGTGTCAGGGTTTTCCAGGGCAATCCCCTCTCCCCAAGCCCATGAGAATTCCAAAATCACACACTGGGGGAAAAGGAAGACAACAGGGGCCAGTAACGTAAAAAAAGAAGGAAAGGCAGGAAGAAAAAGAAGGACAAGAAGTAAAAGAGGATATGAATTTTTTAAAGAGGTAGAAAGCTTTTATTGAACATTTGGTCTGTACCTTATACTATTAAAGTCACTTTCACAGTCATCATTTCAATAATTTGCATCTGTGAACCTAAAAGTATCTGAGACAAGTCTCAATCAATTTAGAAACTTTATTTTGCCTGGGTTAAGACACGCCTGTGACACAGCCTCAAGGGGTCCAAACAGCACGTGCCCAGTGTGGTCAGGGTACATCTTGCTTTTATACATTTTAGGGAGACATAATACATCACTCAATACATGTAAGATGTACATTGGTTTGATCTGGAAGGGCAGAATAACTTGAAGCAGGGACTTTTTTTTTTTTTTTTTTTTTTTTTTTTTTTTTTGAGGCGGAGTTTCGTTCTCGTTACCCAGGCTGGAGTGCAATGGCGCGATCTCGCCTCACCGCAACCTCCGCCTCCTGGGTTCAGGCAATTCTCCTGCCTCGGCCTCCTGAGTAGCTGAGATTACAGGCACGCGCCACCATGCCCAGCCCAGCTAATTTTTTCTTTCCTTTTTTTTTTTTTTTTTTTTTGGACTTCTAGGCCATAGGTAGATTTTAAAATGTTCTGATTGGCAATTGGTTGAGTTTTATCAATAAAAAGAATGTCTGGATTATGATAGGGGTTATGAAGATCAAGGTTTTATAATGCAGATGAAGCCTCCAGGTAGCAGGCTTCTGAGCAAACAGATTGTAAAAGTTTCTTATCAGATTTAGGGTCTGTGCTGATGTTAATGCTGGTTGTCTTTTCCTGAATTCCAAAAGGGAGAAAGGCATAATGAGGTATGTCCCCTTCCCACCATGGCCTGAACTAGTTTTTCAGGTTAACTTTGAAATTCACTTGGCCAAGCTAGAGGAGGGGCCCATTCAGATGGTTGAGGCGGGGGAGTGGGGGGCTTAGAATTTTATTTTTGGTTTCTACATTGGATGTACATACTAAAAGCAGAGATGAATGAATGCATGCCTTTAATCTTCCCAACCCTCCATGCCTCAGTACACACATTTTGCATCTGAGAAACCTGAGCTACAGAGAGGTGAGGCACCGGGAGCTAAGGGGAACGTTTTGGAGGTCAAGAGCTTACATGGGCAATTTCATCCAAAGAAGCCTCTGAAAGGCACTGGGAGGGTGGAAGGGCTGAAGAAGAATGTGTCCTTCATGACTGCTTACAACAATATCTGTGAAAGAGCTCATTTTATTATTATTTTTATTTTATATCTAAGAAAAGAGTCACTGTACATTGATTTTTTTCATTCATTTATTCTACCTTTGTGTGTCTACTGTAGTCAAGAGGTGAAATAGACAATCCCTATCCCTCCAGGGTCTACTACTTTGGTATGTGCCTTTTTCTGGGGTGATACTGGAAAATACAGGTGAGGCAGAGACTAGAGGGGAGCTGAGACAGACATTCCAGGCAGAGGGCACAACACATGCAAGCACAAGGAGGCTTCAAGATTCAAGGGCACAGCATGTTTTAAGGAGTGGAAGTGGTTTGTTGTGGCTGGGGCACAGAATGCCTGGGGAAGCACGGTGGGTGGTAAGGCTGAAGAATTTTGATGATAAAGGCTTGGATTTTATCCCACAGGCTATGGAGACACAGCAGACCTTTAAAAGCAAGCAATGCATGGGCTTTAGAAATGTGAATAGAAAGTGATGGCTCAGGGATACCTGCTCCCTTTACATAACCCGTTGTGAATTCTTGCCACCATACTTCATCCACCTCCCTTGCTGCAAACTGTCACACAGACAATAATCAGGGAGGTGCATCTGCATGAGCAGGAAAAGGGAACAGATAAGTAACCCACTTTGAGTCTGAGTTGTGCAATGAGAGGCTAAGCCACGTGGTTACAATTTGCAACATTAAGTTGAAATGGGGTCTGATTGGCTGGAAAGCACTTGGCCTACATTAATGCCCGCAGAGACTCTCTGGGTCTGATTAAGCTGCAGATTTTGCTGGGCCCTCTCGCGGTGATCCATCATTATTCATGTCAGCACCAAGTCTGTCAGCCTGCCTCCACCACCAAAATTAATGAATTGAACCTCATGACCCATGCGTTTGATAGGATGAGACTCTGTAAGTCAGCACAAGGCCACGGAGATGGGCCACAACCGTTCCTTCTTCCCTCCAATGGAGAGACTAAACCAGTCCCCACGCTTCCTTTTACCTGCCTTGGCTGCCAAGCTGGCATCTTGAGCAGTGATAAGGGGTCCTGGGAATAAAGCAACAAAAAAATACCTATAATCTGAAAACGGAAATTGTCCTTGGAGATGTAGCCCAACAGTATCCCCACTGATAGATGGGAAAACTAAGGCTGGCCCTTTGTCCCATAATGGAAAAGAGAGCAGAGCAGTGACTGCAACGAATCTCTTCTTTTCTCTGATATCCTGTGCTCTTTTATACATTGAGTCCTCTCCCAGACTGCTGTTTTGACCCTCATTTCTCCTATTTTCTGAGACTGGAGAGAAGTATATATCATTTCCCCAGTTTGACAGTGGAACCAACTTTCAGCATCTCTCGTTTTCCTCTGTGTCCTCTGACTTTCACTTCAAAGCCAAAATTTTCTGTGGTGTCTGCTGTCATAGGTAGAAAATGAGAAAAAATACATTAAATCGTGTTTCTGACCTAGAAATAAACCTAGAGGTTACCTTCAGTTTTTCTAGTGTCACTGACAAGAGATCTTTAAGTTTCAGCTTGCATGGCTCTACTGCCAGGGAGCTCACCACTTCACAGGGCAATCTTTGTATTTTTGAACAGATTGGCCTATTTAGAAAGACCTCTCCGGATTGATCTAAAACTTGTGTTCACAGTTTCTACCCTTTGGTCATAGTTCTGCCATCTCTAGTTCTGGAGCATGAATCTATTTTTCTTTCCATGTTGGAGTTCTTTGGATCCTTTAAGCTAGCTTCCATGCAGTTCTGAAGTCAGTGTGACCCTCTTCCCCAAACTCTAATCCTTTTCGACCCATTAGCAAGATAGCAAATCTATTTAATGGATCAAGACCATTTTCTGCAACAAAATCGAATGGAAATAGAATAGAACAAAATACAGAAAGTAAGAAGAAGTTTGTTTCTGAAATATTTGATGCTTGTGTGTCTTTGTATGTATGTGTGTGAGTAAGTGCACTTGAGTCCCGGAGAAAAATGTGGAGTGTTTTTTCTATAAGTTGTGCTACAAAAATATTTCAAAGAATGCTTTGAAATATTCAAAGTCTTCTTCTGTCTCCTTTTTTTTTCAGCTAAACTCCTTTTGGATTAAATTTTTTTACATGTTTTTAACTGACTATCTGTGCCTTTAACAATTGCTTAACCTCTCTGAACTTCAGTTTCCACATCTCTTAAATGCATAGTAAATTGTGTGTCCACTGTCCTTTGCAGCATTCTTGTGGCAATCAAATATGCCATTGAATGTGAAACTAATTTAGAAGATGAGAGGGTCTGAGTTATAATAGTAGTAGGGAAATGGTTGTAGACATAGGATAAAGAACAGTAATAACTATTCTTTTTCCTTTTTTATGTTTTCTTCTTTCCCTTTTCCTTATTCTTATTTATGCTACCATAACACAGTCTAGATTTTCCATTATTTGAGCTTACATCAAGGGACATCATGATATGGTTAGTTGAACATGGGCTTATAAACAAAACTACGTTCAGGTCTAGCCTCTTCTAGTCAATGATTATGCGATCTTGGCCACTGTTTTAATCTCTCTGAGCCTCATTTGCTTTATCTTTAAGATGGGAATCTTAGTGCCTAACCGATGAGAAGGTTTCGTGATTGAATGCATTATCTAACATGTGTGAGACATAGTAAAAGCCAATGAATACTAGGTCCCTTTATTGTTTCTCCATCCTCAGAGAGGCATTTCTGTGGGCTGTGCCAGCTGCAGATGCCCCAGGATTCTAGGATTTAGTGTATGTGCTACCCCACTTTCCCAGCAGCCTCTGAACAGAAAGGGACCTTGCTCTCTGGAAAGCATGGGAGGAGGAAGCACAGGCTGTAAGACAAGTCCTGGGTGAGGCTGCACATGAGCTGAGATCTGCAACTCCTTGCCACTCTCTCTGAGTCCCAATTCCTTGTCATCAGAGGAAACAGTCATCTCTGCCCTGCCAACCTTGCAGGCTTGGTGTGAGCATCAAGTGCACTGAAAACAGCACAGTGTTTTGTTAGTGATCCAAATGAAAGGATTTTATTCTTGAAGACATCATTTTAATTCAAACCAAATTGCTTTTCCTTGGATAGATGATTATCTCTAGATATGTGCTTCCAAAGAACTAAGTTTTCCTGCCATAAGTTGAGGTTGATGCTCCATTTCCAACAGAGGCCTGTCCAACATGCCCTTCATTGTGGTACTTGCCCTGATGGCTTCTAGGAAGCTTCTCTAGAGAGAGAGCTGAGCTTTTTTCCTCCTCCCCTCCCCATGCTCTGCATTGCTTGTGAGAGCCACTGCAGTTCTCTATGTTTCAGCCAAATATGTCTCCTCCATGTTCTCCCAGCTCTAACATTCATCAATGGATGACTTTAGGCTATTTGTGAGCCTTTTTCTTTATCTGTAAAATGGGTGTAATACAAATAATGTCCCAAAGGAATAATGTGGGTTAAAAGTGTTTCTGTGTATAAAGTGCTTTAATACATGGTAGGCATTCAGTATCCCCTTAATGAGGGTGAGATGCGTCTTGTTTGTGGCTGTCTCTCAGCCCTAGCTCAAGACCTGACACACAGTAGGCATCTGATAAATATACTGAATGCATTAAAGATTTAAATGATCTTCCTTCCATCCTTCCTATGAAGCACTCTCTGGAAGCCCACAGGGGGCTGTTTATAATTAATATCAACTCTAAATAGTCCTCAGTGATTTCTGGATACCCAGAATGGGGGAAGTCAACAAACAATTAGTTCTGGGCCCCCAACACCTCTTCAGCCAGAGGAACTGTGATTATTTATGTTTCATATGCTAGGATTAGCTAAGATTTAATTTAGAGATTCTTGGCTGTAACTAATGGAAAACAGCTTCTTTATATCAGTATTTTTTGAAAGATGGGTAGAAACCATTTAATAGGTCCTGAAATATTTACTGGTTCACAGCAAGCCTTTAAAAAAAAATAAAAGAAGGCATAAAAAATGGAATAGAATGGAATATAAAGTATTAGAACAGAATGGAATGGAAAGAAACAGAATGAACCAGAATACAATGAAATGTATAGTCAAACAGAATAGACAATGATACGGAATAGAGCAGAATAGAACATACTGTACCAAAATAGAATAGAATAGAATAGAATAGAACAGAATGAAACACCTTGACTCACATCCATTAGTTTTTGGTATAAAAAAATTTTAGTTAATTGCATACACATATACGCATATATACAACTATCTGTATTTATTATTGTGGGCCCCAATGGGACATAATTTAAATGCCACTGCTTTATGTTATAGTAATCAACAGTGCCCCTGTTTTGTTATTTAAGTTGATGCTGGGCTTCCTACACACAGCAGGAACCATAACTGATCCCCATCTGTGTCCGCCATTGTCTAGCCCTGGGTCTCACCCTTCAGAGGTGCTCAGGAGCTGTTGATCAAATCAAATGGCCAAGGAAACCCTGGGTTGGGTTGTAGTAGTCTTTAAAGAAATGTGGTAGTCGAAACATATGTTGAATTTAAGAAAATGTATCAATAATAACAATAAGTGCAACTTAAGGATATTAATCACTACAGAGACATTTAGAACTGGATTTGGCAGGTAGTAAATGCTCAATAAATGATGGCCTTTATCATTTTGACTCAATGACTGTCATTTAGTGAATGCTCACCAAGTGCTTCAATGTATCTTATTATTTATTCCTCACACCATCCTTCTATGGTAGCTATTAATGGTCCCATTTGAAAGATGGAAAAATCTGAGGCTCGCCTAGGTAGAGTCATTCGTCCAAGGAAGTAAATCTCAGTAAAAGCAAAGCTGGCATTGGAATCCTCATCCTCACGTCCTCTGCCAGACTCAAGAGTTCTGAGCTCTCTAAGCATGTGGGGCTGCTGTTCAGGACCGGGGAGGTAGGCAGGCCCCTGAGCACTCAGACTCAGAAAGGCTTTGCCGTGCTGACACTTCATGCAGATAAGAACCTCTGGGTGTGGGGCCGAATCAGGGTGGGAGACAGAAGACATAGGAACTGCTCAGACTACTGCATTTCCAGAGCCAGTTGTCCTAAGACTGACCTCAGCTTCATTCTAGGACAGGAGGTCATTGCAGGCCCGTCCTCCCCACAATTCTGCTCTGTCTCCTGTTTCGTGCATGCTGTGACACCATCAGGTATTGCCTGGTCAGGGAGACAGCAACTGCTGTAATTCTCTGGCTTCCATTTCATTGTTCTTAAATGGAGCAGGTAATCCCTGCTCTTTTTAGAGATGTGATGAGAATAAGAATGCTGGGGACAGGCAAAGAAGGAGGCAAAGGCCCGGCACAGAAGGCCCCCACTAAATGGACATCCCTCCCTTGCTTTTGCGACAATGTCCAGCCCCTCTAGAGTTGCTGGATTCCTGCCATACCAGCTCATTTTTTAGCCTGGGGAAGGTTTTCAGCAAGAGGGAGACAGCCTTGGTGGTGGCCAAGGAAAGATCTCTGGGACTGGTCCTTAGCTTGGAGCTCTGTTTGCCTCAGGACCTCACAACCCAGCACCTCCTTTGCTCCTTTGCTCTACTGCCCATGCTAGAGAGAAACAAGGGATAGAAGAACAGATCTGGGAGATCACCATAGCCCTCTGAACCAATGGACCCAGGTGTGGAGAGGAAGAAAAGCCTTATCAAGGGATCTCTCTCAGCACCAGGAATCCAGAGATGCAGGCATGCCTCTCAGTCATGGTATGACCAGGAGCTCTGACCTTGCCACCAGTGACTGACTGCCCAGTGTACCAGGCAGCAAACTGGACACAATCTACATCATCTATTTAAATCTTCGTAATTCTCATCAAAATTCCATGACGCATTAGTGATCCCATTTCACAGAGGAGGATGCTATGACTCTGAGATGATGAGCTTGCCCAATTAGTAAAAACAGAAGCAACAACATATAACGTCATATAGCACTTACTGGGAGCCAGGCACCATCTGAAGTGTACATTGTTGTGAAGCCAGGATTCACTCCAAGGTTATCTGACTTTGGAGCCCAATGTCTGCAAAGGTAAGAGGCTGCAGAGGATGGAAAAAGGGCTTTGGCAAAATCTCCATGTGGGTTTAAACACATGTTCCTACATTCCAGGCTGCATCATCTCTGCAGATTCCTAAACCTCACTGAGCTTCAGCTTCTTTGACAAATGAGAGTGATGATAACTGCCTCACAGAGTTGCTGATTAAGTAGTACAAGACATATCTAGTCCCTGGCAAATACAAAACACTCTAAAAGCATAACAATGATTTGATTTCTTTAATTTAATGGCCTTGTGCAAGGAACATAGTTGGGAGACACTGGGTCATTAGCACCATGTGGACAGAGACTGGATCTGTCCTGTTTCTTGCTCTGTCCTTGGTGGTAATGCTCTGTCTGGCACTTTGAGAATATCAGCAAGTATAAGCTGAAGAGCCCCTGGTGGACTGGTTGATTAAATGAGTGAATGGGAGCCGGGCACGGTGGCTCAAGCCTGTAATCCCAGCACTTTGGGAGGCTGAGGCGGGTGGATCACGAGGTCGAGAGATCGAGACCATCCTGGTCAACATGGTGAAACCCCGTCTCTACTAAAAATACAAAAAATTAGCTGGGCATGGTGGCGCTTGCCTGTAATCCCAGCTACTCAGGAGGCTGAGGCAGGAGAATTGCTTGAACCCAGGAGGCGGAGGTTGCGGTGAGCCGAGATCGCGCCATTGCACTCCAGCCTGGGTAACAAGAGCGAAACTCCGTCTCAAAAAAAAAAAAAAAAATGAGTGAATGGGGGGAATGAAAGGATGCTATCAAATTAGTTACTTGCAGCATCTTCTTAGTTTTTGTCTAGGCTTTGTTAGAACGAAAGCCACCACTTTTTAGTTTTGCCTCCAGGGTTCTGGCCACAGATAGGCATGCATATGCACAAAGCAAGGAGGATGCACAATGCCATGTCTGGGGGCACTCTCCTGTCTTTTGGTGGTCAAGCTTCATCCTCCCAGAGAAATTGGCCTCTCCAACTATCAAGTAAGCCTCTCCTTGATTTCCATTTGATTAAGACATTCATCCCTATCGTCTTAGGCAATGCAAAAATCTCCTTTATCCTTTTCCAAAGACACCTCTTCTCTAACCTATAGAGAATATAATTATATGAGAGGCTGTTCTGAAGGAATATAATTTGACAGACTATTCTATCCACTTTTGTGTATAATATTCAGAAATGAGAACAGTTTTGCTTCCTTGGAGATGTGTTTTTCTTTCTATGACCTCTTTTCTTAGTGAGCTCCCAACTCCTGTGCTGATGGTCTGCCTGAGGCTTCCAGCTTTTTAGAAGAGTCTCCTCTCCATCCCTCGTAACAACCTAGTATAGATTATCATGGATTATCATCTTCCCTGGCAAGAATTAGTGCTGCTGCCTTTTCACTGTTCTCCTGGCCCCCAGGTTTGGCTGTGTCTGATTCATCGTTCACAATGCTACCAGCATGAACTTTCTAAAGTCAGATTCTATCATGTTATTTTCCTGCTAATAGGAGCTAAAAGATTAGAGACTCCCCATCACTCATAGGAATATAACTTGAGTATCATAATAAGGGCTTTAGATAGGCTGAAATTCCTTTATTCATTTACATATTTATTCATTGTTTATTAAGTTCCTGCCATGTGCCAGGTGCTGTTATAATCACCAAGTAGACAACATGAATAGAATGAAGTTCTTGTCCTCACGAAGCCTATGTTTTTTTCAAAGAGGAGGACAAAGCATAAACACATAAATTTATATTATATTAAATTACCAGACTTGTTAATAAGCATCATGAGACAAAAATGAAATACCGTAATGGGATAGAGAATGACAGATGTTTATTATTATTATTATTATTATTATTATTGAGATGGAGTTTCTCTCTAGTTACCCAGGCTGGAGTGCAATGGTCGATCTGCTCACTGCAACCTCCGCCTCCCAGGTTCAAGCAGTTCTCCTGCCCCAGCCTCCCAAGTAGCTGGGATTACAGGCATGTGCCACTATTCCCAGCTAATTTTGTATTTTTAGTAGAGACAGGGTTTCTCCATGTTGGTCAGAGTGGTCTCAAACTCCCAACTTCAGGTGATGTGCTTACCTTGGCCTCCCAAAGTGCTGGGTTATAGGCATGCATGAGCCACCGTGCCCAGCTGGTTTTATTTTTGAAAAGGTGCCACACGGAGCACTTACCTGAAAAAATAGCATTTGCTTAAAGTTACGAATGGAATAAGGAAGTGAACAAGCCACAGAGATATCTGGAGGCCTCCAGGCAGAGGGGCAGAGCGCTGGAATGACTTCCATCTATATTGCTTTCCATTTGTGACCTTGGGCAAGTAACTTCATCTCTGTGGTTCTCCGCTTCTCTGTAAGGCGAGGATGCTGTGATAGTGCTGACTCCTCAGCTTCACTCACAGAATGATTTGTGCTCCCACGCCTGCTTGTTCTTGACTCAGCCTCACCTCTGGCCACACCCTGCCTGCTTCAGCCCTGCTGAACCACTTACAGCCTTGTTCCACCTACTCTTCCCTTTTTCCGGGTGACTCAGGGTGTTCCTTTCTTATCCTCACCGACTCCATCCAGATCACTCCAACTCAATCTTCAGATATTAGCAGAGACATCACTTCCTCCTAGAAGCCCTTGGGGACCTTTCAGCCCAGGCTGGAGTACATGCTCCCATGTGCTTCTTTCCCTCCGTATTTCTTCCATTTGAAGCACTGTCCACAGCAATGACAGTATCTGTGTCTCTCATGAGAACTTGAACTTTGTGAGGCCAGTGGAGCCAGTGTTTGGCAACTATTAGGTTGCTGCAAAAGTAATTTTTTTTTTTTTTGCCATTAAAGTCATGACAAAAGTCACGATTACTTTTGAACCAGCCTAATAGTAGTTGCCCTCTTGGTGTTTATGGAATGAATGAATAAATAAATGAATGGTTTTGGTAGTAGGCAAGATCAAATAATGATTAGAAAGATCTTTTCCAAAAACTGTCCATTAATAAATTAATAGGCAATTTCAAATACTTTTTAGGGATTATCTGATAAAAAATACTCTGCTCAAGGGAAAATGATGAAAAATTTACCAAAGAAAATTACTTCTTACATATATCAACCACTGTATGGGTTATCAGTTCTTCTGTCCTCATTATCTCATTTGATCTTCATCATGAACTTGTGAAGTAGGAAGGCAGGGACCTCAATGGGCAAAGAAATGTGTCCAATAAGATCAAAGAGGTTGAAAAGAATGGGACCAGCACTGAAACCCAGTCTTCTCATGCCTAGCACATTGCTACATCTACATTACTAGAGACTATGGGTGGGGGTGGGGGTGTGTGGGTGTGTGTGTGTGTGTGTGTGTGTGTGTGTGTGTGTGTGTTTAACTGAAATGCATAGGAAGCCTTCTGATTCCACCTGGATTAAGAAATCCCGGGCCGGGCACGGTGGTTCAAGCCTGTAATCCCAGCACTTTGGGAGGCCGAGGCGGGCGGATCACGAGGTCAAGAGATCGAGACCATCCTGGTCAACATGGTGAAACCCCGTCTCTACTAAAAATACAAAAAATTAGCTGGGCATGGTGGCGCGTGCCTGTAATCCCAGCTACTCAGGAGGCTGAGGCAGGAGAATTGCCTGAACCCAGGGGGCGGAGGTTGCAGTGAGCCGAGATCGTGCCATTGCACTCCAGCCTGGGTAACAAGAGTGAAACTCTGTCTCACAAAAAAAAAAAAAAAAGAAATCCCTCTGGGGGCAGTGGGCAGTGGAAGAGCCCTAGGCTTAGAGAATATGTCTGTCACATCAGGTGAAGCTGATGCATGTGCTTCCAAACAGCTGAACTAGCACTGAGTGTGGGCGGTTAGTGAGTTTCTAAAGAAAGGAGAGAGGAGATGAGGAGGTGGTGACATTTTCTGGGGAGAATGCTACTTGGAAGACCCTTGAGGCTGTGGTCTCAACAGACTAGGACAAAGAAGGCATTAGGACAAGAGCATAGGTGTGGCCCTGGGACCCCAGAGACCTGAATTCTGGCTCCAACTCTGTTGACTTCCAGCAATACAGCTTGAATAAGTGCCCTCTTAAATCTGGAGTTCAGCCTCTACATCTTTAAAGTTAAAAAAAAAAAAAAGATATCAGTGGTTTTCATGTCATGCTCCTTGGGACCTGAGGGATCTCTGGGGGTGCCTCAGGGCCAAGGGGAAGGTGGTAGAGGTTGGAGAGAAGAACCACATGCATGACCTTTGATCCTCATGCTTAGAGATACTTTCCTTTTATAAATTTTGTATATTGGCCTTTGAGTGTAAAGTTTTACTTGAACAAAGGGTTCTGCTACAAAATAAAGTTTGAAAACCTCTGAACAAAATGATCTTAAATGGCTTTCCAGTTTGCACAATCTGTGAAAGGAGAATCAGAGTGAAAATAAAGCCTTCACTTTTAAGTACTCAATCGAGGAAGGAAAGAAGACAGGTTGCAGGGAGGAAGATGTGAGATTAAACAGAAAGGACACAGAGATGCTGCTAGCATTCACTGTGACTCTGAGATTTAAGACTGAGGAGAACAGATTTCCCATGGATCCTTTATTTTCTTCTTCTTTTCCATTAGGGTTTTATTGCCTTTTTTTTTTTTTCTTCTCTCCAAGTAGCCACTTGAAGAACTTCATAGGACTTCAGCAGTTATGGGTTATCAGGCCACAGCTCTGTTCTTTCCTTCCATTCCAAATGGACTTTCAGGCCACAACTATGTTCTTTCCTTCCCTTCCAAATGGACTTACAGGAGTCGCTCAGGAGAACAGGTGTTTTAAGTACTCATTGGAAAATTTATTAGAAAACAAGACTTGTCACATGCCAAAGATGGAAGCGAGCACAAAGAGCCACTGGCTCAATCATCCCATTGTACAGATGTGGAAATGGAGGCCTGGAGAATGACGAGCCTTGCCCCAGACATCATCACTAGTAGTGAGGCAGCCCAATAGCCCATCCAGCCTGATGAAGTCCTGTAAACACAACACTGGGTGGTGCAAAAAGGGCATGGGAGTTTCTGACCTTGTATTTAAAAGCAGGTGATCGGCACCATCTCCTACATGTCCTTTGCCTTTTCCAGATGGCGTGTATAGGGTTTGTACTATATGCCATTCTTCTGCTTTTGATCAAACACAGGATGGCGCAAAATGTTCAGAAACTACAGACTTTGCTTCTGTCTCTAGAAAGGTGCCATCGACATAGACCTATTTTGTCATTTTCCAACAGTAGTGGACAAGGGCTGTGGTGCCAGCCCAGTCACTGAGCACACATCTGGAATGGTACCATGGTTCCCATTCCCTTGAGGATTAACCTATCTCCATGGCCTCACTTGTAAGGCTCTCCAGGATCCAAACAATGCAACTCTGCCACTCCCAACCTTGTATTTTATGCACTAGACATTGTGAACTTCTCATAGCATTGAAGATACTTCATGATAGTTTTCACTGGAAGATCTTTCCTCATTCTATTTCCTCTAACTGGAGCTGTCACTATTCTTTTTATTTGATTCTACTTTTTATTTGACCCAACTCACATTTCAGCTTCTCCAAGAATCCACTGTGGCCTTTGTCCTTGCCGTTTGAATTTCACAACCATCCTAAGTGTGTACTCCCCGTTCAAAGCTTCTTTCCACCATAACACTTCACTTGATGTCATCAAGGTGCCCTTCTTCCTGTCTGTAGCTCTACAGGATGGGAAATGTTTTAAGATCAGAGACTATATCTCATGCTTCTGCCAGAGGCTGCAGCATTGACTGACACATGACAGTGTTAGGTAAATAGACATTCACATGATAGTATCTGTGAATACACCGGAGTGCCTTTGGGCCTCATTTTCGTTGTCTGTTGCATGCTGAGAATAACGAGACCACCGTTATTGGGGGTCATGGAGAGGTACTAATGAGACACAGCAAATTAAAGGGCTTCGGGAGCCATTCTTCATACCAATAAAGAGATTCTCACTACTAACAGGAACATACATGACTCATGTCTTACAAGCACCTGCTGCACCCCAGGACCATGTACCAGGCACCTCCGGAGAAAGGAGCGGACACAACCTTCTCCCTCTCCTCCAGCTTCAGAAATGAAGGATTTTGTTTCTTTCCAGAAGGGTAGCAGAGCCAGATCTCAGGATGAACGCCTTAGAGGTGTGGGCTGTGGGCCTGTTGCCACATCGCTGCCTCCGCTGTAAGGAAGGGGCTGCTGGGGCTGGACGATGATAGTTTGTTGTTGTTGTTGTTCTCAATACAGCAGAAACTAGGATTTACTCCAGGACTGTAGTGGGGACAAGTCGTCCTATTCTCAAGACTCTTGCTCCTGAGAAGTAGGTGTTGCTGTCCTCTAATCACACACAAAAAAGGTACTGCAGATGAGAGGGGCTGCTCAGTACCACACCCAGAATCAGAATCCATGTCAGAGCTGTCTCCCTGCTCGTGGGGTCTTCGTCAGTGACGGGGCTGCTTTAGGTGGGTTTCTGTTCTGCCAGGAGAGCAGCCCGAGTGATGAATGGTGCTGGCAGCAGATAGCCTGGCAAGGCCCTAAGATAAGGAGGCAAGCTGCTAAACCTGGCTTCCCTTGTCTTTATCTGTACTTGTTTCTTATTCGACATTCTCTCCTCACACTTCCAATTAACATTCTTTACTGAGTCCCTCTAACTTTTCTCTCTTGTTCTGTTATGATTTTTCTTTTTCCATTCTTCTCTACAAAATTCTGGATAGACTCCACTTAGCTGCCTGCCATGATCTCCCTCCTTACTGCTTTTGGCTCCTTGCCTGCCTCCAGAATCTTCTTTCAGTTGGTAAAATGGAACTGGCTGCTTTTCTGTTCAAAATCCCTCACAAGATAGAATCCATGGACCTTCGACTATTCCAGATGTTGCTTCAGGCTCAGGTCTGAATTATCATCCCAGGGCTGGTATCACCATCCCTCCATTCTAGGAGCTCATAGGTTTGCAGATACACCCTGTCCTGTGGTAATTACTGGTTCACCTGCTTGCCCATTTTACTCCGTAACCTCCAGACTTGAAATAAGAGCACACTTCATTTACCTCTTGTTTCCTAGTTTCTGGTACAGCCCCTTGTACCCCCAGATGCTCAGTAAATATTTAGTGAATTAAATGAATAAATGCATCAGACACCCCATACTTTCTTTTAACTTCTGTTCTCTTCCCCAGAATTTAGAGATGGGAAATCCAAGTTCCAATATCCACTGTCTTTTTGGGAGAGATGCCAGCAAGAAGTTATGGAATGGACAATTTTACAACATTTTACTAATTACAAGTCATTTTGTACACATTTAACTCTGTTTTATTCTCACAGCAACCTGTGAGCTCCGCAGTGGAGATTTTCATTCCATTGTGCAGAGGAGGACACTGAGACTTGGCAGAGCTGCATGGCTCGTCCTGGCCACACAGCTAGTTTGCCATGGTGCCGGAATTTGCACTGTGAGTGGTTTCTGTTGCTCTTAGCCTTCGTTTCTCCCCTAATGAAAACACTATGTCTTAATTACAACAAATGAGGGAAGGAAAAGCTAGAGTAATTATTGGTGACACATGGAGCAAGTGTGAATCTCTTGCAAAAATTGAAATGCTTCTTTCAGTACCTTCAAGGACTTTTTCATTACTCCTAATTTCTTACATCTGTGTATCAATTTAGAGGTTTCCAAGGCCTATTTTTTTTTTTTTATTCCAGGTTCCTTTTTGCTGCTTATTTCAGTGAAATGGGCAGAACAAGGCTTTGGAAAACATGTTTGTATTTTGTCTTGTCCATGCCATGCAGTATGCCATGCATCAAGGACATAATTGTGAGCAATTAGATATGGTCTTTGTCATCACAGAGCTTAGAGTTGAATGAGGGAAGTGGACTAGTAAATACTCCTACAATATCCACTAAAATGTATGAAACACAGGATTCCATGTAGCACAGAGTCCTAGGCAAAGAGTGGCTGGAGGAGGTTTCCAGAAGGCAGCAGAGACTAAAGAACAGGACCTACAGAATAGGAAAGAGTTAACTAGGCAAAGAGGGGTGGGAAGGAACGTACTAGGCAAGGAGATGGGGTGCAAATACCAGGGGGCGGGAAGTAAGACTGTTTCAGGATTATTATGAGTAATGAAGATTGAGGAAATTTACAAAACATATAGGGAAAGAGACACGATTGAGTCACCCAGTGCATTCAGGGTGTGCCTGAAACCTGAAACTGAGATCTTCAGCCTCCTGGGGTGCATTCAGCCTCGATGGCTGCAATATGAGTCTCCACGTTTCAGGAGCAGAAGGGCATGGTTAGAGGAAGAGTCTGGGGTGCCTGGATCCAAACTCACAGTTGAGGACTAGATGGAGTAGGCTTCGTCTGCCGAGACCCCAGCTGCCCTGAGCCCTGTCCCGGTGCCACTCTGCAAACTGGGCCTCCTGCCACTTGAAGATTAGTCACAGATGCTGCAAATGCATCCACAATATTGTGTCAAGAAACACGTGTGGCGGCATTGGGGTAGCAGGCTTATTAGCCTGTTATTATCCATTCACCCAAATATTCCAACTAATCAGCCTTCAGATGGGCAAGATTAATTGGTTACAATCCTAGCACTGGGCACATCTAATTGAAGTGGATGCATTCGCCTTTCAGAACAGACAGCTTATCCATTGCCATTACACAGAGAGCATGCCCTGGCCTGTGGATTTTGCTGTCAGGGTCATTACCGTGGAGGCCATGGAAGGATGAATGGAGCTCTGTTTTCACTTTTGTTTAATGCTTTAGCCAGCTTCTACTTGTATCATCATCTGTCTGATGCATATTCATCTTCCCTACAGGACTGTGAGCTACTTGAAGGCAGGTCTGCATTCATTAGCATTAGATCTGTCTACATATAACTGAAAAAAGCCAAAATAATCACGCATTAAACAAAATGAAATGTATTTTTCTCTCGCGTAAAATAACCTGATGATAGGAGAGTTTGGAATGGTATAGCAGCTTCACAGTGTCTTCAGGGACCTAGGCCAGCTGCCTTTTCTCCCTCCCTCCCTCCCTCCCTTCCTTCCTTCCTACCTTCCTACCCTCCCTGCCTCCCTTCCTCCCTCCCATCTTACCTCCCTCTTTACTTCCCTCCTTCCCTTCATTTTTCTTCCCCTCCCCTCCCCTGCCCTCCCCTTCCCTCCCATCCCCTCCCCTCCCCACTGTCCTAAGGTAAGACCATGTAGACCATCCTTAGACCCACATGGTCTAAGACAACTGTAGGAAAATCAGTTATCATGTTCAGTACTCAAACAGCAAGAAGGGAGAGAAAAATAAATGTAAAATGAGGCACACCTCCTAGATGAAGCAGCTGCCTTTAAGGAGCTTTTTCCCAGTAGGTATATGTATGTCTCAGTGGCCAGAACACAGTCACCTGACTGAGATGCAGTTGTTAGCTACAGGTATGCTGTATTAGTCTATTCCCACACTGCTATAAAGAACTACCCAAGATTGGGTAATTTATAAAGAAGGGAGATTTAATGAACTCACAGTTCCACATGGCTGGGGAGACCTCAGCAAACTTGTGATCATGGTTAAAGGGGAAGAGGAATGTCTTACATGGCGGCAGGTGAGAGAGAGCGAGTGTATTAAGGAGGAACTGTCAGACCCTTATAAAACCATCAGATCTCTTGAGAACTCACTCACTACACCAGAACAGCATGGGGAACATGCCCCTCTGACCCAATTACATCCTACCAGGTCTCTCCCTAGCAGGGGGATTACAAGTCAAGGTGAGATTTGATGGGGACACAAAGCCTAACCATATCATGGTTAGATACTAAGCATAGGCTGGTACTAAGGAAGAAAGGGGAAATGCATATTGGCTAGCCACCCTGAAGTGTATCTGACAGTGTCTGTGACTGAATGTGCTTCATTACCCTTCACAAGGCCTGTCCTTCATGGGGAGGAGTGAGGGGTTGAGAATTTTGGTTGAAAATAAGGGTCAGATAAACCTGCTGTGAATGCTGGCTCTGCTATTTACTAGCTGCCTAGCTTGGGCAACCTTTGTTTAATTCTTTGAGCCCAGTGACATTGCGATGGTAGCAGTCACACTGACCTTGTAGGATAGTGATGAAGATTAAATGAGTGAATTCCAATAAGACACTTAGCAGGGTTTTTGGCGCATTGTGAGGCATCAATAATTGATAACTTCCAGGATTATTAATGGTCATTATCATTTAAGTAATTGTAAATATGAATATTCTATTTTAAACAATTTTGTACTTGGAGTGAGAAGACCTATGTTCGATAGCAGCTTAATTGCAGGGTGGCCTCAGGCTACTTGCTTAACCTGTCTGATACTCAATTTTTCTTTTGTAAAATAAGTCAAATTCAATCTGTTCTCAGTTATGAGAATCAAATAATTACTTTCTGACACACAACAAAGTGCTGTACAATTATTAAGCCATGTTTTATAGTAAGAAAACCACAGTGAGAAAGACAACATAGTATCACTCCTCAGCTCTGCCACTTCTTAGCTATGCAACTGTGGCTATATCACATGACCTTGCTGAGCCTCAGTTTCCTAATTAGGAAAGAGGAATAGCAATGTGTTTCTTGCAAATTTAAGAATTGAAGGGAATTATCTATGCAAATGCAAAGTGCCCAAAAAAGAGAAGACTCTAAATAAATTATGGAAACGATTGTGGCGTCGATGTTGAATTACTTACTATTTGTTGAATGAATGGATAAATGAAAGAATGCAGGAATCAGCGAGCAAACTAGAAGGCCGTAGTTTAGTATCCTTCCTCTGCAGACCTACACAGAGTGGAGTTCCCTGTGGGATTCCAAAACACACTTTTGCTCTGGGCAGCCCCTAGGGTACTTGGTTCCACACACCAATGGGGACCACATAATCTATGTCGAGGGACTCCCTTAGGGAAGTCTTCTTATCATGTCTCTGGGAGAGCAGGTTTTTCTACCAAACGTCATCTCCAATCATCCTTAGGCCCACTTGCTTCCTCTTGAGAATCGACTCCTAGTAATGACTAAACCCTCCATGATGTCTCCAAGGCCACTCATATGTATGTGACTGGCCAGGGTGCCATAAAGCATTTATTATACAGAGGGTGTGATAGTTACATTATTATGCTTTTCTAACAATGGATGATAAAACCTTTAGGATGCTTCCAGTCAGCATATCCCTGTTCTGTGTCTGTTATCCTTGCTTTTCCAGACTCCTCCTGAGTTTCCTCTATTAAGTACATCAAGTAATAAGAACTCGGAGCTCATTTGGTACAGGGAGAAACTCAATTATATCCACCAGCAGAGTGTAAAAGGAATGGAGGTTTGAGATATATTTATAGGTTATAGCCTCTCGGTGGAAACTTGCCAATTTTCAGCCCAGCAATGTGTAGGAATGCTTGGGAGGATGTCAGCTAAGTCCAGGGGAACCATTCCAAATGGGAAACGTTCTCTAAGAGGATTTATAGTAATGTGAATGTCAAAGTTAGCTCCATGTTAAATGAAACTAATTGGACCCTTTAGGACAGAGGATGTAAACTGGGAGCCCAAGTCCATATCTAGGCCACATATGAGTCTCATTTTGTCTGCAATTGGGCCATTCAGCTTAAAAAAAAAAAAAAAACTTGCCAAAGTTTTCACTGTCAAATTTCACATGAAAATATAGATGTGTGTACATGAGAAATTTGCATGTCAGTCTACATTTTTGGATGGTGACAATTGGCTGAATTTCAGTAGCAGATACTTCTTTAGAAAGATCACATGTTCTCTAATCTGTCACAGCCCCTACCACTCTCTATTCTTGTCTTCTGTGATACCCTTCTCAAGACCTCACTTATGTGCTCTGCAGAAGTGGTCCCCAAACTCGGGACTGTGGACCAGTACAGTCTGTGGCCTGTTAGGAACTACATGAGTTGAGCCACTGGTAGGCAAATCAGCATTGCTGGCTGAGCTCCACCTTCTGTCAGATCAGTGCCAGCATTAGATTCTCATAGGAGGAGCACGAACCCTGTCGCAAACAGCACATGCAAGGGATCAAGAGTGCACACTGCCCTTGATAATCCAACGTATGCCTGAGGATCTGAGGTAGAACTGTTTTATCCCATAACCACACACATTCCCCATCCCCCCCACCGATAAGTTCATGGAAAATGTTCTTCCATGAAATCAGTCCCTGCTGCAAAAAAAGGTTGGGGACTGCTACTCTGTAGGCCTTTGTGCCTGGGCCTCCTACTTCAGAAGATTCTCACTGTTTGCGGTGATATAAATGTCAACATGACCTCTAACTTGAATGAAACTAGATAGATCCTTTAGAAGGTACTCCTGGTTTGCAGGAGTGCCGTTGTCAAATTTTCTTCTAGCTAAAAACGAACCCAAACTAATCCATCAGAAAGAACTCATGAGTCATGCCGACTCCGAAGAGCTACTGTGTCAACTCTGAAAAGCATCAAAAGGACAGATTCACCTCAGTGGAGTTTTGTTTATTTGTCTCAGTTCCTGTCAGAGCTGATGGTCCCACTAGCTTTGAATGGCCTTAGGCTTGGAAAGAGCAGCTGGTATAGAGAGAATTGTCCTTTTCTCCCTCTCATCTTGAGTGGCTTCTTTACGCTGGAAAAAGAGGAAGCCCAGAAAGGCTCAGATGTATAGGAGGATTGTAAACCAGGACTCAGACAGTCATTGAGAGAGTGTGAGCCTTATGCTAAAGTTTCAAAATATGCAGAAAATGAGTGCCTGGAAAATAAGGTAGGGAGTATGGAAAAGAGTGTGCAGAAAGCCTGAATTAGGTCCTAAGTCAAGCCCGCCATGTGCTGTGTGAGTTTGGGAAAATTCTTTGGGCTTTAGACTCCATCTGCAAACTGAGGATCGGAAAACCTCGACAAACACTTTCAGAGATCCTTATTAAGGAGAAAAAATTGGCCCACATAGCTGAAGACAGATGAAGACTGAAGGCCAGTTCTGTGAGAAGGTTTACCTATGGGATAGCTCCAGTGTCTGAATTTACAGCGACTGCACTTAATTATTCTCACCGTCTGGTGTCTTGGTCCTCCTCTGCTGTCTGGCTCTGTGGTACATCCCCAGTCTTACGTCTTTCTCCTGTCCCTTTTCTTACTCTGCTCCAGTCATGCCAACCTTATGTTTCAAGAACGTGCCATGTGTAACCCATTGAGAGCATTGCTTCAGCTTGCAACGTGCTCTTGTTCTTTATCCTCGAAGAATCCTATTCAAGGCTCAGTTCCTCCTCTTTCAACCATCCTAGTTCCTTTCCACTGTCACACACACACAGGCACACCCAGAGTTGACTGGTTTTTGGGATTCATATCTCAGCTTTGCCACTTACCTAGAGTGTCACAAGTCTAGGAGAAAGACAGGACAAGGAGCCTGGTGTCCCAATTATTTTTGCCACATCACTGGGCCACCCACTTTACCAGTGACCCATCTTCGTCACCAGTGTGACCATAGGCAGATTACTTAAATGCTCAAACTCTCAACTTTTGTATTCATTAAAAAAGGATGAAACTACAGATGGTCCCTGACTTACTTGGGTTTGACTTATAAATTTTCAGCTTTCTGATGGGTTTATGCATTTTCCATTTATATTTTTGACTTAAAATGGGATTATCAGACATAACACCCATTGTAGGTCAAGGAACATCGGCAAGGCTTATCTTATAGTGTAGACAGAGTTAAAGGAGGTAAGCATACTAACCATGCGACGCCATTCCTAGTGCCTAGTAAACTCACACCGAATGCTTTCTTTATATGTAGAGAAAGGACTGCATATCTTTTTGCATTCACTTACAAGCCTGAGCCTGGCATGTGGGATGAACACCAGTCTAGGAATCATGGGGCCTTTATGTTTGGACCTCCACTCTCCTATGAGTTCTGTGATTTAGGCAGGAAGCTTAATTTCTGTGAGCCTTGGCTTTGCTTTCAAAGAAATGGAAATGGTTCTCCAAGGTTTTCAGAAAGCTGCTGTCTGCATTGCTTGGGTTAATGAATGGGAGTGGGATGGAGTGGGGATATCCCCTGAAATGGGGGTAAATACCATGCAAATGTTAGCTTTTTATTATTATTCGTAACACCAACAGCTTCTTTTCTCCAATGGCAGCCCAAAGCCACTTGCTACCCCTGACAACAGTGGCCCAGATGTTGCCAACATCTGCCTGCTTCTCTGTGCTTTTACAGAGCGAGAAAGGGAACAATGCAGTGGCGAAGAGCCTGTTATAGAAACATGGACAGGTTTTACCACCTCCTCCTGTTGTCTCTCCGGACTTGTAATCCTCTGGGGAGGAGGGGCCACTTCTCATTCATCTCTCTGCTTCGGGTACCTAGCCCAGTGCCTGGCATTTGGAGATGCTTAGGAAACACTGCTTACATTGGTTGCAGGGACTCAGAGCTGCCTTTTGCTATGGGAATAATGCTGTCAGTCAAGGGCGGTAGGGCTTCTTGGTTGCCCAGGTGAAGAAATAACAAGCTTGGGATTCAGGAATCTGAATCCACTGCTGATTTTCTGTGTGACCTTGGACAAGGCAGATAAACTTTCTGGACCTTGGATGAGACAGATAAATTCCACAAAAAAGAACATGCTGCCTGGATGAGTCTTAAGTGTTGTGGAGTATCTTATAGCCGAGAAAGACTGGAGATATTTTAATATCTGCATGTAGACAGAGCATTATTTCCCTCCACCCATTTTTTGCTTATTTCTACTTGGGAGGGTGGTAGCTTACAACTTGGAGAAAATGGCTGCTGGGTCGTTATTGGGTGCCACAAACTTCACACACACTTACTGGCTGACTTAATCTTTATAATAATCACTGGAGCTGGACACCAGCATTCATGTTTTCACGTTTCTCTGATGATTAAACTGAGAATCAGAGAAGAGTCCACTCTCTGAAATCACACAGCTAATCAGTGAAAGAGTCATCCAGAATTCTTCCCAGTTTGCGTCATCTTCACGAAGTAATCAGTTTCTTATCACTGAAGGTGCTCAATAAAGGGAGGGCCAACTGAGAAGAGCTTTGTGGAGGAGCTTCAGCCATAGCCTGGGCCAGAGCTAGGGGTGTTGGCCTTGGATTTGTCAGTGCACACCCTCAGAACAGGTTTAGCTCTGGGAGGACTCTTGAAGATCATCTGGTACAATCCTCTCCTTTGTAGATAGAAAAATGGAAGCTTTGAAAGGGGCAAGGATTTGACCAATGTCACTTATTAGCCTCCTGGAGTCAAGCTGACCTGGGTTTGAATTCTGTCTCTGTTACCTATATTCCTGACATCTCACTATACCCCATTGAGTGCTTTCAGAGGGGACTCATCACATTTTTTTCTAACAAGTTTCCTATCAATCTATAGTGTGGCATTTTTTTCAGTGCCCATCTACTGCCAACTTCTCTCCATCTCACTCCCTCCAGCCCAGGGATGAAGGCTTTAGGACCTCCCCATGATGGTAGCAATCACAGAGCCCAGTTAGTACTGTTCCAAGACTGTGGCTGACTGTGGATTTATGCAGCACCTCAGAATTTGTGTGTATTTTTCAGGAACATTTTAGTCCTCGTGTTTTGGTAATGATGGAAGACAGTATCGAGTGTGGAGTTCCATCTGAGTTGAGTTTATTTTCGAGCTGTGCTGCACAGTAGCCGTGGGTCTTGGATAACTCATTTGGCGACTGTGCCTGTTTTCTGGTGAGTGTAATGCTACGTAGTGCTATTCCCTACCCCATCACACCTTTGTCACCAGATTCACAGCTGGATTAATATGAACTCAAGGTCTCTGAGCTCAAGTTGGAAAGACCTGCTTTTAGTTCTCTGGGAATGTTATTTAATGTCTCTGAGATTCACTTTTCTCATCTGCAAAATTGGTATCAAAATACATTTTCTCCCTATTTCACGGGTCTGCAAACTTCAGGGCCAGGACGAATGAAGAATATGAGTGTCTCACTCACCTTGGACGTAGAATTTAAAGGGTTGCCTATAACCCTTTAAATGCATTAACTTTTAGTTTTAAAAAATATTGCATTGAAATAATATCTATCTTCATTATGGAGGTTTTTGGAGCCCTTTAAATTTTGCACACAAGACAAGTGCCCATGTGCCTCACCCTAGTCCCAGCTCTGTGACACAGAGGTGCTTAAGTGAGGTACTAATGAAGGGAAAGGCTTTTAAACCTAAGTGCTGCACAAATGCCATTTTGTTGTGGTAATAGTTTATTTTACATTGTTTGCTTGTCGTTACAGTAATACACTTTTAGATGAGAGGAAATTTTTTTCTGGAGAGCAGGAGGATTTTCCAAGTCTTAGAAGTCAGAGTTCTAATAATGGGGTTGCTATAGATTAATTCTGTGACCTGGAGCAAATTGTTTAACCTTTTAGTTTCCTTACCTGCAAAATGGGTGTATTAACACTGACCTCACAGATTTCCAGTGAGGATTGATTTGTTCTGATAATGCATTCAATTTGTCAATACCAATAAATGGCATGCAATAGGGCTTAGAAAATAGGATTTCCTGTTTTATCCTTTAAATACACCAAAACAGCAGACACCCATTGCTTACCTTAAACCCTTGAAATCATTGATATATGGATCATCTTTAAACAACTTTCTGTCTTGTGTCTGACAATGGAAACAAAACTTGAAATGACCACGAAGAGGCCAGGTTCTAGCCTGACTCCGCCACTAGTCATGTCTGACCTAGAAAAGGCTCTCATCCTCTCTCTGCCTTGACATTTCTATGTGCAGAATAAAAGAGTCCTTTTTTCTAGTTCTGCTCCATGGAGCTCTAGAGATTTCAGATTTAGACTGGAGCATCGCCTCTTTTATGGCTTTATTCAGAAATGGATTTCCAATTAAAATTATTCAAAGGAAAGTGTACAAAAGCAGTGATAATCCTAACAATGTCAGCTAACCTTAAGATCTCTGAGTTCCCATCCGTTCTGACATTTGGAAAGTGGGATTTTAGTGTAGAAAGATGAGTGTGTTTGCCTCCACTGGGTTTCCGTCTAGCTGCTGTTGAGCATCTGTTCAGCACGGTAGGAGACACATGGCCGGTTCAGGAGGGATTAGCTGGTACTGGAGAGGCGTTTAGGAGAAATGGGAGGGGAGATCATGGTAAGGTGGTCTGAATGCCAAGCACGTCTGTATTGTCTCTGCTGAGTTATTACTGTTACCCTCCAACCCAAACACAATCTGTCCCTGCCTGAGGCTCCCTTTTCAGGCTGGTGACAGGCAGCTGAGTACCACTGCTGCCTTCGCTGGTCTGTGGAAGGAGAGGGGTTGGCTCTGCCCTCTTGCCCTCTGCCCATTGACATAGTCTGTACCATCTTGTTTAACTCCTTCTTTCTGCTGCTCAGCTTTTGGATACAACACACTCCAAAGTCACCCTCCTGTTGCTGAGAGATATATGGTCCATTGACATTTTTAGCAGGGAGTCATTGGTCTAAATAAAATCTTATGAGAAATTCCAGTTCATAAGACAGATACATGAAGCATTTTATAAGAGTAGAGTCCTATCAAATATGCATTTTATTTGCATGACTTAGCCTATATATTTTTTATGAGAGACAAGAGACACAGAAACACAGAAATTAGGGAGTTAGGTCATTATGACCACTGCGTCACTCAATGAGCATTGATAATCCACAGTGAAAATGGATAGAAAACACAAAACTGTGGTCTTTCTTGGTCAGTCTCAGTGCTCACTGTTCAGTGAACAGCACTCTGCTCTAAGTGCAATTCTTTTGTTTTAATATATCCTTTTTTTAAAAAAAAATGAAGCTAATTATTTTAGGCACTGAGTCAAATAAATAGAAACAGGGACCTTTCAACTGGATCATAAAAGATTAGCAGAAATTTGCTTAGCAGGCTTCAGTCTTTCTCTGTAATTTGATGTTCATCTCGGAGTGTGTTTGGTTTGTGTGTGTCTGGGTGCACACACACGTACACTCATATGTATATAGCCCTCAATAATTTGCAAAACTTTTTCATGTGCATCATTTCGTTCATTCTCCCAATCACCCTGGGAGTGAGGGAAGGTAAATGATTGTTGTCACTTGACTGATGAAGAAAATCAGGCTAAAGGTTATGTCGAGTGACTTGCCCAAAATCTCATTAACGGGATTAAGTTGCCAATTCCTGGCTTCCGCTGAGCCTGATACTGGTTTAGGTCCAGCAATTTTACATCATTTCCTGCTTTGGAGAGAGGCACACATGCTCAGGAGAATGAGAAGCAGGGCCTCCTCCCAGTTGCAGCCTCTCCCTGGTTTCTTCTGGAGTTTTATTCTCACCCTGCTCTCTGCCCCTCTGATGGACACAGAGCCCTTGATGCAGGGAAACTATGAGACTGACACTGGAAGAACATAAGCTCCAGCTCATCTCCTTGAAGACTTGCTTGTTAACAGCAAAGGGAGGAACCCCAGAATCCAGGCAGAGCCAGTGGGAGGAAGTAGATAATGCCAGAACTCATCCCTGAACTGAAGGAAGGAACAACACATTAAAAGTGTCCTCTGATTGTCAAATATGATGAATAAGGAACACAAAGAAAAAAAAAATCTGTACCTAGTTGCATTGCAGTGAAATTTCAGAAGTGTATGGATAAAAGAGGGGAAAAAATGTAAACACTTTTAGAGAAAGGGAAAAAAGAAAAAAAGTTGCCCCCAACAAAGGGAGAAGAGACAATGGAGTTTCTGGTAAATACAATAGTAACAGAACAATTTACTGAGAACATTCTTCAGACCCAGGTAATCGGCATGGGATTTGTGGAAGCCCATATTTTCTCCACCTGAACGGAGAACAGTTTGAAAGATTAGAAAAAGGAGTAAAGCAGATGGAGATTCACATTTTGCCTTTATTACTGCAAAAGGTTAGTTTGGAGGACTTGGCAAAAATGGGTATTTTCCCACCCAGGGTAAGTGCTGAGTGCCTGGCACCCTCTCACATAGGAATCTGTTACCACAAAACAGAAGGGGTGGTGGGGCAGAGCAGAAGGCGGCTTTTGGAGGGCACCTCGTTCCTACAGCAAAAGAGGCAATGAAGGGAAAGAGTTATGCAAGCTCACGTCCTCATTCCGGATCCACTCTGCTTCAGTGGGGAGGAGTTGAGGATGTTGGCCGAGAGACAGAGTTGGGGGAAATTTATCTGGATCAAAATCTAGGGTGTAAAGAAGAAACATTTCCTAATACTATTCAGTGTTTAGATGCACATCTTCATTTAGTTCTCAAAACAAGACAATACACTAGGACCCTCATGATACCCATTAAACAGATGAGTAAAATGAGGCTCCTGGAAGCTTTTGCAATTGACACATTTTGTAGCAGCACTTACCCTGGGTGGCTTTGGTAACTTTGTTATGTGGCCCCATGAAAGTGGCAGGGCGAAGACAGTTACTCCAGCTCTGTCTGTCTCCACAAACCCCCTCTGTGCTGCTTCCCCGAGTGCAGGGCCTTGAAAGGCAAGGAGGATAAAGGGAAGGTGGGCTCACTTAGTGGCCCTCTGACAGCCTGAGTCAGCAGCTTCTGGGTCAGGACAGAGAACAAAGAAGAGGCTTGTGACCAAAATAGACGAGATTTGTATGTTTGTTAAGGGCCAAGTCATGAGATTTGACCACCCCTGGGATTCCTTGAAAAAGAAGTTTCTTTCTGCTCTCCTGCACTCCCTTCTATCCTCTCTTACCTTTCACTCTCCCCTCCTTTCCTTGCTCCCTTTGCTCCCCCATGCCTTTACAAGCTCTCTGGCTCTATTCTCCCCTTTCTAAACTCTCCGTAAACTGTTGGCTACTTGGACTTTACCAGTGACAAACTCCTTCCCCCTTTAGCCTCACCAAATTCAACAAACCATCTATTCTGTTTTGAATTTTAAATCAATTCAAACCAATATATTGACTATTTTGTTTTATTTTTTCAGTGGTATCAGATAGGTTTGCTTGTCATCCCCATTTTCTAGATACAGAATAAAGTAACTTGTAAGAGGCACGCAACTGGTAGAGTAGCAATAACATTTGAACTAAAATTTTGTGGATTCAGAGTTTGAGCTTTAACCAAGGAGCTACGTTGGCATACACAAATAAGAGGGAAAGGATGCCAGTCAGGGATGGTGGGTATGTTGGCACACGTATGCCAAAGAATGGCCTGGGGCCGTTGTAGACAGCTGTGATCTTGGCAATAGTCTTGGTCTCTATTACTAAAAATTTGTATTGATTTTATCACTCAGTAGAGTGACGCATGTAATCCTAAACTAGACACTACCGCTAACATCACGTCATAGACAGGGAAGATGAAATACAGTGAATCAATTGACCTGCTGTGATCAGAAACTCACAGAGCGCTATAGATAGGATTTAAGTACTCTTCTGCTCCCAGACCAACACTACCTGATGATAAGGTCTCCTGCGGGCAGAAATACGTATTTTTAATGACTGTCCCCAGGTGATTTTTATGACCAGGCAAGTCTGGGGATGATCAGCTCTATCTGGGAGGGTCAAGAAGAAGATACACAAGTTGTGTCTTAAAAGGCGAGTGGAGTTTACCATGTCAGAAAGGATTTGTTGTGTATTTTGTATTGTTTTCAGTCCACAGCCTTCTCTGCGGAATCTTTCATCATTGGTGATGATGCTACCTTTTCATGATATATGCAGCGTCCACTCCCCCTCCCTCAAAAAAGCCACTGAAGAATGAGAAAAGATGTCTTGTTTCCATTCTCTCTTAGACCTTGTATTTCTTGGCTCAGTCTCTTTGGTTCACCTACTGTGGATTACTTGAGTGACTCTTGGAACTAAATAATGGACCTAGATATCCTTCCTCTGCATAGGGGTTTTAATACAGTCCTGACATAATCCATGTCCACTCAGAACCCCAGAATGTAATCTTCATTGGAAATAAGGTATTTATAGATGTATTAGTTAAGGATCTTACAATAAAACCATCCCTGACTTAGAGTGAGCCCTAAATCCAATGAGTGGTATCCTTGTAAGAAGAAGAGGAGACGCAGAGACACACGGGAGAAGAAGGTGATGTGAAGATGCAGACAGATTGGAATGATGCTTCCACAAGTTAAAGAATATCAGGAGTCACCAGAAGTGAGAAGAGGCAAGGAGGATTCTCCTGTGGAGCCACTTGGGGGAGTTTGGCCCTGCTGGTACCTTCATTTCAGACTTACGGCCTCCTCAACTAAGAGAGATGAATTTCTAATGATTGAAGCCACTCAGTTTGGGTGATTTTTATTGCAGCCTGAAGAAATTCACACACCCAGATTCCGTGGAGGCTCAGGATCAATGGGACTTTTTTTTTTTTTAAAGTAGGATCTTACCTCAAATTCCTGGGCTCATGCAATCCTCCTGCCTCAGCCTCCTGAGTAGCTGGGACTAGATGTGTGCCACCATGCCTTCTTTATTTTTATTTTTTGTAGTGATGAGGGTTCACTCTGTTTCTCGAACTAGTCTCAATATTCTAGCCTCATGAAATTTTCCCATTTCAGCCTCACAACGTGCTGTGCTAACCGGCCTGAGTCACCACACCTGGCCAGAAATAAGGACTTTCTCTGAAGTGGTACCAGTACAACTAGTCCCTATTCCATCTCAGTCCATTTCCTCAGGACATGGTGATTGGTTCAAAAAACACAGGACTCTGAATAGGCCAGGAACCCAGGTTAATTATTCTTGAGTGAGTCCAGACCCCTCACCAATATAGGTTGGAGATGGATTGGAGTGTGACATGGACATTTATTTCTGTGGCTATGGAATCAAGTTCATCTTCATCTAACGAATCCGTAGATTAGACAGTTACCAGGCTCTTCCACACCTCATCTTTCCAATCTCAAGCTCAATGAGCTCTTCAAATGCTGTCTGTCCTGTTGGGTGGCCGTTTGGGGAAGCTACAGCTGACCACTTAAGGCTACAATGTGCTGGGGCTTTGAGTTCCTGCATTGCACCTGGGATTATGTTAAGGACACTGCCCAGTCTTGGGCAGCCCAGCTGGGACTGGATATGAGGGTGGATCTTGGAAAGCAATAGATGTAAAACCTTGAGGGAATATGGGAAGCAGGACTTGGAGATCCACTTTGGGGCAGTACTGTGTGTGACCGCAAGGTCTCAGGGAACAGATATTGAGGTTCATCACTCACTGTAGGGCCTGGGGGTGCGGGGCATTATGAATGTCACAACCTAGATGTTCTCTGAACCGGGAAAGAAAGCATGGTCTACCAGATTCCCCTGCAGCCTGAGCCCTGGGCTGCCTGTCCTGACAGCAGGGGTGGAAATTATCTCAGGGGTGAGAGGAGTTGTTAAGAGTAAGGTGGCAGGTAGCTGGGCAATTGTCTCTGCTACCTGGGCTACTCAGGAAATGTTGAACTCCATGTTTTTAAATACTCAGGAGACAGATGGCAGCCAGGTGAGAATGAATCATACCAGCTCAGCCCCAGTGGGTACATCAAGTACGCTGGCCAGCTTTTAATTCCTGCTCCTGTCATCCCACAAACCAGCCTCCCATTGACTCCTCTCTCTTTTCACTTCACATTGATGGGCATCTTATGCTTGACTCTCTGCCCCTAGTAACTAACTTTCCAGGGGTTTCTTGATCAGGCTCAGTAGGGGAGATCCTGAGACCGTCACAACATGCCTTCAAGACAATTGGCAGCTACAGCATCAATGCTGGAAAGTGACAGCAAAACAGTACCTCTGAGAGACCCCTATTGTGTGACTTGTAATAGGGTTTGAAAAAGTTTGATGGATAGATGATGGAAGTATCAAAAATATTGGAAAGCTGACAGCTTGGTTTCTTTTGTGACTTTAAGTTACTCTGCTTGAATTACCTGTGGTTTTAGGAGTCCCTCTCTTTAACTACACCTATTTACTAAGATAGGTATAAATTACTCTACAACATATATAATTCTTTTAGAAACATGATTATCAATGGAGTCCTTACTTAAAGAGGAAAAGGCACCTGTTATTACTGATCATTTTAAAGCTGGGGAAACTGAGGCTAAGAAAAATAACGTGGCTAGACAAGGGATATACAGCTAATCAGCCAGCCAGGATTTGAACCCAAATCCAGTGTTTTTGAGCCACATTATGGATATCCTCTTTCACCCCCTTTTACTAAAGTCCTATGACTTCCATCCAGATATAGTAGTAGTAATAATGAATAGATACGGCTATCAGTTTGCTTTCTCTGTAAGGTGATTGTGCATGAGCAGTTGGATCTGACATCCTTTCACCTCTTTACTTACTGGCTCAGTATCTTCTTAGTATTTATAAATAAATAAATAAATGAGTAAACAAACTTGGAATTCAGAACACCTCTTCCTCTTTGGTCCAACAGTAGAGAGAGAGAAGCAAACAGCTAGTTATCACATTTGTGTCTTCATTATCGCTACACCCAGTACCCCTTACCTGGGCACCAAAACGGAAATAACAGCAATGTTTTCTTTATTCACTGCGTATCTTCCAGGCTTTTCAGTCCTGGGATATAGGCTGGGAATAAGATTGATAAATAACTCATATCTAGCTCTTGTCCTTGAGGAGCTACTAAACCATTTTGAGAGACATCTGTCTATTTACTTATGTTTCTATCCATCCATTCTCCATCCATCCATTCATTCATCCATCCACCAGTTCATACACTCCAAAAATAATTACTAAGCATTGACAAAACACTAAGTGCTGTTCTTGGTACTGAAGACAGTAATGAACAAAACAAAGGCCCTACATTATGGAAGTTCCACTCTATTAAAGGCCATAAACAAAGTTAAGACATGTGAGATGGGTTTCCTGGATACAGCACACCAGTGGATTTTGGCTTTTTATCCAATTTGCCAGTCTGTGTCTTTTGATTGGGGCATTTAGTCCATTTACATTTAGGGTTAATATTGTTATGTGTGTATTTGATACTGCCATTTTGATGCTAGCTGGCTGTTTTGCCTGTTAGTTGATGCAGATGCTTCATTGTGTTGATGCTCTTTACCATTTGGCATGTTTTTGGAGTGGCTGGTACTGGTTGTTCCTTTCTATGTGTAGAGCTTCTTTCAGGAGCTCTTGTAAAGCAGGCCTGGTGGTGATGAAATCTCTGAGTACTTGCTTGATCACAAAGGACTTTAATTTTCCTTCACTTATGAAGCTTAGTTTGGCTGGATATGAAATTCTGGTTTGAAAGTTCTTTTCTTTAAGGATGTTGAATATTGGCCCCCACTCTCTTCTGGCTTGCAGGGCTTCTGCTGAGAGATCTGCTGTGAGTCTGATGGGCTTCCCTTTGTGGCTAACCCGACCTTTCTCTCTGGCTGCCCTTAGCATTTTCTCCTTCATTTCATCCCTGGTGAATCTGACAATTATGTGCCTTGGGGTTGCTCTTCTTGAGGAATATCTTTGTGGTGTTCTCTGTATTTTCTGGATTTGAATATTGGCCTGCCTTGCTAGGTTGGGGAAGTTTTCCTGGATAATATCCTGAAGAGTGTTTTCCAGCTTAGATTCATTCTGTCTGTCACGTTAGTGTATAAAAAGGGAGAGGTAAATCATATAAAGAAAGTTAAAGTAATGGAAAGGAAACAGAGATCTGGTGATGGAGATGAAGGTGGAGGGCACCTTTTTCAGGTACAAAGGGAAGCCTTCAATGATGGGACTATGTCTTGGTGATAGACCAGCAATCCCTGATCTTGAGCCTCACTCACACCAACTCCCCAACTCCCACCCCTGATTTCTAAAGAAGCCAGCCTCAGACCCACTCTGCCGCCAGCTCCCTTCAGAAGCTCCCTCCCCATATAAAACTTATTTTTCAGGTATTAGTATTAACCAGGCTCTCATTGGCTTCCAGCCTCCTATCACATATTTTCCCTACTTCTGATCTCAGAAGACTTTGTTGTTGGCACAGTATTTTAAGTGGCACAATATTAAGAATCTGACATCAGCCTGTGAATCTGCAACACATTCCCAGGGAATGATGTACTGAACAAAGGATGCAGGCTCTTCATTCTGCTGACTCTCTAGACACACTGAAAGTTTCGAGATTATTGCAGCAGCATGCAGCAGATAAACAGGATTCTGGAGCCAAATGTGTGTCCTTTCACTGATTTTGCAGCCTTGGGGGACAATACTCCCTCTTGAAAGGCTCATTTTTGTCATCTGTTAATGAAGTTAGAAATGCCTAGTTCATTTGCTTGCTATGCCCACCCTTTTAAAACAGCAAACAAACAAAAAAACCCCACTTTATGAGGACCTGCGAGCTTTCTGCAAACTTCTCTTACTTTATAATGGGGCAAGGCAAGGACTGAGACTTAAGTTTCCTGATTTCTTTGTCAATATGTTTTTCCTTTGCCAGAATTTTTTAAATCATCTTTTTATTGAACATTGACTGTATTATAGACACTATGCTGGATTGTTTTGCATTCATTTGTTTAATTTTCACAATAGTCTATTTCAGTGATGAGGTGTTAGTCTCATTAAGATGAGAAAGATGAGTATCAAAGAAGTTTAGTGGCCTATCCAAGGTTCCATAGCTGGTAAATGACAGCATTGGTACTCAAACCCAAGGCCATCAACTCCAGAGCCTGTTCCACTGACCGCTACACAGTTTAGCTTACCACTACACAGTTTAGACTTCTGTCACATTTTGGGTATGAGTGTACTTGATCGGATGGGCATGTTCACTATACCTTTCAACTTGACTATAACTAGAATTGCAAGCAAATCTTTTTAATCCTCACTTTCTCTATGTTTCACACTTGGAAGCTGTGAGAAACTCTGCCCCTTACCATGTTTCCCTCTCACATGGAGCTTGCTGAACTATGCATTGTGATAACCATTTCCTTACTGACATCTTTCCACAAACCAGCTGTGAGTTCTTCAAGGGCATAACTGTGCATTTCTAAGTCAGTGCAGAAGGTTTGGTACAGGGTCAGAAAATTACAATAATAGTAGTAAGAGTTAAGCCAATGACTACCATGTATTGGATATTTTCTGCAGGTCAAGGGCTGTGTGACATATTTTACACATATTACCGTATCCAATCCTCACAACAGCCTTTTTGGTGAATGGTATTCTTCCTGTATTAGAGCTATGAAAACTGAGCATCACAGAGAATGTTCCAAGTTCCCATTACTAGTGGGTGGCAGAGTAAAATGGGAACTTAGGTCTGCGTGCTTCCAGGTATGCCCTTACCCTGAGGAATAAGTAAATCAGTGAATGAGGGCAAAGCTCTTCTCTGACCACTTGGGTTCATCTGTATATTTTCATGTCTCAAAGAATGGGAAGAAACTTAGTCCTCTTAAAGATGTTTTCCTCCATCTTCTCCATTCATTGGTCCTTCAGAGTGGGATTTGTGACAGAACTTGAGAGGCCACCTGAGGACGTGTAGTGGGATGCTGACTTGTGTTAAATGGCTCATGCGAATTACCTTCAGCCCTCTCTTATAGACAGATGGAGGACTGCCAGATAGATATAGGTGTATTTCAGTCACCTACCCTTAGAGAGGCATTTATGATGGATTTATTCATTCTTTCTTTCAACAAGTAATTGAGAGTCTACTCCTATGTGCTGTGCACCATTCAGATTCACCCAGAAATAAATAAAACTCTGCCCTTCCTTTCATTGCTTCTCAGTGTAGAACTACAATAAGTACATAATGAGGGCTACTCAGTGTCAGACCCTGAGCTAGATCCTAGGAAAACAGAGATGATGAAGAACACCCTCAATGGCACTAGGGTGATGGGAGGGGGTCAAACTACGAAGCAATGTGCTGCATGCTCTGCCAGACAGAAGTATGAGTCACTGCGAGACCTAACAGGTGGATATTTAACCCAGTCAGAGAAAGCAGGTTTCAGAGAACTCCTGCCTCCCAAGTTGAGGCTTAAAGACTGGACGAAGCAGTGAGGGAAGGGCATTTCAGATAGAGGAAGCATGAGCAAAAGCACAGAAGCATGAAGTGGTGTGAAGGATACAGGGTGGTTAACCGGTTTAATATATGCATTTGCACCTGTAATACCAGGCAGGATGTCATAGAATATATGTATTTCATCTCTTCCGAAATGCTTTCCAGTTTGCCTTTGCCTTTCTAATTTTCTAGAGTATTAGACCCGGGATGGCTGTTAGAAACCATACAATCCTACCTACTCACCCCATAGATGGGAAGGGATCACAATCACATCGTTTTGAACCTGTGGGAGGAGTGAAGCTGGGAAGCTGTATAGAGAATATCTGATTGTACAGTGGAGGGGTGGTAGTGGTTTCACCACTACTTTGTATCAGATTTTTTTTAGGAAGATCTCACATCAATAATAAAGATCCACTCCTTGCAAGCTATTAGCTAACTGTGCTTTGATCTCATTTAATCCTCCGCAGACTCTCCCACTTAGGTGTTAGTAGCCTAATTCATAGATGAGAAAACGGAAGAAACGCAAGTAACTTATCCAAAGACACAAAAGTCAGATATAAATAGGTTCCACTCATGACTGTACTAACTAAAAGGTCAATAAACCTATGTCTATCTGACTTATGGGGAAATGCTGGTGTCGCCAAGCATTCTTTTGCTTTCTCCTTGATGAATTTGTATAGAATTCAGTATGTTCTCCCAGGATTTTGACCCTGTTCTAATCTGATCTAAATATGATCAAGGAAGATTGAGCTGGAGGGTAGTGGGTGGAGGGTGAATGCATCCCAAAGAACTGCTGTGTTTTTACTTTACTCCTTTGGCATCACCTTTGGAAGTAAAATACTATCTCTCATAGAGACATGGTAAGTAGATGACTTGTTTAAAAGAGAAATATGTTTCATTTTCTATAATGGGACTTCTTAAATAGCTCACCCTATATTTGTCTAGAGACAAAAGGAGAAATATAGATAAATATAGCTAACTATAGAAATATTAACATAGATGTGAGTATATCTTTACAAATGTGAATATATACATAAACATACACACATATACATACCAATTCTTATTTGTTGTGCCTTGTTCTTATTCACAGATATAAATGTACCTCTTCATTTGATTACATGCTGGTATCTTGTATAAACTTCTGGAAGATTACCCAAGAAAAAATTAGATGTAGATAGGTAGGCTCCTCCCTCATCCAGTGACAGAATGTAGACCTCAGTGTCATTGAGACACCCCCTTCCCTGCCAACACACACAAGTCTTCCTATCCTGTTAGCTGACTCACCACTTTAACTGCCTTACTTCCGGTCTCATCATCTCTCTCTTAGACTAGGGATACTCGGTCTCTGCACGATTGACATTTGGGGCCAGTTAATTGTTTGTCGTATGTGATTGTCCTGTGCATGTAGGATGTTTACAGATTCCCCAGCTTCTACCCACTAGGTGCCAGCACTCTCTCCCCTAAGTCATGACAACTCAAAATGTGTCTATTACCAAATGTCTGTTGGGGGACAAAATTGCCACCAGCTGAGAACCACCATCCTAGACTATTGTTAAAATCTACCTCGATGGTGTCCCTGTTTTCAGCCTCCCCGTCACACCCACTATGATCCTTCCAAGGTATACAGCTGATTTTGCCGCCCTGTGGCATATAAAAACAAAAACAAAAACAAAAACTTTAGATCCTCAGTGCCTAGAAGTCTCTAGATCCTCATGCCCTTTGCAATATGTTCTGAACTTTGTTATGCTCTTATTCTCAAGCCGCTCCCTTGAGACATTCCCAATTTCTGAGATAGTGAACCTGCAGTTTATTGAGAATTGCCCCCACAGGAAAATCATATCACGTATATTTTCTACCTAGTTACGCGGTTTTCATCAGTTTCTCTTCTGAGTCTCCATTTGTTTTTTTTCATCTGTATACAGGACATAATAATCTAACCTACAGGGCAGCTAAGTAAAGAGCATCAATAACTCCAATACACGGTAGAAAATGCTGAATCTACATAGGTGAGGGTTAAGGCGAAGCACTGTGGGAGTGCAGAGGAGAAAGAGATTCCTTCTGGCTGTAGCTGGGGAGGGGAATTCATGAAGGAGATGCATTGACGTTAACAGTGAAGTATGGGTGGTATTTGGACGTGTAGATGTAAGGGTGAGGAATAAGAATGAAGGCATGATTCCAGGCAGAGGAAATGGCTTCCACATAAAAACCTCAGGACCGAGAGTTTGGTCCCTGGCAACCACAGTGGCATGATGGTGAGAACCGGTGATCCACTGGGCCTTCTCTTGGCCACTTACCTAATGACAGAGCTGGTGGGAAAGAAGGCTCGGGCTCCGGGTTCTCTAAGAAGTCCCTTTTCAGGCCCTAGTCTCTGCTCCCCAACTTAGTGGGAGCAGAGAGTTTCAATGTGGTTGGATACTTAGCAACATGCCTGCTCTGTGGCAAGAGCTCAGTGGTTATATGGATGAGCAAAGCACACATTTGAAGAAGGAAATCTCAAAAGCATGCATTCGAGACAAGGTTATCCACAAAGGTAGATGACGAGAATTAGAACTGTCAAACTACAGGACTCTTAGCTTAGTCAATAGGGAGGGGATCAGTGTCCATGTGTGCCTTAGTGATGCTAACTAAGATGGATTAAGAATAGTGGGAAAGGATGAATAAAGCCTGGAAGATCATTCAGCATGTATTCAAATTATCATGATGAAAGTCCATGAAAACTGGGGCAAAGGACAGCCACAGAGTAGAGAGAAATGGATGGTTATAGAACTGATTTTGTAGATCAAATGGTCACAATTCACATGCTTTCTCAACAGTTTTAGAGGGTGTTGGCTGCATATTCTGTCTCCAAAGCTGTTTTAGGATGTTTTGTGATATTGGTCACGTCACTTCTGTCCTTTGAATCTCAGTTTCTTTCTTTTGTTTTTGTTTTTGTTTTTTTTCCTAACACTAAAGGCTTAGACTATTTTCCAATAATTCTTCCAGCTTAAACATAGACTGGGGCCTTGAAAAGAGACATCTCAGATCACTTGGATCCTGGGTCCCCTTCCTCACCAACTCTGTCATTAGGCGAGTGGCCAAGAGAAGGCCTAGTGGGTCACCAGTTTTCAGCCATCGTGGCATCGTGGCTGCCAGGGACCAGAAACAAGTGGCAAGAAGAGAAGGACATTACTTGGGAGAATATGCATGTTCACAGCTCTGAGGATTAAAGGCCCATGTTCTTATCACTGCAGAACAGAGTATTATAAATCCAGTCTTAGAATACCAAATCCCCTTGCGGCTTGGACGTAGTGAGGGAATATTAAAAAGGCCAGAGACAGAAATAATCAGTTTCCGAATGACACATTGTCAAATAAAGCATTTTTCATATTATCCCTTTCTTTTCTTTCTCTGGTTCCTTCTTTCATGCCTCGATATTTTAACATGAAAAATAGATTAAAATGAGGCCAGGCCAAACAGCATACTGAGTTTGACTCTTCAGAAGGCTCTCTTGGTGGGGTGGTTTGGGGTGCTTTATGCTTTTCATCTCTCTGCATATTTTTCAGTTTTGGAGGTGGTGTACATAAGCAAACCAGCTGACGTCACTGGCACTGAAGAAAGTCAAAGCAGCAAAGGGGCGTACAAGGTTTGATCAGGTGTCCTGTGCATGTTGGGGTTAGAGTGAAAACAAGAACTTGCGTCTGCATTCCTCTGGAAAGCCTGGTGAAGATCTTCACCTTCTGGATGTGTTTATTAAGCACTTACCCTGGGCCAACCACTGGAGCTAAGGCTAGATAAATGGTAGGGCTAAATGGTAACTCAACATCTTGAGTGGGAAAGTGGTCAAACAGATGATTGGATCGCAGCAGAATAGCCAGAGGCCTGGAGCTGTGAGAGCTTCACCCCAACATGAAAAGGCAGAGATGTTCCCTGGGGAAGTGATCTCCAAGCTTAGATAGCTGAGTGGGCTGAGATCAACAGGTCAAGGGTAGTGCATTAGTTTCTTCCATATTAAATTAAGGCATACCGGGTATCTTCAAACATGAGAAATTCATTCTCTCATGGTTCAGGAGACCAGAAGTCCAAAATCATGATGTCAGCAATGTTTGCTCCTCCTGGAGGTTCTGAGGGAGAATGTGTCTCATGCCTTTCTACCAGCTTCTCATGGTTTCCGACGATCATCAGCATTCCTTGGCTTGTAGTTGCATTACTCAGATCTCTGTCTCCATCTTCACATGAGCTTCTTCTCTGTGTGTCCACTCCTGTTCTTATAAGGACACTAGTCATTGAACTTAGGGTCCACTTTAATCCAATATGACTTCATCTTAACTAATCACCTCTGCAAATATTCTGTTTCCAGATGAAACCACCTTCTGAGATTCCAGGTGGAGTGAGTGAGAGGGTGCTTCAGGCTGAGGGGTTAGTGAGTGCAGAAGAGGGAGTATCACACCCTGGAGGTTACCAGCTGCTCAAGGTGACTCCAGGACAGGTAGGACAGGTGGGGCTTGTGGGGAGCTGGGGAATGAGAAGGAAGCAGGGACCTAGTTATGAGGGGCTTTGGGTGCCAAGCTAGGAAACCTGGACATTATTCTAAGCACCCCAGGAAGCCAGGAGAGGGGTCTAAACAAGGGGGACTGGGGTGGAAGGATTTGGTTTGGGTTAGACAAATAGGGAAGCTGAAGGAATGATGCTCGTATTTGTTGACTTTTCTGGTGTCATATCCTTTATCCAGACCTTTGATTGCCTTGTTTAATCCTCAGCATAACTCTTCACATTGTGAACTATCAACCTCATTTTAATGGGAGCCTATTGCAGTTCAATGCAATAGGTAAAATGTAATGAGCTCGTCACAGCCAACAGCAAGTAGGAAAGCAAGGATTTTCACGCTGGCCCATATGCCCCCAGGCACCGGGTTTCCTCATCAGCACTCTGCCCTTGACATCTCCCACCCTCACCCTTGTCTGGTTCCACGGGGGAATCTGAGACTCACTGTCAGTAATAGAACAAGAGGAGCGGGCTGATCCTGCCTAGAGAGACTTATAATGGGGAAGGTTCCAGAAGAGATGGGAATGCATTTTCTTTCTCGCATCTCTTCCCCACTTCCTCCCTGAAAGCTTCTTGAAATTCTCGTAAGGTGATGGTAAAACAAATCACCCCAAGACCTGCCCAGCTTACAGCCTCACAGAAGCAACCCCCTAACGAATAGACTGGTGTCATTATTTCTAGAACTTGCAGTGACTTCCTCAGCCTTGTTTGTCTAGGGACGCCCTGGAGTGAGCACAGTCCAAATCGGACTTGGCATCAGGTTGTCCCTGAGGTCACCAGGGCCTCAGCTTGTCACCCTTGGAGATTTAACCTCTTCTTAACTTGCTTTCTAAAAATTCACAGCCATCTTCCTGTGTCTTTTCCTCTCTCTTCAGCTCCCCTCTTGCCCTGCAGCATTTTTTTTTTTTTCACTGCCTGGGCCTGTGTTTGCTCCTGGTGTGGACTAAGAGATTGGACATGCTGGCCCTGCTCAGTACCGATCGATTGCTCCTGCTTTTCTGTTTGTTTGCCTGCGGTGTGGAAAGCCGATAAAGAGGGGAGTGTGTAACTCTATGGGTGTGGACCGGGACAGCAGCCTGGATCAGTGCAGGTGGACACAGTCAACACTTCCTTCCTGATTCTGAGTCATTCATCTGCATTCTTTGGATGAGATGTCTCACTATGACAGAGGCAGCCAGATGGTTCTCTTGAGCTCCTTTGCTTGTGCACAGCACTCTTCAGTTTTTACAGGATGTCACAGATGTTTTCAGATTTGATTTGCACAGCAGCCCCCAGGGGGTACCATGAATGAGTATTTTCTTCTCTCACAGGTTTGCCATGTGCCAGGTACTGAGCAAAGTATCCCATGTCCATTAGCTCACATCTCACTTCCTTCAGTAAAGAAGTTGATGATCCAGTTTTATGGGTAATAAAATTGTTATTCGGAGGAATTAAGTTCTTTGTCCAAGACAGCCCAGCTTATGTTTGCAGCATTAGATTTCAACCTCGTGTTTCTGACCCCCAGTCTTAGCTGCTTCTGTCTCACAAGTATTGACCAAGTCCAATTTACTGATTAATAAGCTGAAGGTCCATAGGAGCAAACCAAGATCAGACAGTACGTAAACTTGAATTTGGAACCTTTTTCCCACATGCCCTGAGACTGTGTCCAATTTCATGTATTCCACTACTTTCTCAGGGTCTGGGGAGGAAGGGTTGGTCAGACTGGTGCTTGTAGCATTACCTAAGCTGTTACCAGGTCTTAAATGATGCCTACTGAGTTCTTTGGAAGCCCAGCGCGGGGATGTCTGTTTCAGTAGTCAGTGGCATGATGAGCCCAGAATACTGGAATTCTGCTTTGACTAAGTCCTTGCAATAAAACTTGAATCTGTAATAGAAACCATGTAGTCAGTGACTCAGCTGGAGGTGGTGGAAGCTGAGTTCAGGGCAAGCTGAGGAGTGAGGACAAGGAAGGTGTGCCCTAATGGGATAGCCAGAGCCACTGGCTTGGGCTTGTATCAGATGGCAAAGCCAGGGGCTAAAGAATCAGTGGGTCAGTAAGCCAAAGGGAACCTCAAGCTCAGTGCCTGCCAAACCAGGGGGTCCCTCTACCACGTTCTTCTGGAAGTTTCCTACGTTGAGAAATCTGTGTCTGAAATTGCTTAGCTAACTTGATAAGGCAGAAATGAGGCTGGACAGTGGCTAATTAGGGTTTTGCTCCTGTCCCTTCTCCACTCCAAATACAGTTTTAAAGTCATGCTGGAGTTAGTTTGAATCGCAGCTGCACTGTCTTGAGTAAATGACCTTTTGTCTCTGTGCCTCAGTTTCTAACTTAACATAGGACAATGACAGGTGAATGAAAGAACACATATCAAGCATTTGGTCCAGATTGAGAAGCGTTTAGGGATCCAAGGCAAGTTGTATAAAATAAGTATGTATATAGGGCCAGGAGGTGAAGTCATTTATTCATTCATCTCTTTATTCATTCATTCAACACCGAATGTATACTTGCTGAATTCTGTTGACAGTAACGATAACTAACAACCTGTGATGCCATGTGCCCCTACACTATGTTAAGTACCTCACAAGCATCGTATTTAGCCCTCATGACCCAGTGAGGTGGCCCTATGACTCTTGTCCTTGTTTAACCCTTGAGAAAGCCAAGGATCTAGAAAGATAAAGTGACCTAATCAAGGTCACACAGTGTCTAAGCAGTGGAACCTGAATAAAACCATGTCAGTCTGATGCCAGCTCTTAGCCATTTACTGCTGGAAGGCTCTCAAGGCAAAGGATGTGGCTCCTTTCCTTCCAGGAGCTTCTGGTGTGGATGTATGAACTGATGCAGACGGCAGGGGCTACAAGGGAGGGGTCACTGGGATATAAGGGGGGAAGGAAGGGGCAGTAGTAGTTGCAGGTGGATGGGTTAGTTAGGCCTCATCTTTCCTAGGTCAGCATTGGTCCTGGAATCTGACCACAGAATCCAACAACCGTAATCAGGATGTACTGAGTGGGGCGAGGCATGAAGGCTCAGGAACCAGGCAAGGCCTTGGCCTCGTAGTGAAGGAAATGGAGACCAAGGGTGGGATCAGGCAAGGAGATTCCCCCAGGGACATCAATGGGCCAGAATGAAAAGGTTTTCTGAAGAGAAGATGCTCCCATTGCACATCTGGAGGCTGGATTTGAAAATAATACTTTCCTTTTCCTTTTTCATGAGCCCTCACCACCCTTCCTCCTTCTCCCTCTCTCTCTCTTTAGTCGGTGAGAATCGCTGTCCAGTAACCAAGGGCTGTGAAATGGAGAGCTGGGGTCCGGTCGTAGCTCCACCACGTCCTGGCCCTTTGAATCCAGCTGCACCTGGAATTAAACCCTGACTGTGTGACTTCAAGCTAGTTACTCAACTTCTCTGAATCGCCTTTACCTCATCTATACAGCAGAAGCTAATTTCTATCGCATAGTCTTGTCTTGATGGTTAAATAAAATAGCATTCAGTAAAGGTGGCAAGGAAGGGTCAGTCCTTGTGTTTATCAAAGATTAGTGTTTGCCCTGGCCCTTTTCTCTCTTCACTCTCCCTCTCTATTACCTCTCTCTTCTTCACTCTTCCTCACTTTCTCCCTGTCCTTCTTTTCTTATTTCTGATACACAAAAAAATTGCAGACAAATAATATCACATCACACATAATTTTGTGACACAGAGCAATCACTATCATATGTTCTGCGGAGGAAATAAAGATCCATTGTTGTTTTCTAAGGTAGTATATACATAATCACCTCTGGTATACACATGCATGTACACATATATTTAATAGATTCTATACACACACACACACACACACACACACATACACACAAATACACATACTTATTACTTTGTTTGGTTTGTGCATTTGTTTTTATGTTATGACATCCAGAAAAAACTTTCTTGAAAAATCCAAAGTAGCTCACTGCCGAACTCAAGGCAGGGCATGGGCCCCTGTTCCAGAGCTATCAGCCACACCTGCATACCTGGCCACAACTTCTTAGTTCTCTTATTCACCCAGTCCCCCCACCCCTGTGGAGGTGCTAAATGTCAGCATAGTGAGCTGAGATCTTGCAAATACAACATGCCAGTTTTCTAATATCAAATACAGTTAGAAGGATGACTGAGTCATTTCAGCAGACAGTGTTCTTCTTAGCCTAAACAAATATCTTTAACAGCAGTCACCCCAAGACAATGTATTCACAGTTAACATCTGTCATCTTTGTTAGATGCTGTACAGATAGTTGTCACAAATTGTCCCTGCCTTCAGTGAGACCATAGTCAAGGAGAGGCCATCAACTATACAGGTGGAATTGAAAGAATATAGGCTCTAGAGTTAAAAAGCAAAACGAAACAAAATAAACACACAAATAGTGAGGTCCAGATATTACTCTGCCACTTGCTGTCTGTGTTTCTGGGTCTCTTGGTTTTTTTGAAGCCCCTCTCAATATAACAAGGGTGATTTCCTCCTGATTCTAGGGATTGCATGGCAGGCGCTCACAAACTATCTCCCAATCTCCCAAACATGAAGCAGAGTATAAAGTGAAGAAAAGCAAGAGAGTGATGAGGGCCTACCCATCAGAGGAGAGGTTTCTGGCACAGAACAATTGAGGGGAGGTCTGGAGAATGCAAACCTTCCACTTCAAGCTCACGACAGGTGTTATGGGGATTACAGACGTGTTTTGAAAATACCTCTGCCCTTAAGGAACTCACAGACCAGGGTATTTCATGAATCATATGAAGATGTAAGATGAAGATGTATCTGACATGAATCATGTAAGACGTGTGTATTAACATATTAGCTTATTTCATATTAATATATGATATGAAGACTCAAACATTTAGGAGTTGGGTGTATCAAGGGAAAAAAAATATATATATATATATGTATATATATACCAGTTGGCCTTTGAATTCTGATTAAAGGAGCCCTAGAAAAGTGCATTTTCACTCACTGATTTACCAAGTATTTCTTAAGGACCTATTTTGTCCCAGTTCCCTCGTTGAGATTCGAAAATTTAAAGACTAGTGTTTCTGAAAAATACAGACTATGCAGGAATTATGTTTGATTTAATAATGCTATCTTATATTTGCAGCAAGATGTAAGAAAGTCTACTACTGTCTCTTGAGCCGTCAGTTAATTCATTCTAGAGATGAGGAAGCAAGGTCAGAGGAGCGCAGGCTTTGGATTGCTCAGTTGGTGGGAGGTGGAGTCTGGATTCAGACATTCACATGTGTGAAGCTGCAGCCCTGACCCTTCCTGACACTGAGCCATCTGGATTGCCGTGACATGATCATCATCCATCTGATTTGCTTCCTATGGCAACCTTGTGAAGAAGGAAGGGCAGGGAATCACTCATACTTTATACCGATGGAAAGCAAGGCTCAGAGAAGTCAAGAAGTTTGCCCAGGGTAGCACAGTTTGTTGGTGAAAAAGCCAGGTTTGGAAACAATGTCTCTCTAGCTTAAGAACCATGGCTGGTGGTTCCCCGGGCGCTAACAGCCAAACCCAGGAACCCTGGCAGAGTGTAGTGGACAAGAAAATCCCCTGTGGCCCTTGAGTCCAAAGAACAGTGGCCCACTTGCGTGTCCTTCCTTCCTGCTCCAGGGTGGCCTCATCGCGCTGTTGCTGCTGCTGCTGGTGTTCACCGTGGCACTGTATGCCCAGCGACGTTGGCAGAAGCGTCGCCGCATCCCCCAGAAGAGTGCAAGCACGGAAGCCACTCATGAGATCCACTACATCCCATCTGTGCTGCTGGGTCCTCAGGCCCGGGAGAGCTTCCGTTCTTCCCGGCTGCAAACCCACAACTCCGTCATCGGCGTGCCCATCCGGGAGACTCCCATCCTGGATGACTATGACTGTGAGGAGGACGAGGAGCCACCTAGGCGGGCCAACCATGTCTCCCGCGAGGATGAGTTTGGCAGCCAGGTGACCCACACTCTGGACAGTCTGGGACGTCCAGGGGAAGAGAAGGTGGACTTTGAGAAGAAAGGTGAGTCCTCCATGTCACAGCCCATTTTCCAGGGGGCATTTTGAAAAGATGGGAAGAGGTGCAGAAGCTGGGCAGTTGGGGACCACGGGCAGTGTTTTCTGGGATAAGCCACTTTGGATTTATGGCTTTGGATTTCTGCTGGGTTATCAAGTTTTTGTCCTTTCTGATCCTTCAGTAGTGATGGGAGAATAAAAGAGCATCAGTAGTCTCGGAATTGGAGTTGTGAGGAGCCTCAGAGGGTATGCAGTACAGTATCTCTCCAGTGTCTCTTGATTACCTCCCTTGACAGCCTTCTCACTACTCAGAAAAAAAAGGCCATCTCATCCCCCACACCGTTACTGACTATTAGAGGGTTTCTTTTCATGCCAGCTCGAAATCTGTGTTCATGGCCCTCCATGTCCAAAAGGAAAGTGATGTTATTTTGCCAGATCAGTTCTTGGGAAATTTGACAACAAAAATAAAAGAGCCTGTATATTTTAACCAACTCCAGTTTTTTCAAATAGTCTCATATGAAGGAATTTTCCAATATTTCACCTTCCTGGTCACTGCCTTCTAGACAGAAATTCTGACTTTTCACACCCTGGGCCATAAAACCTGAACTGACACTCTTCTTCTTCAAGGTGGGAATGAGCCAGGGCTGAGAAAAATAGGATTTTTGCCTCCCTCTTGCCAACTGGTATACTTCTGTTGATGCAGCTTGAGATCACATATGTTTGCTAGAGTTATTGGGGGCTCCTATTAGACATCTTTTATCTTCTTTACACTGACAGATAATGTTTGTACATATTCATGGAGTGTATCATGATGTTTTTATCCATATAATATATGATGATCAGATCAGGGAAATTAGTATATCAATCATCTTAAATATTGATCATTTCTTTGTATTGGCAATGTTCAATATGCTCCTAGTTATTTGAAACTGTTTATTACATTAATAAGTATGATCATCTTTAAACGGTATAGAACACTAGAAATTCTTATTCCTATCTAGCTGTAATTTTATTTTTTAGCTAAATTTCTCCCTATTCCTCTCTCCCCTCTACCTTTCCCAGCTTCTAATATCCTCTGTATCCCACTAGTAGCCTCTAGCATTCTTTTACTTCTATGAGATCAATTATTTTCAACTTCCAAATACGAGTAAGAACATGTGGCATTTAACTTTCTGTTCCTGACTTATTTCACTTAACATAATGTTCTCCACTTCCATCCAGGTTACCATGAATGAAAGGATTTCATTCTTATTTATGGCTGAATTATATTCCATTGTGTATATATACCACATTTTCTTATCTAGTAATCTGTTGTTGGACACCTAGGTTGATTCCATACCTTGACTATTGTGGATAATCTTGCAGTAAGCATGCAGATGCAGATGTCTCTTCAATAACGTGATTTCCTTTCATTTGGATAAATGCCAAGTTACGGGATTGCTAGATATATGGTAGTTCTTTTTGTAGTTTTTAGAGGACCTTCCAAACTGTTCTACATAGTGACTGTACTAGTTTACATTCCCATGAACAGTGTATAAGATTTTTCTTTTCTCTGCCTTCTCACCAGCGTTTTTTATTTTTGACATTTTCATAATAGCTTCTAAATGAGGTAAGATTATCCCTCATTGTGGTTTTGATTTGCATTTACCTGATAATTACTAATGATGAACATGTTTTCATATATTTATTGGTAACTTGTATGTCTGTTGAGAAATTTCCATTCAGATCATTTGTCCATTTTTTAATTAGATTGGAGGGTTTTTTTTTTTTTCTGTTGGAATGTTTGAGTTTCTTGTATATTCTGGATATTAATACCCTATTGGATAAGGAGTTTGTGGATATTTTATCCCATTCTGTAGGTTTTCTTTTCACTCTGTTTCCTTTGCTGTGCAGAAGATTTTTAGTTTGATAGATAATCTTGTCTACTTCTTTTTTTTTTTTTTTGGTCTGTGCTTTTAAGGGCTTATTTATAAAATCATTTCTTAAACCAATGTCTTGAAGTGTTTCACCTATGTTTTCTTCTAGTATGTTTATCATTTCAGATCTCACATTTAAGTCTTTGATCCATTGTGAATTAATTTTTAATAGGATGAAAGGTGGGGGTCTAGTTTCATTCTTCTGTATATGCACATCCAGTTTTCTCAGCATGATTTACTAGAGTGACTACCATTTCCCCACTAAGTGTTTTTGGGACCTTTGTAAAAAGTCAGGAGGATAAATTTCTGGGTTCTATACTCTGTTTCATTCATCTATGTGGTCTGTTTTTATGCCAGTACCATACTGTTTTGGTTACTACAGCTTTGTAGTGCATTTTGAGGTCTGAAAGTGTGATGCTTCCACTTTGTTATTTTTTTCCTCAAGATTGCATTGGCTATTTGGGGTCTTCTCTGGTTCCATACATTTTTTTTTTCTGTGAAGAATATCATTGGTATTTTGATAGGAATTACATTGAATTTAAGATTTCTTTGGATTAATTTTCATTTTAACAATATTAATTCTTCTGACACATGAGCATGGGATGTCTTTTCATTTATTTGTATTCTCTTCAATTTCTTTCATCAGTGTTTTATTCTTTTTCTTGTAGAGATCTTTCACCTCTTTGGTTACATTGATTTCTACATATTTTACTGTATTGTTTTATAGCTACTGTAGATAGGATTTATTTCCTGGATTCTTTTTCAGCTACTTTGTTTAAGTAGAGAAGTGCTTCTAATTTTTATATGTTGATTTTGCATCCTATAATTTTACTGAATTCTTTTATCAGTTTGTTATTAGTCTGTTTTCACACTGCTATAAAGAACTACCTGAGGCTGGGTAATGTATAAGGAAAAGAAGTGTAATTGACACAGAGGTCTGCAAGTTTTACAGGAGGCATGGTTGGGGAGGCCTAAGGAAACTTAGAATCATAGTAAAAGAGTGAAGGGGAAGCAAGCACTTTCTTCACAAGGCAGAGCAGGAAAGAGAGAGCAAAGGGAGAAGTGCTAAACACTTAAACAACCAGATCTTGTGATAATTCACTCACTATCATAATAACAGCAAAGGGGAAATTCACCCCATGACCCAATCACCTCCCACCACCAGTTCCCTCCCTCAACATTGGGGATTGTAATTCAACATGAGATTTGTGTGAAGACACAGATCCAAACCGTATCACATTTCTGAGACCTTTTGGTAGAGTCTTTAGGTTTTTCCATGAAAAAGATAAGATAATTTGACTTTCTCCTTTCCAATTTGGATGCTCATTATTTCTTTCTGTTGCCTAACTGTTCTGTTTAGGACTTCTAATACTGCATTTGACAAGAATGACTAGAGTGGGCATTTTTGTCTTGTTTGCTAAGATGTTAGCTGTGGATTTGTCATATATAGCATTTATTATGTTGAGGCACTTTCCTTCTGTAACAAAGTTATTATGAGTTTTTATCACAAGGAGATACTTAATGTATCAAAACCTTTTTTTGCTTTGAGATAATCATATGGTTTTTGTCTATCATTCAATTGATTGGCCTTCATTCTATTGATGTGAAATATGTTTATTGATTTGCGTATGTTAAACTATCCTTGCATGCCTGGGATAAATACTGCTTGATTGTGGTGTATTTTTGACATGTTGGATTCAGGACCTTTTCTGGACATTGATGTCCATCTCTCTTCCAAGACGTGAGGATTTTTTAACGCTATTCTTTCATTAAATATATTTTAATTACCTTTTCCCTTCACTTTTTCTTCTGAAACACCCCTAATGTAAGTATTTTTCACTTACTCATGTCCCATGAGGCTTTCTTTTTTCTTTGTATTATTTACTTTTTCTTTTCTTTACTTTTGACTGCTTGTGTTATTTCAAAATATCTGACTTCTGGTTTAGATTTTTTTTCTTTTCTGTTTGGCCTAGTCTGTTGTTGAAGCTCTTGATTCAATTTTTTATTTCCTTCATAGAATTCTTTAGCTCTTGGTTCCTGTTTGGTTCTTTTATTATGGCATCTCTCTCTTTGTTGAATGTGTCATGTAAATTAATAATCATTTTCTTGATGTTGTTAAATTCGCTATCTTATATCTCACTGAGTTTATTTAAAATTATTATTTGAATATTTTGGCATTTCATATGTTTTCTTATGATCAGGGTCTGCTACTAGAAAATTATTGTTTACAGTGACATGTTTCCTTGATTTTTCATGTTTGATGTGTCCCTATGTTGACATCTAAGCATTTGGTAGAAAAGTTATTACTTCTAATCTTTCGAGTAGATTTTATAGGTAAAGACTTGTTTGTATAAATTGTTCTTGGGGTGTCAATTTGGTGTGGTGTGTTTTCTTGGATTTTAGATAGATGCAGTACTATAGTTTCTGTGTAGTTAATTTGACTACAATTTTACATTAGCGATATTTGTAAGTTACTCAGTGGCCTCGGCTGAGAGAGTTTGCAGTGATAGTGGTGCAGCTTTGCTAGGATTGGGCTCACTGGGCTATTTCTCAGATCAGAGGGATATTAATGCACACAGTGGGTAAACCAACTTGGGGTCTGGTTCTCTGAGACTGGGCCACGGGGCTATTCCTCTGGCCAGGAACAAGGGCATGTGGTTACTCAGCTGGGCTGGTGGTGTGCCTGCCAGGAGCTGCTCAAAGTGATGTTTCTCAGGTTCAGAATGTGGGAGTAGAGCTTTTCAGCTGGCCTGGGGATGTTTCTCCCAGGAGGAATTGATAGGGATGTTTCTTAAGGCTAGAACATGAGCTTAAGTTTGCTCAGTTGGTCTGGGTGTGTATCTACCAGGAGCTGCCTTTGAGATTGTTTCTTAGGCCTGCTATGTGATTGTATGGCTGCTTGGCTGGCCTGAGAATGTGTCCTAGGGGGACAAGCCACAGGGCCATTTCTCCAGCTTCAGACATGGGCATGCAGTGGCTTGACCAGCCTGAGTGGGCATGACTACCATGGGTGGACTGTTTCTCAGGCCCATGACATAGCTGAGCAGTTGGTTCTCTGGTTTGGGGTGTTTCTGTGGGTGGTGGCCCACAGGACTCTTTTTTGGGCATGAGACATGGCCATATAGCGGCTCATACAACCTGTGAGCAAGTATGCTAGGGTGGCCCAAGGGGCTGTTTCTCAGGTCTGGGTTATAAGGACAAGGCTGCTTGGCTGGCTCAGGCATGTGCCCACCAGGAGCAGCCTGCAGGGCTGTTTCAGGCCTGGTATGTAAGTGCACAGCTGCTTGGCCAGCCCAGGGAATGTCCAGGAGGAGTGGCTCATGGGGCTGTTAAGGTTTAGGACATGGGCTCTTGGCTCCTTGGCTGTTTCGGTGGTATGCCTAGCAGGGGTGTCCTGTGGGATGGTTTCTCTGGCTCTTCTCTGGGGCACAGAACTAGTAGGCAGGCCAGGGGTGTATCAGTAATGGTGGGAGAACTCTGGAACTATTTCTCAGGTCCTGGGCATGGGTATGCAGCCATTCTGCTGGCCTGGGTTCAGCTGCTTCGAGACTCACAGGCTTCTCCCACTTGTGGGTGAGTGAACAGTGGTTTAGCTGGCTCAAGGCAGGATAACTGTGGGTGGGACTGGTACACTGTTTCTCTGGCTGCAAGTAGGGTGGTGGGGGTTGGTTTTTCTACTCTGTAGGACAAGAGTCACAGCCAGTTTTAGGCCCAAGCTCTGTAAAGCTGGGGTTGTGACATTCAGTCACCCCTGTGAACTAGGGGTAATACAGATAGAGCCCCATTGCTGGAGAAGTGCCATGGCTATTGGCCCTCAAAGCAGGGCACACTCCTGAGGTGTGTAATGTGCTGCAGCAGCTTGGAGCACGGGGTGGGTGGAGGTGAGAAATACACATGCTGTGCTTCTAATCCAGGACAGTGCAGCTGCAGAAATTCTTGGTGGCTCTTTAAACTAGGCTCAGGGCTTGTGAGGACTATGGAATTCTCCTGTAGTAAGGACTGTAGGTGTTTGTGGTAGCAGTGGGGGTGGATAGAGATCTTCTGCTTATCTTTTCCCCATAGTGAGAAGTTTCTCCTGACTGTAGGCAGATCTAATCCAGGCCAGGGAGATGGTGCTTCGGAGGCTAGGTGCCGCCACGTTGCCCTCCTGGCCTTCCAGTCACCACAGATGCTTCTCCACTCTATTGCTGCATTTCAATGCTCTGCCTTCAATGACACTCCAGTCAAATTCCAGCTGTTGATTCATTGCCTTGGCCCTTTCTTGTTGGAATATGAATGCCAGGTGTCTCTAATCAGCCATCTTGCTGACATCACTCCCCTCATATTGGACTTTTTGATGACTAATACCTCTTGCTCCTTTTCGCATATGTTGCTGAAAAGACCCATTTCTTTTGTTTTTTGGAGGACAATTGATTTTTTGGACAGAAGCACAGGATGTGCTTACATTTGTCTTTATTGCCTATGGTTGCAGCTTGTTTACAGGTAATTTAGCTATTTTCCTTTAGACGAATGCTACCAAAGCACAGTTCTTTATCTCTTCATTCCTTGTGAGGCTGGTGACAATAATGGGTAAAAGCTTTGGGCGGAAGATCCCAGTTCAGACACTGACCACTACTTTTGAGAACCTAGAGGAACCCTCGTTTTTTAGTTTGGCCCATTCCCTGGAGCTCTGGGTTCTACATTCTTCTTTTCTACTCCTAAGATTCTCCTCTGAGACCCATCTTTCCATGATGCTCAGTGGACAAACAGGAACAGTGGGGGCTTTTTAAAAAGGAGGTTTGTTTCTTTGTTTTTAAGCCTGGAAACTCAGGGAGAAACTAGAATGGTACAGTAGATGAGAGTAAAGATTTTGAAGTCATCTGGACCTGGGTTCAAATTTCTCCTCATTTACTTATAGTGTGATCTTGGGAAAATGGGAATGTAACCCTCTTGGCCTCAGTTTTCACCTTGAATGGTTAAAGGGAGGATTATATCTAAAAATATGTGTAACATACCTACCCCATGGCTTGGCACATGGCAAGTGTTGAACCCTAAGATCTGTATGTGTAGAACTTCGTTCTTCAGTTTCACCTGGGCTTCTGAGATTCTCTTAAATCTAGCTGTAACATTTATCTCCAGCTTTCCTTCAAGTTCTAGCCACCATGATATGCTCACTGCTCTGGAATGCTTTGAATGTTCTTCTTGTCCACCATAGTCTCTTCTGTGTTTGAACTGCTGGCTTGTTGACACTATCCCCAATTGTTTGCCTTCTCAAGTGTTACTTATCTTTTTCATGTGATTTCCCATCTTGCAACAAGGACAGCCTGCATTTATTTTATTTCTTTACATCCTGTAATTTCCAGCACAGCGCCTCCCACATAGACATTGCCCATTGAAGGTCAGGCAATAAATATGGCCTTGAAAGGGTAAGGATGTTCATTTGGAGGTAATAGCAGCAGGCCAAAACCTCATTCTTCCTTTGTCTGAAAGAAAATCACTTAGATAAAGCAGAAACCATCTTCCTGTATTTTTCAGTTTTGGCTTTTGCAGCATAACTCCTTGAGCCTTGCTGTTCTTATATGGAAACTGTTTTTTTTTTTTTTTTTTTTTTAAAAAAAAACAAAAAAAACAAAAAAAAAACAGCGGGTCTGTCCAAGTCATAGACTTGCTGTGGGTATCCAATGATAAATGATCTGCAAACATTGGAGGAGTTTTCCTAGCCCCTAATCAGTTCCTGTATCAGTTATCTTCCTCAACCCAACCTAGATGAGTAATCTACTTCCTCTTCCAGCTCCTAAAGCGGATTGTAATTACTTTGAACCGACCAATTCCCACACTGTACAAAAATAATCAGTTTCTCTTTCTGTCTCCTAAGCTAGACTTAGAGACCTTTGAGAGCGAGTACATTGTCCTGTATCTTTATTTTTGCAGCGTCCAGCATGGTGGTTAACACTTAGTAGGCATAGTGGCTAACACGTAGTAGGCACTGAGAATGTCTGTTGGTTATGGCTAAGTGATTGATTGATCAGTCAGTTGATCAATCAAAATAAATCAACGTGGCCGGGTTGGTGGCTCATGCCTGTAATCTCAGCACTTTGGGAGGCTGAGGCAGGTGGATCACATGAGGCCAGGCATTTGAGACCAGCCTGGCCAAAATGGCAAAACGCTGTCTCTACTAAAATGATAAAAATTAGCCAGGTGTGGTGGTACTCATCTGTATTTCCAGCTACTCAGGAGCCTGAGGCACAAGAATCACTTAAACCTGGGAGACAGAGGTTGGAGGTTGCAATGAGCCAAGATCACGCCACTGTACTCCAGCCTGGACGACAAAGCGAGATTTTGTCTCAAAAACAAACAAAAAAAAAGACATAAATCAAAACATTGATTAGATTCTAGAATGCTCAGTTCCAGGCTTCAAGCTCTCTCAGTTTTATCAAGTCTGGGGACCCTAGAAAGCAAAAGGTTCGCAGAGGCTATTGGTGGTGATGAGCAGAACCCAGAAGGGAAGAGAGCAACCACTGGTTGAAGATGGAAACCCAGGAGGGATCATTGATGCCAGACAAGTGACTGACAAGGAGAAGTATCAAGAAGTAGCAGATACAAGCAGCTTCTCTCTCCTAACACCCACACCCAGCACCTGTGCACACTTCCTCCACTAGGCTTCAGAGAGAAAACAGCAAACATCTCCAAAGTGGGGAAATCAGGTGGAAGAAGGGGGGTTACTGCCAATGATCTTGTTTGATCCACCCTCCTTCCTTCCCTCCCTCCCTCCTTCCCTTCCTCCCTCCCTCTCTCCCTCCCTCCTTCCCTTCCTCCCTCCCTTCTTTCCTTCCTTTCCCCAGCTGGAATGCAACACATTATGATAATAGAGTCTACACTCACCAGGCAGAATGCAACAGAAATTGAGTTTCCTATCCAGTATCACTAGCTATTTGACTTTGGTTAAGTCACATACTCTTTTCCTATCAAAGGGGCATGCTACCAGTATTTTCCCTTGCAGTGTGATTGGGAAGCTTAAATGAGATAACACATGGAAAGTGTCTGGTGCACAGTAAATGTTCCATATTGACGTCAATATCAATATTGATGATATTGTTATTTTTATCATCAGTCTTCACAGTGGTTACACTGAGCCAGACATCATCATAGACTCTAGGATTAGAGGTGAGGAAAGCAGAACTTCTGCCCTTAAAGAAAAATCAGGAGTTTTCCTGGGAGATAAATTTTGGTTGGGGAGGGAGGGTAGGAAACTTAAGCCAGAGCTTGAATGGTGTCCTGAATCTCTGTGCCACACAGCAGAGATGTGGCTGGGCTGAGGTGGAAGCCCAGCTCTTTGATACCAAGCCTCAGCCTCCTCACCAGAAGGAACCCTCTTTTTCTATGTAGAATCCTTGTATTAGATAACTGCCATGCGTGCTCAGAATGGGTCACACAGCATCATGTTGATGGCTTATTTTACTGTGTGTTGGTGCCGCACTTCCAGGTCCCGCACTCCTTGAAGAGAACAGTCTTGCCATTTCAGGTGCTGTACTTCTTAGCTGCCTACAAACTCTGAGTTTATTATCAAAGTTGGGTGTAAGTATATGGTTAATGCACAACAGAGACACCACTGAGGGAAGAATTGTGCTGGATCCAGAGCATGGACAGCTAACTCCGTAGAAGCGGGGGAAGGTGCTCTTGGCCTTCTGTCTCTGATAGGGTGCTCCAGAGGCTTCACACCTTCAGACCTACCACCCACATAGCTGAAAGATGACTTTTCTCCTTGTATTTTCTTTCAAGCAAAACTCTTTGCAAACATTAACAAAACCAGGCTCTTAGGCTCTGAACTGCCAACACTATCACTGAGGACAGCACAGGAGGTATAGAAGGAGAATAGGTGATGGATGCATGAGAAATCAGGCAGCCTGGTGGAGTGGAGGAGGGAAGATTTGGACTTGCATCCTGCTCCTTGGTTCACCAGCAATGAGACCTAAGGCAAACCTGTTAACCACTCTGTGTCTTCGTGTCTTTACATCATCTATTTTCAATGGACCAAAGTGATTTCACTTTTAATGTTTTCTTTTAAGTAAATTTTAAAACACACCACGGTATGAAATAGTACAAAATGCTTTGTTTAATGCTGTATCCCGGCTACTCTTAGACGAAGTAAGAGCAGGGAAGGAAGAAACATAGGCCAAAAAAAAAAAAAAAAAAAAAAAATGACATACGCTTCCTGACTCCAGGCAGGAGACTGGTCACTTGTTTATGAGGAGGCAGGTGCTGGGGGCTCTCCCTGCAGCAGTATTGCTCCTGAATACTTGGTCTTCCTTGCTTGGAAAGAAGAGGGTCAATTCCATTGACACATTACAAAGGATCTAACATTAGCAACTCAGACCAGATGTATGCTTTGTTGCCTGAGACGGCCTTTGAGAGAAACCCATCCTCCTCTCTTTTATAGGGTGATCACGACACAGTCATGAGGTTTGTCAAGAGTGGGAAAGTATTCAGAGGCTGTGAAGTGCGTATAAAAGATCCTATAGCCCTTTTGAAATTATGTTTCCCCGGGCTAATCTCACCTGCGCATTTCATAATTGGGATTTGCCTTTAAATTCAAACTGCTTCATCACACTTGAGTTCTGTCAACCTGCTTTTCAGTTTGGACCTAATAGAGTCTGGAGACTGAAATTAGAAAGTCTGATTTTACAAAAGGGCAACAGGTTGGGGTCCCAGATCGCAAGGGTACTGTACTGAGCAGGGCTGACATTCAACTGATACATACTGGTGTTGCCATATCCTTTGTTAAATACTGAACTTCTGTCTGTGTCAGTTGGTAAGTAGTTCATTGCCCCGAGCACCTGAGTGCCACCTCCTGCTGCCTGGCCAGCAGATGCCTTCCCAAGCAGTCTCCCAATCTTCCCACAGCTCAGCAACATGGTGGCTTTAGGATCCTCCTCCAGCACGGTGGCTGGCATGCTTTCTGGTTACTGCTTGTGACTTAGACATTTTCAGGCATTTTGAATATCACCTCTGATAATCACCTTAACAAATTGCTGATAATTTAATTGTGTTAATTTGTGACTGCTGTGTTCAGCCTATAACAGAAACTCAATACATTTTAATTCCAATTTTCTTTATCCCTTCTTAAATTTATGTTTCCCTTCCCTGAATATTATGCAAGGGAGCATAAGAAAATTAAAATAACAAATGTATTCCTTTATTGGGGGATGGGGTGGGAGATGGACAAATGGATATTGAGTTCTTAAAATTTGGTTTTATTATGATGAAAGAAATGGATGCTCTTTCTGATAGAAGGAAGCAAGGACAGAAGAAGGTAGGGAGAATAGTGATTGGAAAAGAGGGAAGCAGGAAAAGGGAACGAGTGAGAGAAAGAATAAAGAAGTCTGGGGAGAGGGGCAAAGATGGACAACTGGAAGCAGCAGCCCTCAGAGACTCTCATAAAAAAAAAACACATAAGTGTGTGGATCCTTCACCGGCAACCAAAATACCCAGGTTCTCTCATCAAAATTGACTAGAAGGCTGACGTGACGCACACAGAGAAGGAAGAGCAGTGTGGCATGGCTGCCCACCTGAGAGCCACGTGGGGAAGGGGAACCTCCTCCCCCAAGCCAAGGGAGGTGGTGAGTGAGCCTGCTACTCAGCCAGGGAAACTGTGCTTTTTCCATGGAACTCTGCGGCTCACAGATTGGGAGATACCACTTGTGAACTCACGCCACTGGGGCCTAGTGTCCCAACTCCGGAACACGCAGGTGCTTACAGCCTCTCAGCCGGAATCTGCTTAAGCCTACTGAACTCCTGTAGAAAGGGGCGGCCAGCATGAGGGCTGCCTGCTGTCTAAGCTTTTTTAGTTCCTTGGGAGAGGGGCAGCAGCCAGCGCTGAGACTGGCAACTGCCTAACACTCTAAGCTCCCTGGGTAGGGAAAGGGTGGCACCCATCTTTATCTCTGCAGGCTGGGCCGTTCCCCTGCTGGATCCAAGGAGGCTGGACAGCTTGGTCCCAAGACCTGTTCACACAGCCCAACACACTGGCCGTGGCAGTAGGAGGCCAGAGTGCCTCTTCAGGTCTAACCCTGAACCATCTTTCCTGAGTGGGTGGGGCTTCCCTGCAGGATGTCTAATAACTCTAGTCAGAGGCTCTGAGACAGAATTTGGATCTCCCTGGACATCAAACCCTGGGAAGAGGGGTGGCTGCAATCTCTGAGGACCAGCAAACCTAGCCAATCCTCCTGGTAGTTCTGAGGAATCCAGGCAGCCCAGACGAGTGGATTTCCCTCCAGTGAAACACACACTCTCCACCAAGGGACAAAGTGCATAATTAAATGAGTCCTGCTCCAACTGGGTGAGACCCTCCAACAGGGGTTGTGAGACACCCTGTATGGGAATGATCCTATTGGCATCAGGTTGGTGTTCCTCAAGGTCAGAGGTCCCAGAAGTAGGAGCAGGCACCCATCTTTGCTGCTTTCCAGCCTCCTTGAGTGACATCTCCGAACACAGGAATGAATGAATGGGGCCTAAAGTGAATTCCCAGCAAACTGCAGCAGCCCTGCAAAAGAGGGACCTTACTAGTGAAGGAAAAACAAGCAGAAAGCAACAACAACAACAAAACACCCCACAAATTCACATCCAAAGGTCGGCAGCCTAAAAGACCAAAACTAGACAAACTCATGAAGATAAGAAAGAATCAATGAAAAAAAAAAAACAACTGAAAATCCAAAAGGCTAGAGTGCCTCTTCTCTTCCAAATGATCACCACATCTCTCCATTGAGGATCCAGAACTGGACAGAGGATCAAATGGATGAATTGACAGAGTAGGCTTCAGAGGATGGATAATAAAAAACCACGATGAGGTAAAGGAGCATGTTCTAACCCAGTGCAAAGAAGCTAAGAACCTTGATAAAAAGTTAGAGTAATTGCTAACTAGAGTAACTAGTTTAGAGAGGAACATAAACAACCTGATGGAGCTGAAAAACACAGCACAAGAACTTCATAATGCATACCCAAGTATCAACAGCTGAATCAACGAAGCAGAAAAAAAGGATACCAGAGTTTGAAGACAATCTTACTGAAATGAGACATACAGACAAGAATAGAGATAAAATAACCACAAAGAATGAAGCCTGCAAGGAATCGGGGACTTCATAAAAAGATCGAACCTGTAATTGATTGGAGTACCAGAAGGAGACAGGGAGAATGGAAACAAGTTGGAAAACACACTTCCGGATATTATTCAGGAGAACTTCTCCAATCTAGCAAGACATGCTAACATGCAAATTCAGGAAATACAAGGAACACCATTAAGATACTCCATGAGAAGATCAACCCCAAGACACATATCATCAGATTCTTCAAGGTTGAAATGAAGCAAAAACTGTTAAGGGCAGCCAGAGAGAAAGGCCAGGTCACCTACAAAGGAAAGCCCATCATAATAACAGCAGACCTCTCAGCAGATACTCTACAAGCCGGAAGAGATTGGGAGCCAATATTCAACATTCTTAAAGAAAAGATTTTGCAACCCAGAATTTCATATCCAGCCAAACAAGCTTCATAAGCAAAGGAGAAAGAAAATTCTTTCCAGACAAGCAACTGCTGAGAGACTTTGTTACCACCAGGCCTGCCCTGCAAGAGTGCCTGAAAGAAGCACTAAATATGGAAAGGAAAAACTGGTACCAGCCACTGCAAAGCAAACCAAAATACAAAAACCAATGACACTATGAAGGAACTGCATCAACTAGTGTGCAAAATAACCAAATAACATCATGATGACAAGATCAAATTCACACGTAACAATACTAACTCAATGTAAATGGGCAAAATGCCCCAATTAAAAGACACAGACTGGCACATTGGATAAGGAGTCAAAACCCATCCATGTGCTGTATTCAGGAGACCCATCTCACATGCAGAGAGACACACAGGCTCAAAATAAAGGGATAGAGGACTATTTACCAAGCAAATGGAAAGCAAAGAAAAAAAGCAGTGTTGCATTCCTAATCTCTGACAAAACAGACTTTAAACCAACAAACATCAAAAAAGACAAAGAAGGGCATTACCTAATGGTAAAGGAAATAATTCAACAAGAAGACCTAACTATTCTGAATCTATATGCACCCAATACAGGAGCACCCAGATTCATAAAACAAGTTCTTAGAGACCTACAAAGAGACTTAGACTCCCACACAATAATGGTGGTAGAATTTAACACACTACTATCAGTGTTAGATCAACAAGACAGAATTTTTTTTGGAGACGGAGTTTCGCTCTTGTTACCCAGGCTGGAGTGCAATGGCGCGATCTTGGCTCACCGCAACCTCCGCCTCCTGGGCTCAGGCAATTCTCCTGCCTCAGCCTCCTAAGTAGCTGGGATTACAGGCACGCACCGCCATGTCCAGCTAACTTTTTGTATTTTTAGTAGAGACTGGGTTTCACCTTGTTGACCAGGATGGTCTCGATCTCTTGACCTCGTGATCCACCCGCCTCGGCCTCCCAAAGTGCTGGGATTACAGGCTTGAGCCACCGCGCCCGGCAAGACAGAAAATTAACAAGGATAATCAGGACTTGAACTAAGCTCTGGATCAAGTGGATCTTCAGAACTCTGTACCCCAAATTAGCAGAATATATATTCTTCTCAGTGTCACATGGCACTTATTCTAAAATCAACCACATTATTGGAAATAAAGCACCCTTCAGCAAATGCAAAAGAACTGAAATTATAACAAATAGTCTCTGACCACAGTTCAATCAAATTAGAACTCAGGATTAAGAAACTCACTCAAAGCCACACAACTTCATGGAAATTGAACAACCTGTTCTTGAATGACATCACAGTTGAAAGAGCTAGAGAGGGATGAGCAAACTAATATAAAAGCTAGCAGAAGAAAAGAAATAACTAAGATCAGAGAAGAACTGAGGGAGATAGAAACAAAAAACCTTCCCAAAAATCAGTGAATCCAGGAGGTGGTTTTTTTTAAAAAAAAAAAAAAATTAACAAAATATATTGACTCCTAGCTAGACTAATAAAGAAGAGAGAGAAGAGTTAAATAAATACAATAAAAAATGATCAAGTGTATTTCACCACTGACCCCACATAAATACAAACTACCATCACAGCATACTATAAACACGTCTATGCAAATAAACTAGGAAATCTAGAAGAAATGATAAATTCCTGAATGCATACACCCTACTGGGACTGTATCAGGAAGAAGTTGTATCTCAGGATAGACCAGTAACAAGCTCTGAAATTGAGGCAGTAACTAATAGCCTACCAACCAAAAAAAAAAAAAAAAAAAAAAATCCCAGGACCAGATGGATTCACAGCTGAATTCTAACAGAAATACAAAGAGGAGCTTTGTAACAGAAATACAAAAGGAAACAAAGTTTCCTTCTGAAACTTTTCCAAACAATTGAAAAGGAGGGACTCCTCCCTAACTCACTTTATGAAGCCAGCATCATCCTGATACCAAAGCCAAGAAGAGAGACAACAACAACAAAAAAAATTCAGGCCAATATCCCTGATGAACGTCAATGTAAAAATTCTTAATAAAATACTGGCAAACCAAATCCAGCAGCATATATAAAAACTTGTCCTCCGTGATCAAGTTGGCTTCGTCCCTGGGATGCAAGGCTGGTTCAACATATGCAAATCAGTTAACATAATCCATTAGCATAAACAGAACCAAAGACAAAAACCACATGATTATCTCAATAGATGCAGAAAAGGCCTTTGATAAAATCCAACATCTCTGTATGTTAAAAACTCTCAAAAAACTAGATATTGATGGAGTGAATGTCAAAATAGTAAGAGCTATTTATGACAAACCCATAGCAAATATCATATTGAGTGGGCAAAAGCTGGAAGCATTTCCTTTGAAAACCAGTACAAGACAAGGATGCTCTTTCTCACCACTCCTATTCTACATAGTATTGGAAGTTCTGACCAGGGCAATCAGGCAAGATAAAGAAATAAAGATACTCAGATAGGAAGAGAGGAAGTCAAGTTGTTTCTGTGTGCAGATGACATGATTTTATACTGAGAGAAAACCATCATGTTGGGCCAAAAACGTCTTGAATTGATAAGCAACTTCAGCAAGGTCTCAAGATACAAAGCCAATGTGCAAAAATCACAAGAATTCCTTTACACAAACTATAGGCAAACAGAGAGCCAAATGACGAATGAACTCCCATTCACAATTGCTACAAAGAGAATAAAATACCTAGGAATACAGCTAAGAAGGGATGTGAAGGACCTCTTCAAGGAGAACTACAAACCACTACTTAAGGAAATAAGAGAGGACACAAAGAAATGGAAAAACATTTCATCCTCATAGATAGGATTCAATATTGTGAAAATGGTCATACTGCCAAAAGTAATTTATAGATACAATGCTATTCCCATCAAACTACCATTGACATTCTTCACAGAATTAGAAAAAAACTACTTTAAATTTCATATGGAATCAAAGAAGACCCCATATAGCCAAGATAATCTTAAGCAAACAGAACAAATCTTGAGGCATCACAATACCTGACTTCAAACTATACTGCAAGGCTACAGTAACCAAAAGAGCATGGTACTGGTACCAAAATAGACATATAGACGAATGGAGCAGAAAAGAGATCTCAGAAATACCACCCCACATCTACAACCATCTGATCTTTGACAAATCTGACAAAAAAAAAAAAAAACAAGCAATGAAAAAAGGATCTCCTCTTCAATAGTGGTACTGGGAAAACTGGCTAGCCATATGCAGAAAACTGAAACTGGACCCTTACCTTATACCTTATACAAAAATTAAATCAAGATGGATAAAAGACTTAAATGTAAAACCCCAAACCATAAAAACCCTAGAAGAAAACCTAGGCAGTACCATTCAGGATATAGGCATGGGAAGACTTCATGACAAAGATGCCAAAAGCAATTGCAACAAAAGCCAAAATTGACAAATGGGATCTAGTTAAACTAAAGAGATTCTGCACAGCAAAATAAACTATCATCAGAGTGAACAGGCAACCTACAGAATGGGAGAAAATTGTTGTAATCTACCCATCTGACAAAAGTATAATATACAGAATTTACAAGGAATTTAAACAGATTTACACTAAAAAACTAACAATCTCATCAACAAAATGGGCAAAGGATATGAACAGACACTTCTCAAAGAAGCCATTTACGTGACCAACAAACATGAAAAACAACTCAACATTATGGACCATCAGGGAACTGTAAATCAAAACCGGAATGAGATACCATCTCATGCCAGTCAGAATGGCAGTTATTAAAAAGTCAGGAAACAATAGATGCTGACTAGGCTGTGGAGAAACAGGAACACTTTTACACTGCTAGTGGTAATGTAAATTAGTTCAGCCATTGTGGAAGACAGTATGGTGGTTCCTCAAGGATCTAGAACCAGAAATACCATTTGACCCAGCGATCTTATTACTGGTTATATGCCCAAAGGAATATAAATCATTCTTCTATAAAGATACATGCACATGTATGTTTATTGTAGCACTATTTTCAATAGCAAGGCCATGAAACCAACCCAAATGCCCATCAATGATAGACTGGATAAGGAAAATGTGATACATATACACCATGTAATACTCTTCAGCCATAAAAAGGAATGAGATCATGTCCTTTTCAGGGACATGGATGAAGCTGGAAGCCATCACCCTCAGCAAACTAACACAGGAAGAGAAAAACAAACACTGCATATTCTCACTCATAAGTGGGAGTTGAACATTGAGAGCACATGGACACAGAGAGAGGAAAAACTCATACTAGGGCCTGTTGGGGGGCTGGGGATGAGGGGAGGGAGCTTAGAAGACCAGTCAATAGGTGCAGCAAACCACCACAACACATGTATACCTGTGCAACAAACCTGCATGTTCTGTACATGTACCCCCCCAAACACATTGTTTTTTAGAAGAAATAAATGAAGGAAAAAAAAAAGAAAACTACATAGTCACATCTTATTCAAGCAGTTAGAAAACAAAAGGACAAAGAAAAAAATTATAAAAATAGCCAAAAGAAAAAAGATATATTACCTTCAAAGAAGAAAATTAGACTTACAACTAATTTTTCATTAGCAATTAATAAAGCCAGAAAACAATGGAATTACATCATTAAAGTTCTTATGAGAAAATAATTACCAATCTATAATTCTGTACCCAGTAAAAATATTTTTCAATAGTTAATGTAAAATAAAGGCCTTTCAGACAAACAAAAGAAGTCTGGGTTGTATAAAGCAACAACTAAATGTTCTACCCTTGACTGTTGATTCTATTTCACTGACAGGATCCAAAGGCTAATATATTGTTTAATTTATATTTTCTGGCATTTTTCAATATAGCAATAACATATGTACATATGTATATGGATGTGTGTGTGTAAGTGTATACAATTGTATGCACACACACACAATTGCAACTATATACATATTAATGGAGTTGTTGGGGGTCAGCTCACCCACATCTATCATTCTGCAGCAGTTTGATAGTTTATTAAGCAATGTATATAGAAAGTATCTTTTCAAGTCAGCCATACATGCTTACTCCCATTGAAGTCTGTATTAGATCACATAGTATGAGCACACCAAATATATCAAACTTTGCAACCCCCTTTTGTTGACCATTATCTTGAGAGCTTGTTTAGAGGTTCGAGCAGGGGAGTATAGCTACTTGTATACCCTTTACCAAAGACCAGTCCTTCTCTATGGGGAGTGGTTGTCCTCTTCAACTGAGCATGCAGCTTCAGGAGGGTTATACATGGAGCACTGAGGGAGGAAGGGGATACACACCTAGCCAGACAGATCAGCTGAATCAACTCTGGCAATCAATGGGGTGACAGATGTCACAGCCAGATCACCCTCACATCCAATCATTATCTTAATTTTCTACCTTTACAGTGAGTCAACAAATATCTTTGTACATATACCTAGCTAGCTAGCTAGCTATTCTTGCAAAGCATGAGAATATTTCTGTAGGACAGATATGTACCAAAAATCAGAACCACAGCATCAGAAGGCACACACATTTGTAAGTTTGATAAATGTCGCCATATTTATTCACTTTAAAAGTGTGTTTTATTCTCTCAATGGGGGCTGTGTATGCTTTTCCACACAGACCTATGCAAACAACCCACTACCCCATCAAACTGACTGTTCTTACATTACAATGGGCACTTCAGATCTTTATCTATGTCATTGTCATTTTATATATATAGTTATGTCTTTCTCGTTTGTTTTTTTTCCCTCAATTAACATTGGTCCAAATTCCTTCCTTTGTCAAAAGTCAGTCCACATAGTTACCATGAACAGTAATTCTTTTGGTGAAATCATGTAGTATAGCAGCTTTTCTCTGCTCTCCTACCTCAGTTTAGAATCTAGGGTGGAGGCAGGAAAGAGATATACCCTTAAATACCAGCAGTGGCTGACAGTAATAGATAAGAAGGCATTGTGGTCTCTGGGTCATGGGACCAGTAGATTAAACTTTGCTATTTCTCAGGATCCCAGTTCAAGAAATCTAAGTGGGATGCTTGTTGATAGAAGGGGACAAGGGACTTTTATTGAGTACCTGTGGGAAGTCAGCTGCTGTCCTGTACATTACCTCATTAAGCCATTTATAATTAACCCTGAATGCAAGATGGATGGAAGGATTGACTAGGCTAGGATACTGTTGCTGCTGCTGCTAACAACCGATTTCTACCATTCTTCTGGGAACTTGCCATAAATTATGTCATTTATACATCACAATAACCCTATGAGGTATGCACTGATATTATCCCTACTCTACACAGAAGGAGACCAAAGCAAAGAGGGTTTAAGTAACTTGCCCAAGGTCACACAGCTGGAATATGGCTGAGCCAGTGAAAACTCCAGTATGAGAGCTATTGCAGTAAATGCAGAGCTGGGATTTGAACTCACTACACCACACTGAGGTTCATAATCCTTCGGACAGCAATGAGTTCTTAAAAGCTTAGGGAGAGCTAATGCAGAGCAACCATGGGCTTGCTTCGGCTCACAAATCTGGGAATAAAAAATAGGTAATTAACATGTATTCCCTGAGGCAGGAAACTGTTACACAGCAATTCTGAGCTCCTAAATTGCCAGAAGGGACTTTGCAACAGGGAGATCCTATTGTATGGAGTGTTTCTAGTGGTCCCCAAGGATGCAGGGAACTCATGTTTGGTGTCAATAGATCACTCTTGGGTGTCAGAAACAGAGAAGCTGTTTATTAACTCACCCTCTGACACCCCCTGTGAATATCATGTAAATGTCATCTTTGTGTAGCCTTTCATGATTTTCAGAGCTCTTTCAGAGTCAACACCTCATTCAAGGCTTTATCTGAGTATTCAAGCCTCTTCACACTGAGGCTGTAGACTGAGTTTCCAGACACCTCACCTTCTCCTCTACTTCCCACCCAATGCCCATCCATTTCTCTTCAAGCCACGTCAATCTTCCTGACATCCCCACAATCACCTCGTCCTCACATACCTACTTATTGGTCTTCCTGCTTCCGTCCTGCCTTCCTCATCCCCTCTCCACACTGCAGCCACTCTGTTGTGGTCACTCCAGTCACAACAGTCCCAGCTTAAAGTCACCCTCTATGTTCCAGGCACAGTGGCCTCCTCTTAGTTCTTCAGACTGGCTAAGCTCCTTCTACCACCGGCCCTTTGTATGTGTTAACAATTATTTTTGCCTGGAAAACTACCTCTTTCCTTCCCCAATCTGCCAGGACATGGCTGACTGTCTCTCATTCTGATCTTAGCTTAAATCTCATCTCTTCAGACAAAGTTCTTCTCTCTATGTGAGTTCTTCTCTTGCCTTCCATCAACTTTCCTATTTGTTCTTGTAACAGTGCTTTTTATTTGGATTTGTTAAGTATTTTAATTATCTTACTAGACTGAAAGTTCCATGAGACCAGTGCCGAGTTTGGTTTGTTCTGTGCTTAATACAGTGCCTGACCCATAGCAGGTGTTAATAAGTTTGTTGGGTCAGTGAATAGAGGAATAAATCAGTGAATGAATCAATGGACTGATGAATATTTTAGTCTTTCCACTGATTGGTAACTTCTATGTGATTTTTTTAATCCTTTCTCTGCGCTGGACAAATCTTGATTAGCATTTTCAAGTCAATGACCTGTTGAATCTTTGCATCCCTCTCATAAAGAAGGTATAATCCTTAACAAAATGTAGAGATCATCTCAAATGTATACAGCTACTAGTAATGAAGCCAGGACCTAAACCCAGCTTTGTCTGATACCCAAGTCCACACGTGTTCTGAAGATAACACGACATGCATCACTCCTGTCCATTTAGAAGCAGGAGAGGAAAGACATGAGCTTAGATGCCAGCAAGCGAAGTCTCTTAGAGCTATGTTTATGCACAACGTTGAACAGCAGACATAATCAAAACTATGTTTGACACTATGAGCCTGCACATATACACGTGTGAATATGTGTGTGCACATCTCTAAAATCAGTTTTGCAAAATAATATGCATCATCATTACATGGGACCATGGTCTGATAGCTTCTATTCTTTTGATGGCATTTTTGTAATGCTGATGGAGCCGCTGAATTGATTTCACAGTTGTGAGTGGGTCATAACTTGAAGTTTAAAAACCTCTTTCTTAGAGAAGCTAATGAAGTGCCAGAGGCCACAGCGAGAACAGATGCATGACAACTGGATCTGAGGTGGCTTGTAGGAGACGTTTCTTCCCCTGAAGGGGAAGGATGAAGATAATTCAAGGGCTTTGGGTTGAGGGGGTTGGTGGAGGAGCTGGAAATGGGGCCGGAGCCAGACAAGGCCCACGTGAGGGATTTAGGTCTTACCCCTGCCATTTCTATGGCCAGCCCACTGTCTTTCACCCAACCCTATAGGCCACTGGACCCATCATTTCCGCATTTGCTCTTGTGAAACATGCTCAACCTGCCCTTTCTTGTGCCTCTGAGATCTTATCTTATTTTTGTAGGATGCTCGATCTTCTCTGGGGAAAAACAACAATAACAATAACAAAAACCCTGCCCTCTGCTCCCTGCAAGGGAATTACTGCCCATCTTTAACCCAGACTCTGTCCTGAGTTCCCAAGTGCAAGTTTGCAGAGAGCCTGGGGAACTCCCTTACTAACAACAGCTCCCATTTGACAGTGCCCTGACGGTGCTGCCAGGGACACATACAGGGCAAGGGGAAGGTAGAATGGACAGAATTGCTTTAACCAATGCAAGACTGCTTTAAAGTGGTTTGCACATGAGCTTATTTTTGAAAGATAGGTCCTCCAGGATTAAAAAAAAACAACAAAAAAAGAAAAATTTGGAAATGGGAAATGACTCTTTTTTTTCTTTTTGTATTTTTGAGACAGTCTTGCTCTGTTGCTTAGGCTGGAGTGCAGTGGCATGATCTTGACTCACTGCACTCTCCACCTCCCGGTTAAAGCGATTCTCCTGCCTCAGTCTCCCGGGTAGCTGGGATTACAGGTGTGTGCTACCACACCCAGCTAATTTTTGTATTTTTAGTAGAGACGGGGTTTCACCATGTTGGCCAGAATGGTCTCCACCCCCTGACCTCGTGATCCGCCCACCTTGGCCTCCCAAAGTGCTGGGATTACAGGCATGAGCCACCATGCCAGACTGGAAATGACTTAACACCAAAGTGCCCTTATACCAAACTGCCTCTCTCCTCTCCCTGTTCCCAGTGCTGTTTGAATTCTGCATTTTAAATGTCCTGAAGGCTGATGGTTCTGCCGTGTCTCCTTTGTTCCTTTGTTAGCCATCTCCACAGCCACAGGGGGAGACAGGATGGCATTTACTTCCTAAATCTTCTCTTTGGGTACACCTCTCCCTCAACACTCGTTCCTTGATTCGTTCATATTCATTTGTTTCTCTAACAAATGTTTACCAGCACCTACTATGTGCCAAAGACTGTTTAATGTAGACATACATAACAAAATAGGGAGTAGTCTTTGCCTGAAAGATCACAGTTTAGAAGGGTATAAAACAGTAATAGCTGCTTTATTTTTACAGCTCTTTAACATTTATAGAATGGCTTCATAAACACTATATATGATAAACTATGTGTTACTGAACCCTTTTGAGAGACATAGAACCTTGTCCCGGCTCTGAGACATTAAGTCACTCATCTATGAAATACAGAGTTTGATGGTGCAATTGTGCTTATATCCACATCTCTTGAGTTCAAGTTCACTGCTCTCTTTGTTTTGCCACACTGTATTTATCCCTGTGGCATCCTGAATATTATTTGGCAGACAACTTGTTAGATCTGCATTGCTCTCCCTTTCTTAATCTGAAAGATTATAAACTACTCTTTAGAAATATTCAAGCAAGAGTAGGTAGACATTTGTCAGAATGGTATAGCATGGGGAGAGATCAGACATAATTTAAGTAATCTCTTAATTCTCAGCTTGTGAAATTTGAGCTTCATTTATTTCTATTTAATTTTCATCTTAGGATTTCTTATAAAACAAGGAGGCAATATCTGTGTTTGAAAATGGGTTCCTTAGAACTAGCTGGCCTGGAAAGTATTCAGAATTGAGTTTTCTTATCTTTTTTTTTTCTTAGCCAGTGATTGACAAATCAAATATCACTTACAGAATGGCAGAGCATTCATTTTTTTTTTTTTTTGCTCCAATTAACTGTACCACATGGTGGAGTTCACACGGCCATCCAAGATCAGATCCTGCCTCTGTGGCTTTTTTGCTTTAGATTCTTAGCTTGTGCCTCTTCTTGGAGGCTTGGCCCTGGTGTTTAAATGCCTAGGCTCCAGCAAAGCAGGCGGCAGCAGTGCCTCCAACAGACAGGAGCTTGGCATCCCCTGATAGCCATCCTCTGAGCTGTCTCTACACTCTCTAAAATAAGATATAGACAGGGATTTGTCATGGAATCACAAACAGGAATGTCACCAAAGCTGTCACCAGAGCCCCTTAAAATGTCACTTCCCAGCATTAATTGCCACGAGAGCAAAACAAACGGGCATGCTCTGAACATTTGCTCTTCCCCCTCCTTTCTCATGATCCTCTTCCATCTCCCTGTCTCCCCTATCTCCCTACTCCCTCAGAACCCCCCCCTTCTCTTTATCTCTGGGGACCCTTTCACATTCTGACTTGATCAGACTGTGCCCGGCAAGACAATACCACCGCACAATGACAGATGAGGGTGAAGGAGGTTTGGTAAATGTCAGGGACTGAAGAGACTATTGTTTGATTGATCAGAGCTGAAGCAGTTTTCCCAGCAGTCAGGGGACTTTGTACCTCCTGTCTTGGGCTCCCCTGAAATGGCTGGAAATCACCCAATTGGGAACTGACTGTCACAAAGGAAGTCCAGGACAGCTCAACCTCAATGCCTCTTAAAAAGAAGCAGCCTGCTCTGGATTTGATATCATTATCCACTGTAGAGCTAAGTCATCCTGCTACCACATTATGATCAGTCCTTATGTTCTCTAATATTTCTTAATTATTAATGCTATGCATGCTCATTAATGAACACTTAAAACTAAAGAAAAGCATAAATTAGCAATTTTTTCGTATGCCCCGTCAAATAGCCACAGTAACTCTTTTTTTCTCTGTCTTTTCTCTATTATATCTTGAAAGTGATAAATTATTGTTTTCTATCTTGCATTTCTCTTTAATATTACACAATAAGTATTTCGACATGCATATATCTCATGACTGCATCAGTTTATTTATTGATGGACATTTTAGCTGCTTTTTTTTTCTATTTTGTATTCAACAGCAACAACCGTTTTTAGGCTTACATTTATTTTCACCATTCTGTATTATTTCCTTGGGGTATATTCCCAGGAGTGGAATTATTGGGTCAAATGGTCAGAATGTTTTAAAGTTCTTGACACATGTTTAGCTCAATATCTATTGGAATGTCTCCATACACAATTGCTAAATAAGGTAACACTTACTCATCTATTTGTTCATTCATTCATTCCACAAGCTTTAATTAAGTACCTACTGTGTGTCAGAACTATTTAAGGTACTGAAGATAAAGCAATGAATATGATATATGCAAATCAATTTCTATAGCACTTTCTTTGTAGTGCAGAAAGACTATAAGTAAATGACCAAAATATATGTATATATTACATATATAATAATGAATGATAATTGCATTGGGAGAGAAAGAAAACAAGCTAGGGAATTAGGTTCCTCAGGAAAGGTTTTACTCATCAGGTAACACATGAAAACTGATCTACAGGAGATGACGAGTCAAGCCATTTGAATATCTGAGGAAACAGCTTTTCGGGCAGAGGGAACAGCAGGTGTAAAGGTCCTGTGGCACCACTGTGCTTGGAGCACTCAAGGATTAGGGAGGAGTAGCATTGAAAGAGCACAAGAATAAATTGGGCTATAGGAGCATTGCAAAGAAGGTCAGGTAGAGCCTAATAGAAAGGGACATTGACTGTTCCTGTGAGTGACATGAAAACCTATTAGAAAATGGGGGAATTAATTTTTGGCAAAGGTGGTAAAGAGTTAGGGCCAAACTGAGGAGGGGAGATTTGGACATAGAGTTGCAACTCAGAAGAGAGGATACTAAAGATAGCGGAGAATAGAGATTGTACTATGGAAACTCACAGGCAGAATTGAGCCCCTGCATAATGTTTCATTTTGGTTTTGCTTGCCAACAGGGTATATTTATAATTTTTGAATTCAGTTGTTAATATATATAAATAGGGAAATTTCACATAGAAATCCACATTTCTGCCTCACTTGGTGACTGAAGGATCTCAAAACCTTAGACTCATTCTTGTGCCTTCGAGCACTTAGCAGGAGCTGAGTGGTACAACTGCTTTGGAAGGGCTGCTCTCTCTACCTCATCAGAAACACCAGCTGATTAAGTTCCTTAGCCTAAATCCTCGATCCCTCTTGAGGGCTTGGAACTCACACCTTCTTCCAGAGGAAGGAGAAATTGAGACAGCCCTTGTGATCTGAGCACTGGGAACCCAGAAGTGCACAGGAACAATGGATCCACCTATTTTGTGTAGCAGGAGTGGGAAGCCTTATTAAGATTTTCTAGAAGATGTGTATCTTCACCCTCCATTAGTACAAGGGTAGGGATGCCCAGATTAGTCTAGGAAGGATGTCAATCTCTCTTCAACTCCTTGAGTTTTGTGTTACCAACCAGACAGAGGCTGTCAGCAGATGAAAGACCAACAGACCTTTGAGAACTTTGACAGCAGAGGATAAAGTGGTTAAGAAGCCCAACTCTTGAAGCAGACACATCTGGTTTCAGTCTCACCTTACTAATGTTTTTAGGATTCAGCCTCCTCAACTCTAAATTGGGATTACTTGTTTTTCAGGATTCTTTTAAGAATTAAGGAAATCATATATGTAAAATAGCACAGTGGTTTGACTCAAGAAATGGAAGCTATTGTTGGCATGTTGTACAAGATAGTCATTTTATTCAACAGAGACCCAGAGAGGGGAGAGATGTATCTGAAGTTATAAAGCAAGTGTAACTTATGAACGTGTGAAAAAGGTTTTCACACAAAACTGGGTTTGTGTGAAATTCAGGGGTTGTGGGGAGTGGTGGCTCTGATATAGACATTCTAAGTTTTTATTCAATGCCATCGTAATGTTTCAACCACACCACGTGTGAAGGAGTGCTTTTGTATCCATATTCCAGCCCATGCTTTGGTGTTGACACACTGCAGGAGATTGCTAAATATGTTTAAAATGAATGGGTGAATGAGCGAATGAATGAATGTATCCCTGACTGGAAGAGACTAATTTGCTCCCTAGTGGAGAGTGGGATAGACAGCAGCTCTCCTGATCCTATCTCCTGAGCACTTTCAGTGCCATTGTTTTCGTTCTGTGGAGCCTACAATCCTCACCTTTTTTGTGTGTCCTTTTGAGAGACATTATTGAGGATGTAGGAGTCTCTCTCATCTGGTAGGTTAGGATGTCCGGCAGACAGGACCTTCTACCCACTGTCCCAGTGGGGGGCAGGAGGTGACACTGGAATTATGAAAGCCTGGTGAGCCTGGAGGGCCGGTCTCAGCCTCCAAGCTCCATAATCACTCAGGAAGATGTAGTACTGCCCACTGAGCATGGCTAGAGAGGCCACCCACCTGCCTACTAACAGATAATTCCCACGGGTATCTGGCTCCCATGCGACTCTTAAAACGTGGATGCTTTTACAGTCAGTAGCCCATAGAAATCATTATTCCTTGGCATTTCCAAGTCAGACATTTATTGAATGCCCTTTCTTCTCCACATTTAAAAACTATGGTACCTTAAACAAGTTGTTTATTCTCCTCTATGCGTGCTTTCTCATCCGTGCAATGAATGCTGAAGACAAAAATACCCCTGTAACTTGGCTAGGAGCCATCCTGGGTGGTTAACATCTTTGGCAGGACAGGAGTTTGGTTTCTGAAGAGTTCCCAGCTACAATGTTTCGTCGGCATCCAGCAACACAGCAGTGAGGAGACAGGCATCTTGCTCCCTTAGCTGCTGTTCCATACTGAAGTAGGGGCCAGTGACCGGACAATGGAGATGATAGCCCCATTATGTCTCCTCATCTTACTCTCCTCCACCCCACCCCATGAACGACACGACACGTTCCAGTATTAATATACACAGGCAACTTCAGAAAACTCCTCATGCTCTGGAAAGGGTGATGGTTTTAAACTTTCCTGACTAGGAGAGATGGGTCAGATTCTAACCTTACCTCCTTATCTACTCACTAATTTTGACATTTTGAAATCCAGGACTAATCACTTTGAACCAGCTTGGAGAGTGATTCCCCCCTCAACCCCCCCACCCCCACACCCTACACTGGAGACCTTTAACAGTGTCTGAAGACTTTTTGTTTGTCATGACTGGGGAGGGGTTAGGCCGGGACTGCTGCTCAATATGCTACGATGTGCATCTCTGTTCTCTCTTCCTGAACAGCGCTTTCCTCGGTCTTTGGATGGCTTCTTCCCCCAATTCCTTCAGGCTTTTCTTCCTATGTCTCCCTAAGGTCATCCCTGATCACCCTGCATAAAAGAAAACAATGTACATAACCAAACACACGTGTACCACACTCTATTCTCCATGACCTTAATTTTATTTTTCTTTATAATTTTTTTATTTTTTGAGACAGAGTCTTGCTCTGTCATCCAGGCTGGAGTGCAGTGGTACGATCTCAGCTCACTGCAATCTCTGCCTCCCAGGTTCAAGCAATTCTCCTACCTCAGCATCCTGAGAAGCTGGAATTACAGGCGTATGCCACCACTACTGGATAGTTTTTGTATTTTTAGTAGAGACGGGGGTTTTACCATGTTGGTCAGGCTGGTCTCAAACTCCTGACCCCGTGATCCGCCCGCCTCAGTCTCCCAAAGTGCTGGGATTACAAGTGTGAGCCACCATGCCCGGCCTTCTTTATAATCCATTATAAGTATTATCTGTCCCTCTTCAAGAATTATGTCTGTTTTTTTCTCATACTGTATGCTTCTTATTTAGAACATTGCCTGGCACTGTGTAGAAAGCAAATAAATAATTAAGCAGTGAAGTGATAAAACAAGTGAGTAAATGAATCAATGAAAGGCTTACCCAAAATGTCTTAATTCTGTTTCTTTTGGTTTCAAATGATTGGCTATTTAGTGCAGCTGATGGGATTTATTTTTAGTAGAAATAGAAGTAATATTAGTTACTTTGTATGGCCAAGTTGTGTGACCAGTACTTAATGAATATTTATACATTAAATTTTCAAAAAATTAATATGGTCATTACTTCTAATTGCTCCCTTTTTCAGATGAGGAAACTGAAGCAGAGGTGACTCTGGTAACTAGCCCAGGATCATGAACTCGGTTTGTATTAGAGCCAGGATTTGAAGCTAGGTCTCGTGTGACCTTGAAGCTCTCTCTTTTTGCCAATAATTCTGCTTCCTCTACTTCCTTTACTTTTCTGCTCATTGAGGAACACAAGGACAGTTATGACCAGAAACAGTCTTAGGCTTCATGGAGATACAGCATCAACCGGATATAACAGCATTGCTTCTGGCTCCAGTCGTTCTGCTAAATTCATGAACCCGGACCTGTTTCTCTCTGTTCTTTGGCTTCCACCTGGAAATAACCTCTCCATGCCTCCTAATCTCTGTGTGCCCACGGCTTCTACTGCTTCACAGCTTCTGTGCCTCGCTCATCTCCATTCCTTGTGAGACATGCTCTGCCTGCCTCTGACTCTTCTCTCATGCCTTCTTTTTAAGCACCACACGAAAGTATTTGTCATATCCGATACAAAATGCCCTAATGAACAGATCCCCATACCAGGACACGTCACCAACCACGGGCTAAACTGGAGCTGTCTGACACTGTGCAGATACAGAGCTCTGGTCCCATCAGCTTTGTCAGGATGCTGGAGTCTTGGGGTACCCAGCAAGCCACCCTCTAGGTTACGAAGCACCTGCAGCTCCTTTTTACTAAAACAGGCATCTGTGAATGTGGCAGACCCTCAAAGCATCATATCCTATCCAGAATAGTAGGGAGTTCATCTGCCCAGAGCAGGGCTGGTGTGCCTTGCTTCAAAGGAGGCTGGTTTGTGAGAAGCTCAGCTTAGCAAAGAAATAAATCAGGAAGTGACAAATTATTTTCCTAAGTGATTATTTTACAAAAGCAATTCACCACAGGATTCCTTTCAATATATAGCACTAGGAGTGAACGCAAAAAGGAAGAGGATTTAACCAATTTTTAGCCTATCAAAATGTTTAAAGAAATACTAGTCTATAAACCAAAGCCAAGGTATAATGCCAGGGCTTTCTGGGATGATGGATAGTAGCAGGATGGGTGTGGAATGGGCGGATGTGGGTATGAATCCTGTGCCTCAGTCGTGGACAGATGAACTAGCCTCCTGCAGTCTCGGATTCCTCATCTATGAAGCTGGCTTTTAATAGTGTTGGACTCTCGGGTTGTTTTCGGTATGAAATGCAATAATATATGAAGAGTCTGGTATAGAGGCCACCTGCCATACACAGTAATCGTCTTGGGAAAATCATATCTCCTCCCTGGGTATCAGTTTTCCCATCTGTACCACGAACAGCTTGGACCCTTCCTTACTTGTCTAAAGCTGCATTCTTCAGTGGAACTGTGGGGGTGTGGATATCCACTAAAATCAGGGGAAGATGAGTTGGAACTCAGTGTCACATGCCTTGCAGGCATGACCAACAGTGTATGTAGGGGGAGAGGTTGTTAGGAAAACCAGGGAGAGGAAGACTTTCTCTCATGTAAACTCTTATCTACTGACAGCTCATTTTACAGAAATGATGCAAAAAAGAGAAAGGGTGTCAGTCACTGTCATTCTGAGATGGCTGAGGCCAGTCTCTGGCCCATGTCAATAGCTTCCTGGCTCCAGGACTGTCCCTGAGAGTGTCCCAAGGAGGTCAGCAGACAGAGATATCACTTCCTCATGATTTCCCTGGTGAATGAAGCCTTCAGAGAGCAGATGCATCTACTTCATTATAATTATGTTAAGTGCTGCCTGATTGGCGCTGTTCATCACCCCAGGAAGCAGCCTCGCCCCTTGGATAGACAGGCCGCCTGCTTTGGCTCGGCACAGCTCCAGCTGTGTCCTTGGCAGTGTCTCACTGCTGTGCCCCCGGCTCTGCTTCCAGGGAGAGAAGGCAGTGGGCTGCAGAGAGCGGGCCCTCAGGTGGAAATGAGAGAGCCTGGGCTGTGCCTTCAGCATGCTTGTGGCCTGAGTTGTCCTTCTCGACCCTGGGCCTCAGCCTGTTTGTACATGGGCAGATGGATTGTGAGGTCTCTACATCTTCTTCTGGCTCTTAACCTGTAGGTGTGTCGGAAAGGAGGTGAGAGGGATATTTCAGAAGGAGAGGGTGCTCCTAAGTGTTACGTTGGCTTGGTCCTGAGGTCTGGGTGTCTGCCTGTAGGATCCTGGAAGAGAAAGCAATTTCTGGACTGTGTCCTGACATTGCAAGAAAATGAGGTTTGCGCCACCCATAAAAGATCCAGAGAGAGGGCAGTAGAGGGTATTCTGATATCAGGGCTGCATTTCATAACCCCAGCTGTCTATGGCTGGATGTGGGAAAGGGGATGTCAGTTTTCAGACGTAAGAGAATGAGACTGTCAAATCAGGAAAGGCTTTGTGGAAGAGAAAATCTTCAACCAAGGTATCTGAGGCTGAACATATCTGAGAGGGAAGGCGAAGGGATGGCACTAAGACCTCTCTAGAGAGTGGTGGTTAGAAGTATGGACTCTGGGACTAGGCTACCCAGGTCAACTCCTGAAATTTACTGATACTTAATTAGCGTTGTATAATCTTAGGCAGATTAATAAATGTCCCCTTCCTCTCATTGTCCTCATTTCTAAAATGGAGAAGATAAGGATGTGGATTCCTGAGTTGTTGTAAGACCAAGTGATGTAATTTATGTAAGACTCAATGATTAATACATGTCACAATGTTTAGAGGAGGGCTTGTCACAAGGAAAAGGGTCAATTAATGTTAGTATAGTGCATTGTGAGTGTGAGCGAGTCCTCTGCAGATAGATCAGGCGCTTTATATGCTGCTTTATTTCATTCTCTCAACTACTCAGCAATTCATTCATTCTTTCATTTACCAAATACTCATTAGGACAGAGCAGTGAAAGGGCCAGCGTGACCCCTGCCCTGAGATGCTATCCTGTAATGAGGAAATCAGACTTGAGACTGGAGACCAGAACCAACTTATCACACAATTACTAATTTAATTAACACAAAGGAAACATACTGCATGCTCTAGGAGAGGAAAGGGGGTACTTGACCTCAATTTGGCTGTTCAAGAAGGCCTTTCTGAGGAAGGAAGATTTAAGCTGGAGTGAAATAAAGAACAAAGTTATCTTCTGAAAAGCTGTATTGTATTTTTAATTGACAATAACAATTGTCTATATTTATGGGGCACAACGTGATGTTTCTATATCAGGAAGAGACTCTTGAAATAAAAACTTGGCTTGCTTAAGAGCCTAGAAGGCCAGTGTGGCTCAAACACACTGAGGAAGCCTGGGCCAGTGTATTTTAGGACACAGAGACAGAGACACCGAGACACGCCAAGCTGAAGTGGCTTTTAAGAGGTTCCATAACTGGAACAGAAGGACTGGGATCGGCCTGAGATGAAAGCTTTTCTTCTGCCCCACTAGGGCAAATACTACGGAAAGTGATTGCTTGTACCGGGAACAGAGAACGGCTGAGGCTGAGGTCAGGCATGCTATACATAAAAGCAGTGATTCGGAGGTGGTGGGGCAGGCCTTGAGTGCCCAGCTGCAGTTTGGACCTCATCTGTTCTGATTCCCCTAGAGCTATAGGGTGGAACTGGATTAATTTCAAAACAATTCTGTCCATGCCCCAGGGTTTAATATCTCCTGTGTCTCCTGGGTCATCCTTGGTGTGAGAACACTGCTCAGATCAGTGGTATATAAAGAGTTTTCAGTTTTTCATTATGCCATGTGTGCATCTGTGTGTGTGGTGTGTGTGTCTGTGTCTGAGTCGTTTTCTTCCCTGAAGCATGCTGGGTTCACTGAGGGAAATGCCTGGGACTTGGGTGAAACCTTATTTATTTTTTTGGAAGTCATGCAGTACAAAATCATTTCTCTCCCTGCATAAATATGCATGAGGCTGGCCTGCTGTCTTTCCCTCAGGAAGTGTGGGCAGAGGTAGAAGGCCCCATATGACTGATGTCAGGGCCCTGCCCATGGCTGCTGGTACCCCATTAATCAGGGGGGAACCGCAACCTTGTGAACTGTGAAATTGGCAGCCCCTGACAGCTTTGGGGCCCAGTCGAGCAGGGACTCCATTTCACAGCTGGAAGGTGGCAGCATGGGGTCGGGAAGGAGGGCACTGGGCTCAGCGGGCCAGAGCAGTCATGCTCCCGCTCAGCCTTCCTGAATCCCAGATGAGTCTTGCTGAGAGGACGCCTCTTGATTAAGGTGAGCAGAAGAGACAGAAAGAAAGGAGTAAGGGAAGGAACACAGTTGAATGATAATGGCCATTATAACACACACTATTGAGATCCAAGTGCTATGCTGTGTGTGCATCTCCTATGGATTTCTTTATTTAATACTCATGATTTTTCTATACAGTATCATCATCAGCCCTATGAAACAGACCAGGCAAAACAGGACCTGCTTTAAGCACCAGGAAGTGGTAGTGCTACAACTATACATATATATATACACACACAAACACACACACACACACACACACACACACACACACAGAGAGAGAGAGAGAGAGAGAGAGAGAGAGAGAGAGCGCGCGCAAGAGATTAATACCTTCAACAAGTTTATGGTTGTGTGTGTGAGTTAAGTAAACAGGCAATTACAGCAGTATGACATGTATTGGAGAGTTTCACTGGAGCACAATTTTAGCTCTGATACTTACCAGCTCTTTGACCTGTGACAAGGTATTTGACATCTCTGGACCTCAGTTTCCTCATCTCTGAAAAACTTTCGTAAGCATCTCAGTGTATACATTGCTGTAAAGAATAATTGAAATACTCCAGATCAGTTGTTTAGAGTGGTGCTTGGTGCATAGTAAGCAGTGAATGAATGATTGCTGTGAATGTATGGAAATATGGATATGAGCAAGTATTCTGGGAGCACAGAGGAAATGCGTTCAAATGTGCTGACAATGTGGACGAGAACCTCCCTCAGAAGGTGACACACTTGAGCTGAACTTGAAGATAAGCCCATCAGTGAACCCAGGAGCAGGGAAGGGAATGTGTAAAGGTCCCAAGGCAACAGGCAGAGAACATTGTAGGAAGTGTGAGAAGTTCCAAGTGGCTGCTATCAAAGGAACATGAACAGAAAGAGCAGATGATAGAGGGAGAGATGGGTCAGATCACTGGGGTCCTGGACTTTATCTGGGAGGCCCTGGGGAGCCGCTGAAAACTTTTAACTCAGAAGTGCCATGCCCAGATAGTCTTCCTCCTAGAAAGATCATTAACATGATGGCATAAACTTAGATCAGAATAAAGGCAGAGAGATCAATAATGGAAGACCACTCCTGTGAATCAAATGAGAGATGTAGAGTTAGCGTGTTCCCAGAGATGATACAGCACTGATCTAGAAATGGGCCTCCCTGCATTTTATTCAAAGCTCTGCTGCAGATCTGCCATTTGAATTAGACACCCATAGATGGACCTCAGCATTCCTATCTTTCAAATGAGACCCAGTGATCTCTGAAGGATCATCCATCTCCTACATCCTAAATCCTTGAAGAGGGAGGGTAATGCCTCAGATAAGGAAATGACAAAACTGTGGGATTGGGGGTGAAGTAAGTCCTTAAACACCAACTTTCAGCAGCTTACACATGAATGACAGATCTGCAGTGGGGCGTGAGGGGAAACTTTCAGAATCAGGCAGAAAGGCCCTGCCTTTGCTGTTAGGCCCAGCAGTCCTATAGTGCAGCAAGCCTAGGAGAGAAGGGAGCATAGGCGGGAAGCCCAGATGTCCGTCCTTACATTACACTTTTATTTATCAAAGGTAAGAAAGGAGATGGGGGCAAGGAAGAGCTGCCAGAAGGAGAAGCAACCGAGAAGAGGAAGAAGAGAGACTTCCTTTTAGGAGCCAGGAGAATATCGCTAATCCCTTCCCTAGTGCTGCCAGTGATGGGGTCTCCTATTAGGATGGTCTCGTTTCTAAGTAATCCATTTTACCTCTTGGAGACCGGTTCACCATGTGGGAGATGGACATGGCAACAAGCTGGGTTACTTATCTCAAGATGACTATATATAGAAGATATGTGGATATATATATATATACACACACACATATATATATCCCCATATATGCATATATATGTGAAAATATGTATATATCAGCATATCATTATATGTATTTATATACATGTATGCATACATACATATGCTGTGTACATATATAGTCTTGTCCTTCCCAAAGTAGAATCCAAGCTCTGGTGGTTGGAATTCTAAGTCTGTTCACACATACTCTGTACTCAGCACATGAGATATTTCCTGGCACATAGTAAGCCTTCAATACATGTCAGCTGAATACATAAAAGAAATGAGCTAATGATGTGTCACGTGTACTGTTAAGGATTGTGTGCATGTACGTTACCTCTGTTACTACTCTAAGGGAATATCCACCTCATCTACTATGTTTACAAAAGAATAAAGTAAGAAAGGAGAAGGAAAAACAGGCCGTGAGACGGCTGGAGGCAGCTCAGTTGGAGTCCTGCGTTGGCAGCCTCCCACAGAGCCATTGCTGTCCACGGTGGTGGGCCCAGGAACACCCTGGATGCAGCCGTGTGTGTCTAATTACTTAATTAGGGCTGGTGCTGCTCTGTGCAGCCCAGCTGGGCCCAGCCCTCTCCCCTGCAGATGCTGTTTTGCCAGCCCTTGGCACTTTGATTTTCCTGCCTGCTTCTTCTCTGTGCCCTTGCTAATTGGATCTGAGTGGTGAGGGTTCTATGCCAGAATGGGCAGGCCAGAATTCCACTCTTGTCCTGCCAGGAGAGATCCTAGAACTTTGTCTCCTCTGATTTTGTCCCTCTGAGCACCTGTCCTTTCACTGCCTGCCCCAGAGCAGTTAGTGAGGGGTGTTGGGGAATTTGCTGCTGATTTTTGTCTATGCTGGCTTCTCCTGTTGGACATACATCTCTTGTCTTTAAGTGCTTGAGGGTGAAACCAATCTACTTCATAAGGCTATGAAGATTGAGCACACAGATCTGTCCAAAACATTGTCCAAAACTTTATAATCACAAAAACCAACTCACTTCCCCACTTCTCTCCTTTCCTTCTGTTCACTGACACTCACTGAGCGCCTGTTCTCTGCTGGGTGCCTTTCAGGTAGCAGGGACATAGCGGTGCTCAGAATAGACCAACACTTGTCCTTGTGGAACTTCATTCTGGTGGAGAGCATTGGACGTTAACCACGTGAATGCATTCAGAGAAATGTTCATGCAGGATGGAGACAAGGGTCAAGATGGGGTGGAGAGAATAAAGAGTGGGGAGGGAGGAACGCTGCTAATTCAGAGAGGATGTCAGAGAGCAAGAGAGCATTTGAGATAAGGCAAGGCTTTGAGATCGATTCCAACAGTAAGGGACAGTAGGATGGATTGGGGTAAAAAAAGGGGGAGAATTACAGTGAGATTAGAGACCTAAGCCAGGGCCCCATCACACGGAGCCTTGCAGGTGAGGGTAAAGACCTGGGATTCTGCTCTAAGGGTGAAATCATTGTAGAGTGTGGAACAAATGAGGCCCCGGACAAGCAAGTTCAGATTTATTTCTGAAGGAGCCCCTCCTGCTGCTAAGGGAAGCATGGAGGATTAGAGGCCGTACCTGGAAGCTGGGAGAACAGGTAGCAGATTGCTGCATATAACAGTAACAAAAATCATGACTCTAATCACAACTAGTAGTTCCTGTGTACTCCTACTATGTTAGTTATATTAACAGTCCTCCCAAGTTAAGGCTACCCTGTGGTGAACATGCAGACACTTAGATCAATGACTGAGAATATGCAATTTGTTCACTCCTTTGTAGAGTAGGATTTTAAAATGTGAGGCTTACGTTTGAGTTTTATGCTGAAAATATTTGCAAATCATCCATACCTTTAGTTTCTTGGGGAGGGGAATCTGTAGCTTTGGTCACACAGTCTAAGGTCCCATACACACCTGGACCATCTTCCTTGGAGATCATGAAACTACTCCATGAAGCTCCCTTTGCTTTGATGACATTAATACCGTGCAATGGAGAGAAAACATTCTCTTCCAGGCTTCTCCACTTCACAGCTGTAGGACAGAGGCAAGTTATTTAACTTCCTTGTCCCTCAGCTTCCTAGTACATAAAATGGTGATAATAATAAAATAAGGCTAGCTGTAAGCATTAAGTAAGTTACAGAACATAAACTGTGTAGACACTCCTTGGCCTATATAGGTACTGCTTTTATCATTAGACCTCATTGTAATTCACTCTAATTTCATAGAGGGTCTGGGTGAGGACATCACTTAATAACTTACACAGGATATTAAATAAGAACATTGTCCTCAAGAACCAGAATCAGGATTACTGTTCTTTGGCCAGATTGTTATTTTAAACTTTTTAGATATCTGAATACTATAACTGGTTTTCCCTGTTTGTACTGTCTGCTAGGATGCTCAGTATCTAATTTGAAACAGAAACTGTAGGAAATGTACTAGATATTATATGTATTAATTTTTTTTATTTTTTAGAGACAAAGTCTTATTCTGTCACCCAGGCTACAATGCAATGGTGTTATCATAGCTCAGTGCACCTCCTGGGCTCAAGCAATCTCCTGCCTCTGGCTCTCAGATAGCTGGGACTGCAGATGCACATCATTATGCCTAGCTACTTAACACAAGTTTTTAGAGACGAGGTCTTGCTGTGTTGCTTGGTCTGATCTTGAACTCCTGGCCTCAAGCAATCCTCCCACCCCAACTTCCCAAGCTGTGGGGATTAGAGGTCTAAGCCACCCTATCCTGGCACTGTAAGTGCTAATTTTTAGTGCTGATGTTTCCTTTGGCTTCATCTTTACATCCTCATATCTATCCTTTTTCTCTCCAATTAAATCTTTTTAAAAATACTCCTCAAATTTACTTTATTTTTAATTACACATTAACCATGCAATAAAGTAAATATAATTATGTATATTTTTACCACCCAAATTAGAATACAAAAATTTTGTGGTATGTGGCAGATTTTTTTTTTGTATTTAAAATGTTAAATTACACATAACTAATCATCTTCACTGATTCTGTTTCTTATTATGCAAAGGTTGATGTTTCTAACCTATTTGGATGTTTAAACTTTTACTTTATATATGACATCATTATCTTATCTAAGATTTTTCTGTGTTTTTAAATTTTTTATCTTCTACCAGCAATGAATAAAATCTCTTTTTCCAAATTCTCAACAACTCGTTATATTTTTCTAATCTGTAAGATATGAAATTGTAACTTCAATGATTATTTAATTTGCATGTCAAAGATAATAATGAGGTTAAACATTTTTTCTTATATTAAATTTTCTTTTTTTTTTCAGTTTCCTGATTATATCTTTTGCATATTTTTATGATGGTTTTTTTACCTAGTCGGTAAAATTTATTTATAAATGTTGAAAATGATCATATTTCAACACACAAATAGGCCTTTGTTATATGAAAATATCATCTTCCAATCTATGACTTATGTTTTAGTTTTGTTAAGAAAATTATTGCCTAATTTTGAATATTTTCATTTTAATTCTATACTTTTTAAAATTTGTAGTTTATGCTTTTTGTGACAAACTGAGGAAATTAGGATGTTTCACTATCCTAGTGTTTAATTATGCACCTATAATTTCTTCTTAATTCTTAAGATTTTTCTTGTAAGATTTCAGTCTTTAGCCATGGAATTTGTTTGCTTTAGTTTTCCACTTGAATAGCTAATTGTCCTAGTTCACTATCTGGAATCCATTCTTACTCCGTAGGTTTATGACACCACTGTCACAGATCAAGTCCTCATGTGTGTGGAGGTCGGTTTCTGAGCCCTCACTTCCTTCTTGCTGGCCTATTTATCCACCCTTGTTCTAGTACTATGCTGCTCTTAGTTATTATGGTTGTATAATATCTTAGTATCAGACAGGACAGGACTCACTCATTCATTTTCTTATTTAAATGTCTCAGCTATTTTTTTCTCATTACTCTTCCATGTGTATTTTTTTTATAGACCTTAAGTTCTGGGGTACATGTGCAGGACGTGCAAGTTTGTTACATAGGTATACATGTGCCATGGTGATTTGCTGCACCCATCAACCCGTCATCTACATTAGGTATTTCTCCTAATGCTATCCCTTCCCTAGCCCCACACCCCCACAACAGGCCCCAGTGTGTGATGTTACCCTTCCTGTGTCCATGTATTCTCATTGTTCACCTCCCACTTATGAGTGAGAATATGCAGTGTTCAGTTTTCTGTTCTTGTGTTAGTTTACTGAGAATGGTGGTTTCCAGCTTCATCCATGTCCTTGCAAAGGACATGAACTCATCCTTTTTTTATGGCTGCATAGTATTCCGTGATGTATATAAGATAAACTCTTATTTATGAAAAGGCTTGCTGTCACTGGGATTGGGATTACATTGAATTTATACTTGCAAAATTCATGAAACTTAGACTTCTCACCCATGAAATAATATATTTATTTATTTGGCCTTCTAGTATGGCTACAAATAGAGTTAAATATTTAAACATTTCATCTATACATATATCACCAACTTTTTATTGTATCTAATTTCTAAGAGCATCACTATTTCTGTGACTATTGCAAATTTTGTCTTTTTACTTGCATTATATTTCATAATTGTTCTTTTCTTGTGAATAAGAATGCTAGTTTTTCTTTGATTGAATCCAGAAGATGTGATTATTTTATTACTTTTCAAAACTTGTCATTAATAGTCTTGCAAATCTTTCTATCTTGTATTTGAATGATCTTTTACTGGCACTCTTCCAGACTGGGCTCAGTGTTGAAGAAAAATGATGGCAGGGCATGTCATTTTCTTGTACCTGACTTTAAAGGGAATGAACCTAAAACTCTATCGCTATATATATCATAATCATAGAGTTTTAGGCTTTTGTTAGATAACCAAATAGTAAATGTTAGTAAGCTTTTTATAAGCAAACCGATTTTCCTTCTATTCCTAATATACTATTTTTTAAAGCCATGATTGGAGATTAAAATTTATTAAATACTCTTTCAACATCAAGTGTGATGATGTCTTCTCTTTTAACCTGAGTGTGTAGTGGGTTACTGTAATTTCTTTTTTTTTTCTTTTGTTTTTTTTATTGCATTTTAGGTTTTGGGGTACATGTGAAGAACATGCAAGATTGTTGCATAGGTACTCACATGGCAGACTGTAATTTCTATTAGTAAACTATCCTTACATTTTTAACATCTTTATTAAGTTCCAGTATTAACATGATCCTAGCTTCATAAAACATGAGGCTTACACAGCCTTTGTTCTTGTGCTGTCATGTTATTGTGTATAAATATTTGTATGTGTAATTGTGCGAAGTGGGTATATCTCATAAAGTTTGCTAGTATTTATGCTTTAGTCTATTTGATATTTTTCATTTGTTAGATGGTAATTTCTGACTACTGGTTCAAATATTTATATAGCTATTTCAGTTGTCTGTTTCTTCTTAACTCTGTTTTAGTATTGGTTATTTTTCGGAGAATCGTTTTTCTAAGGTGTCTTATTTATAGATATAATGTCTTGTGTTTTTAATATTATTTGTTAAATATTTAGCAGACAGTATTATATATGCATGTGTGTTTGCCTGTGATAAATATGTATATTCATGTCTATCTACCTACTTATCTATCTAGTTAGCTACACATATCACAAGTCTCTACCACATCTATAATTCTGTCCTCATTTTAATTCCAGAGATTTTGTTTTTATGCCTTGTCTCTCAATCTTGTTGGTGCTATAGTATATTTGTTTTATTAGGGTCGATTTTAGTATGGGTTTCTGTTTTTCAGTACGAGAATAAAAGAATAAATAAAAAGAATAAAGAGAATAAATAGAGATCAAGCTGTAGAGATAAATGGTTTAAAAAACTTTGCTCATGATTTATTGATATTCTATATCATTTCTTTTCTATATCATTAATTTTTATCATATTTTGTTCATTCTGCATTTTTTATTATTATTGCCGTTCTTTTTTAACTTCTCAAATTAAATGCCTATATCATTAATTTTCAATTTTTTTAAACAATATTTGCATTAAACGGTATAACTTTCTTAAGCATTTCTTTATCTCTAGACCTCAAGTTTTGCTATGTAGTGTGCATGTTGTTTAATTCTATTTTTTAAATTATTTTGTTTATTCTTTGGACATTTTTATTTACGTTTCTAGGAATATGTTTAGAAAACTTTTTGTTACTAACATTAATTTTACTGTATTTTGTCAGATAATATGTTCTGGGTACTATTTGCTATTAGGTTTGTTTTGTAACCTGGAGCATGGCTACTTTTTATAAATAGTTTCTGTGTGATTGAGAAACACTGTGCATTTTCTAATTATTGGACAAAAGATTTCATGTGTAACCATTAGATACTACCAGTTACTTTAATTGACCAAATTTCTATATTTGTTTGCCTGCTTGATTTTTTTTTTGTCCTTCTGCTTTTGAGACAGATGTGCAAAAATCTTTTATTCAAACTCAATGTTGGTCAATTTTATTTATTTCTAGCAGGTTTTGCTTTCTCATTTTGGGGTGAAATTGCTAGGTGAATGAAGTTTCGGATTTTTGAATGAAGTTTTATTTTTTATTTTTGTAAAGAATTGGTCTTTTACCATTAAGTAATAAGAATCTTTATTGCTGTAAAAAACTGCCTTTGTTTTAGTTATATTTTTCCAATGTATCTTCTTTTATCCCTGCTTTTATTTTATAAACGAAAAACTCTAAGTCTAGAAGAACAAGAAGGCTAGGTAGTTCCAACGGGAAGCATGATTCAAATCTAGAACATAGTAACTGAGAATGCTTAATTGAGTCTGATTTCACACAATTTGGTCCATGGTCAAGTTACTTCAGGTAGGGGATTCAAGGGTTGGCCAAAGTGTGAGATGAACAAAGATTCCTAATGAAAGCTCATGGTAGCCAGAACTTTCCCCTTTGTCCAGTGTTTTATTTTAAGCATCTAAAACAGCATCTGGTACTCAAACGCTATGTTCTTAATGAACCAATTGTTGAGTGAAATCATCTCAGCAGGTTATTTTGCATTACCTTTTTCCCATTGATGAGGAAAGGCTTGGGTAGAAACGTTACCCACTCTGGGGTTCACAAGCCATGTTACCATTCCCAGATCACATCCACGTCTCTGAGCCACAGCTGAACCAGTTTAGAAATGGGGACAATTGGAATCTTCCTCTCTACATGACCTCAAGTTTGTGAGTAATGTATGAGGTGATGCAGGTAGATTAATAATCATAGCTAATTTTTAAAACGTAACACTCAATAAAGTATATGTAGTACATATAAATTGCACAAGTCTTAAGTGTAATTCTTGATTTTTTAAAAAAATATGCCTATATTCAAGTAACCACCATACAGGCCAACATATAGATCTGTACCTCCCAATAAACTGGCCATTGAAATTAAAATTTTTTGAAGATTAATTAACCTAAAAATCCAGTTCTTTGGTCAAACAAGCCACATTCTCAGGACCCGGTAGCTGTATGTGACTATTGTGCAGTACCTACTGTATCATACAGCACAGAATATGAAAAATCTCATTTTCAAAGAAAATTCTGCTGGGCAGCTTTATGATAGAATATGTCTAGCACTGCTTATGTTTCATTTTTTTAACCTTCCTGGACAATGTCCACCCATAAAAGTAAACAGTACTCTGGCTTCTTATATCATAAATTGGTATTCCTTATGCTTCATAGATACGGGATCCTACAGATGTGTTATTTTGTGTCTGTCTTTTCACTCAACACATCCTCTTTAAGATTCATCCATGTTGTTGCAGGTACTGATAATTTTTTTTTAAATTGCCGTGTGGTGTCCCCTTATATGAATTTACCAAAATGTATGTACTCATTCTTTTAAACAGTAATGTTTAGATACTGTATTAGTCCATTTTTACTCCACTCTAAAGAAATGCCCAAGACTGGGTACTTTATAAAGAAAAAAGGTTTGATTGAGTCACAGTTCTGCATGGCTGGAGAGGCCTCAGGAAACTTAAACTTACAATCATGGCGGACGATGAAGAAGAAGCAAGCACCTTCTTTACAAGGCAGTAGGAGAGAGGAGATGGAGCAAAGGTGGAAGAACCCCTTGAAAAACCATCAGATCTCATGAGATCTCACTCACTATCCTGAGAACAGCATGGGGAAACCAGTCACCTCCTACTAGATCCCTCCCTTCACACATGGGGGTTATGATTTGAGATAAGATTTGGTTGGAGATGCAACCAAACCATGTTAGATACATTACTCCATGCCAAGTACTAGGTGAGACATGTACTCAAATAATTTATATTGAGTACAGGATGTTTTTCAAATGACATTAACACCAGTCCTTTGAGAAAAGTACTGTTATTAGTTTCATTTTACAGATTTATCCACAGAGAGGTTAAACAACCCTCCCTAGTCACACAGCTAGGCCAGGAACACATGTAGGCAGTCTTTCTCTGGAGCCTCTACTCTTTAAACATGACACTAACCCTTTACCTGTACTCTGTGAGGTGTTGAAATACCTGTGCAATTAGTTGCAATAAAGAGAATATTTTTATTCTTTGCTTCCGCTTAATCTTTTTCTTTTTTCTTTTGCCGTGGTTTATTTCTGGTCATATCTAAATTCCTCCTGCAAAGTGCTAACTTCCTGGTAAGTTATTCCAAATTCTATGGGATGTTACTGAGAACGCTCATCCTTGCAGAGCTCAGGATCTCAGGATGGCATGGTTGGTGGTAATGATGTGGTTCCCAATTCCTTTGACTCCAGTCTAGAACCATTCTTCTTTGTCACATAAAGTAGGGGCAGAACACATCTAGGCTTCTGTCTCTTTGTACGTGTACTTGTGGAACCTAACGTGGATAATGGATACAATACATATCACTTGGCAAGCTACGGCCTGCTTATATTAGTATGTGGGCAAAGCAGAGTCATTTTGCAAAATCAGATCACTCTGCTCCTTGACTCATTTTCGAAGACCAAAATGAGACATGGCTGCAGTCAAGCCTGCTTCTGCCTCAAGGTGTTTCACCTGCTGTCATCTCCGTTGGAATGCTCTTCTCTTTTTTTTTTTTTTTTTTTTTGAGACGGAGTTTCACTCTTGTTACCCAGGCTGGAGTGCAATGGCGCGATCTCGGCTCACCGCAACCTCCGCCTCCTGGGTTCAGGCAATTCTCCTGCCTCAGCCTCCTGAGTAGCTGGGATTACAGTCAGGCGCCACTATGCCCAGCTAATTTTTTGTATTTTTAGTAGAGACGGGGTTTCATCATGTTGACCAGGATGGTCTCGATCTCTCGACCTCGTGATCCACCCGCCTCAGCCTCCCAAAGTGCTGGGATTACAGGCTTGAGCCACCGCGCCCGGGGGAATTGTCTTCTCTTAAATCCCTACCTGGCTGCTTAGTTACCTCTTCAGTGTCTGCATAGATGTTACTTTCCCCATAAGGTCTCCCCAGGCCTTCTCATTTTAAATGCACTCACCCCAGCAATTCGTGCTTCTCCGCCCTGCCTGATCTTTCTCTTCAGTGTTTAGCATCATCTGACATAGCGTATATTTTACTTATTGATGCAGTTATAGCTCTCTTTGCCCTATTAGAAAACATGCTTTATGCATGTAAAAATTTTGTCTTCCTTCTTCATTGAATCCCTCATGCCTTCATCAGTGTTGTCACCTAGCAGGTGCTCAATTAATATTGATGAATGAAAAAGTTAATTAATAGACAAGTTCTCAAGCAGATTGAGACTGGGGTCATGGAAGGAAGATACTCAATGAGAAAGAGAGGATGTCAGTGATATACAAGCACATTGTATCTGGGGTGGCTGGAAGGTGGATACAATTTGAAATTGAATTAAAACTCTCAAGCAAAGGAAGTATGAGATTTATTTAGTGCTTATTATGTGCCAAACCTCATCTTATTACTATTAAATACTTGCTATTTAATCATTATATACAGTGTGTTTAGCAGTTCACATAAATGTTCATGTCCAGTCCTCACAGTGACCTTCACCAAGAGGTATAACCACACCTGTGTCAAGAAGAGATGACTGTATGCTCAAGATGACAGAGCCAGGATATGCAGGAACAGGGATTCAAATTCAAGACAGCCAGGTCCCAGAGGGGCTCTCCTTCCAAGACCCAGGTGTCTCCTAAGAGGAAGTTCTCCTCCGTTACATCATTCCCAAAGTACTTTGTTCAGAGGCACTTTCTCTTAGAGTTTGTTGTTTACCTATTTCCTCCTTTCTTTTGTTGGGAGCTCCCTCCCGTCCCTGGAATGTAAATGAAAAGCTGTCTCTAATTCATCATGGAAACTTTCCCTCCCCACACCAGCCCCTGGCCCACCCTATCATATCTGATGTAACCTCCAAGCTGCACATAGTAGGTGCCCACAGACTTTGTTAACACAAGTTTTGCTGAAGATTGACTCTGTTTGAAAGCATGTGTTGGCAATTCTCAGCCTTTTTTTCTAGTGGCTTCCTTCTGCCATATCATCCTGTCATTGTTTGGGGGAACAGCATGGGCTGTTTTATCTGGTCTGTGTTTTAATAATTAATACCCTCTGTTTGGAAGTGAAGTTTATCCAAGAACAATCATAAGCAAATGAAAGCTAAGCTGTGCAATTGTGGCTGGAAAGGGAAAAGCAGAGAATCACTATAAATAAACCTCAAGCCCACGTGCCTCTTTCTTTTTTCTTTTCTGATTCACACACAACTATAAATGTTTGATAAAGCATTTTACTTATTTATAAATCCTGTCACAGCAAACAGAGCCATTTGGACTGAGTTCCCCTCCCCAAAGCAAATAGCTATGTTTGGAAGACAGAAAGACCCCCTGGGTAGAAAATGAATGAGATTTTTTTTTTTCCTTTTTCTTCTTCCTTTTTATTTTCCCTCAGGCGAGAGAGATTTAGCTATGCTCTAATTCCCCCCACTAGCAGCCTCTATTTATAATCACTACAGTTTATTGAACACCTAGTCTGTCCCATGCAGCTTATGTAGTGATTTCCCATAATATTAACTTAATTATCTCAATTTTTAAGGTAAGCGCCATTATCCCCATCTTACAGCTGAAGATATTGAGGCTCAGAGAGGATGTGTATTGTCCAAGATTGCACCAGCAATGAACAGATAAAAGCAAAACTGAAAAATAGGCTTGTCATTCTTTAAACACTGCTTTTCACACTACAAGATAGGTTCAATTTATGAGTCACAGCCAGCATTTAAAATCATGATAAAACAAACTGCAGTGACATTAAATAGAGAACAATACAGCAGGAGAGAATAGGAAATATTATAGTGTATCATGATAATATTGCTTCATGCAACTTTTGTTCAGTTGGCTAGAAGTATAAAATGCATATTTTTTACTCTAGGTTATAATCTGACAAGTTAGAAAAGCCCTACTGTAATGACTGAAGGTTTTATACAAAACCTGAAATTTCTAAGATGAGGTCCCTGGATGGATTCCAGGGCATATGTATCTGGAAACTGGTGAGGATTATAGGCATTGTCCTACCCAAAGCAGTTTTCTAAAAAAAAGAAGAAAGAAAAGAAAAGAAAAAAAGGCTCTGGCATTTATTGGGACCTCAAGGGTGCAGAACTCTCACCTCCAAATATAAGTTAAAAACTCCCATACTTCATCAAAGGGTGTGATCTTAGGTCATCACAGGATCTATTGCCTTGTGGAAGTGAAGGCACTGGTAAAGTGAATTTTATTCCCATTAATTTAACATGCACAGCATTTTCAGGTTGTGAAGCATTCAAGCACTCATAACTTTCTTGGCTCCTCTGGTATCATACTAATTCCTCCCATCATCCTCTGAGCTCATCCCTCATCCTTAGAGCTCTGCCTACTATTGTTTTAGCTCCTCCTACCAGCTTCTTAGCTCCTCCCACTATCCTCTTACCTTCTCCAGGCAGCTCTGCAATAGAGAAAGGATTGTAACCTCCATTTAGAAGTGAAAAAACTGAGTCTCAAGCTGACTTGGTTAGTGGCCTCTGTAAATGGTCTCTACCCTGCCATACTGCCCACTGCCTGAGTTTCTTTTTCTTCAAAGCCACCTTGGTAATCTCTCTAAAATTTAGATCAGTTCTTATCACTACCATGGCTATAAAACATTGCTTTTAGGTGAAAAGTCAAGCCAGATGTCAGCTTGCATATTCTTTACTCGGGACAAAGTTTGCTGAGATCACAGATAACATCAGATTTCCCTGTAATGTGCTCATAGAGCATTCAATGCAGTGCACGGTATTCATGAAATTACTTGATGTCTCTCTCTACTTATGTAACATAAGTTCTAAAGATTAGGGTCAGTGTCTTTTTTGTTCAGAGCCTGGTCTATCATAGGTGCTTAATAATTTACTGAATGGATAATTATCTTTTTTCCTGATTCAATCTGTTTTCACACTCAGGTTCAAAAGAGAAAATGATGTTTTCAGCCAAATTTTCAAACTCCTAGAAAGTCATTTCATGTTTTATGAGTTCATGCCCCCACAGTATTTTGAGCATTTATTGTACTCTGATTTTGTTCATTTCCTTAGTGCGGCATTGTGTTAGGAAAGATGGTTACAATGAAGAGAGGAAAAGTTAGTGGTTTTAGGAATTTTATTAAAATCATTTCAAAATCTCGTGACCCCTAAAATGTAATTGCTAAGTAATGTTTTAACTGTAGATGACTTTGAATTATATGGGTTTCATTTCTGTTTGAACTCGCAAAAAATTTAGCAATTAAGGAAATGTTTTGAGAAAAGAGATTTTTACCGTGATCAACATTGGATACAGGTAGATACATAGATAAACTGATGATTGATGACAGAGAGAACATTATAGACAAACTGATATAGATAGTGTGTTTCACTCAGAATATTTTGAGATTTTTTTTCAGAGTTCATTGATGGTATTTTTCTTAATTACTCAATCTTACCCCTCAAAATTTCTAATTATCTTTTGGTTTACTTTGGTTTTGCCTTTTTAGATCATTCTTCTAAACTACAAAATAAAATAAATATCACTGCTAAATGAACAGCCACTGGAAATTTTAACATTACTCTTTCATATGTCCCTTTATTTTCACACCAGCCCAGTATGGCAGGAAGAATGCATGTTGTCAACATAATTTTACCTTTGGGGAAACTTAGCCTAAGAAAGGAAAGAAGTCAAACATCATGTTGCGTGGCTAGTATCATGTCAGGTTCTTAAATATGGAATATCATATTTGATTCTAGGGAATTTTGCAGTCAATGGGGAAGAAGAGATTGAATAATAAGAGTATGTTATGAGAGAATAATTAGATGCTGCCATTTAAGAAAGGGATCTACCTACTGCAGAGGGTCAGGAAAGACTTATCTGAGTAGCAGAGAGCTACTCAGAGATCTGAAGGACGTGTAGATCTTAGCTAGGGAAAAGGAGAAATAGGAATTATTTGGAGTGAAAGAAAAAAATTATATGTGAAGGAGCTGTGAGAAGTTAGGTTTGGCTTCATTTGGTTCAAAAGGAATAAATAGCAGCAAGTAATGGAGAGGCTGTTACAGACCAAACTATCAAGGGCCTTCCTTGCAAGCCATGTGCAAGCATTTGACTTTGTTCTAACAGCAGTGGCACCACCGGGCGCGGTGGCTCACGCCTGTAATCCCAGCACTTTGGGAGGCCAAGGCGGGTGGATCACGAGGTCAAGAGATCGAGACCATCCCGGTCAACATGGTGAAACCCCGTCTCTACTAAAAATACAAAAAATTAGCTGGGCATGGTGGCGCGTGCCTGTAATCCCAGCTACTCAGGAGGCTGAGGCAGGAGAATTGCCTGAACCCAGGAGGTGGAGGTTGCGGTGAGCCGAGATCGCGCCATTGCACTCCAGCCTGGGTAACAGGAGTGAAACTCCGTCTCAAAAAATAAAATAAAAGCAGTGGCGAGTCATGAAGAGTCTTTAGACAGATAAATTATAAGATTATCTTTGCATTTTTGGCAGATCAAATTGACCACAATGAAGAGGATGAGTTAGAAAGGCTGAGACTCAAGAGGAGAGAGACGGGGAAACATACCAGAGGATTTGCAGGGTGGGAGAAACAAGCCCGTAGGTCCTGGGTTCTTCTTTGTGACCTGACCCTTCAGACTCCATATCTGCATTTGTGTCTCTTTTTCTCTTCTACTGTTACTGTAAATGCACACGTTCTAGAACTACACAACGTTATTCAGATGCTTGGTATTATCATCAGCATGATTAATTTTATTGATAAGCCTCAATGTCTGTGTACCAAGAAACCAGTTAACTAAGACCTGTCTGTTATAATTACTAATAAGCACGTTTGTTTTCTGTTTCAATCCAGAGATACATTTTACTCCATGATTATGTTTCACAGGTTTGGAAACCTCAGATAATCAATGGGTTGCTTCAGGTGCAGATGTTCCTATGACAACAGCTTGTTATGTATTTGTTTTATTTTATTTTACTGGACACTACTTACTTTGCATTTGGCTTTCTGTTTAATAATAGATGTCTTCGTTTCTCATTTCACTGTACAACCAATTTTCTAGGGAGGTGGTGGTGTTCCATTTTGATAGACATGGACGGAAGAATTTAAGAACCGTAAAGTGACTTGCTCAGCAACTCACAGCTAAAATTATGGAAAAAGAGGATAATGCTTTGCCCATGGAATTTTAAATATCTGTAGTGTGCTGGATGCTGGGTTGAGGATTTGTACGGAATGCAGAGTAAACACAGGTGGCCTTCACTCTTAGGACCCCAAAGTCGCATGACACAAGTAACTATCCGTTATCATGAGTTAACTATTGGACTTTCATGCTGTGGAGTTCCGCATTCCATGAAGACAGTAGCAAGAAAAGAGGAGCCACGGTTTAGAGGTATGGTAATCACTTGAAGTCAGACTGTATATTCAAATAACTTCATCTACCCAACACCAGCCATGTCATCTTGGGGGAAGTATGGTAGCCTTCTAGAGCTGCAAGTTCTTCATCTATAAAATGGTCATAATAAGAAGTTATTGGTCTCATCAGGTTATTGAGAGAAGTGAAAGATGATCCATCCATGCGCTTAGTACAGTGCCCACATGGGGAGGACATTCAGTCAACTTGGCTATCACCATTTGTCCTCTGGAACACCTGCTGAAAATCAGATGCCCAGTGAGGAACGGGTAGGCTCCCAGCAAAGTTCACAGCAGCAGGGGTTGGGCATGTACCAGGAAAATTTCATCAAAGCCTGACATCCCAAGAAGAAGTCAGAGATTCCTGTCTTTATGCCCTGAGGCACCTCCAAGGCTTCAGTTAAGGCCCATGTTTCATTAGGATGCTTCATTCGCAACCTCAAATCTAGCCATGAATAACACACTTCAGAGCCTGCTGGCTGCCTGGAGGGGTTTGGGGTGCTAGAGTTTAAGGAGACCAGGAGGCTGACGATCTGTTTTGATTTAATGGCTATTGATCTTTCCCCAAACTTCACGCAACATTAGGCTAGGATTCTCCTCTCCGTTCGTTAATGCCACAGTGGAAGCTTCCTCGAGGCTTCTGTTCACTTTTCATTTACACCCAATGACAGTCTCACCAGGTGATGCCCTGGAGTATGAATCCATAAAAACAATCAACTATACGGGGCCAAAGGGTTTTTCAGTCAGCTGGATGTCGTAAAAAGAACGCTGGACTTATGGGCAGATATCTGCCTGCATTCTCGTCCTGACCCTGTCTCAATGTTTTTCCCAATTTCTAGGATGCAATTTCCCCATGTGAAAATCATGGTTTTGAAGGTTTCACATACCTCTAAAAGTGGATGCCTCTAAAACTGATATTAAAATATAATGAAAGTAATTTTTTAATTGAAAATATATTTAAGACAGATCTCTATGCGTGAAACCAATTGTTTACCAATCAAAAAGTCACTGAACTCAAAAAGATCAGTGCTTTGAAACTGATAATGAAGATAATGATTAATCCATCTATTCATTTATCAGCCATATGGTGAGTTCCTGCTATATGCCAGGCACAATGCTGGTCACTGGAGACGTAGTAGTAAGTTATATAAATATGGTCTTTGCCTACGTGGAAGTCATTTTCAATTGGTAGCAATCACACATCATTGTACATACAAAAAGTGTTACAAGAGTGGAATTCTATGATAAAATGGAAATATATAGCAAAGGTACTTAATCTGTTGGAGGGGAAGGACTTATTAGTGGTCAATCCAAATGTAAACTAAAGGGAAAAATGCATTATTTAGACACATAACTTGTATATATCGATGTCTCGTGGTACAGAGAATGGCTCATGAGTTGGGAGATACAGACTCAAGTCAAATTCTGCCACTTTTCTGCTAAGTAATTTTTATCTGGATTGGTTGTGATGATTTATTTAAAAGCCCTGGCTAGAGTGAAAAAAGTTGTATAAATGTAATAAAATAGTAAGTATTGCAAAAATAGTATGAGAAAGTTATAACCCAGTATGCTCTCCGGGAATGGCGTATGGCACACAGTCACAAAGCATCTTGACTCTAATTTCCTATCACCCTGTATACTTGTTGAGTAGTGTTATGGCATTAGATTTTCCTCTGCCCCTGGATAAAAACTTGGGAGTCCTGTGACTTTTCTGATCAGAGTTAGGTAATACAAACTCCAGCATTTACTGAATGTAGAAAATACAGTTTCAATTCTGAGGTGTTTAATGCCATGTATTATATTAGTCAATCCTTCAGTCTCCACTCAAAGGTGGGGCTCCCTTCTGCTCTCTTAACTGGAGTTGCAGCGACAGCTACAACTGAGGAACCGAGGTGAAACTTGCTTGTTTTCTCTTTGTCACTTACCTCCTTTCCTACTTAGTAGCTACTGTTTGTAACCCCTCTGGGGCTTGGGTGTGGATGGAGGCCTGGCTGAGAAAAGTAGGAGGAGCAGGAAAGGTTGATTGGCATTTTCATAACCTGACTTCCACTTCAGTGATCCTGGTAGACATTAAAGATCTTTGTCTGGAGCATTTTCATGGGCTCCTTAGAAACCAGCCCTCGTTCTTACCCATCTCTCTTCTGAGGTCTTTTTAATGTGATTGGATGCATGCATGTTCCCCTGTGTTCATTCTTTCATTCTACGAATCCAATAATTTCTCCAGCTTTTCTCTAGTGAGGTCTGTTCACTTCTCCAGGAATCCTTATACCACATAACTTAGGACAATTTTGATAACCAACCAACTCATGTGTAGGTCTTACAATGTGCTAAATGATTTACCTATATTTACTCGTTTAATCCTCACAATACGCTTTGCAAAATGGTGCAATTATTATCTCGATTTTCCAGATGCAGAAACAGCCTAAGAAAGCTTAAGATACTTGCCCAATATCTCACAGCTGGAATGTGAAGGAACCAGGATTTGAGCTCATGCAGTCTGGCTTAGAGTCCTTGCTTTTTGTAGCTCTTCTGTATTTTAACCACATGCTGATTTTTTCTGGTTTGTCTTCCTCCCTGAGCCTTGGAAAATGCTCTGGGGGTATAAATGAGTATCTATACAGATACTTCTGCTTTGCTCTCATGAGAGCAGCTGGTCAGCCCATCTCATTCTGTACATTTCCCTGGTATAACCTGGACACCAGATCACTGGCCAGGGGCCACGAATGAAGCTCCCTGAGTAGTCCTGAGAGAACCCTTCTCACTACATGTGATTAGAGAGCAGGCATTCCCCTTCAGGAAAGAGGAGGTGAGGCTCACAGTAATGCTGTTTCCCAAGAAATCTCCTGTATCTCCTCTCTTCAAAAGTTACCTGTCATTCCCCTGATGGTATAGAAAAGTTTAATAGTTCGCTAACTGGTTATTTATCTGCTTTTCTCATTATCTATTGGGCCATCTACCTCTAACTCATTTTGATTTCTGATATGTTACTTTGAGGTCTCTACTGAAATATCCATCTTTCACCCAGCTACAAGTAAAATTATGCACTGTCATTGAGTCTCTGTTTCTTTATAAAGTGGTGATATAAACTGTCCTATATGTCCTACATGGCTACTATAGGAATCAACTAATATAATAACTCTGGAGTTGCTTAGATAAATCTAAAGATTCCAAAAAAGTTGTGAAAATTGTTTGGACAGTTGTACCTATTATCTGCTGTTTTCTCTCTGTAGGTTTTCTTGTTTTATTTCTCCTTTCCAGAATTTTGCTCTCCCATCTCCCCATATATGAATCTTACAAACTCTAAGAGTCTTTAGAGAAACCTCTTCTTAAGCCTGGTGCAGTGGTTCATGCCTGTAATCCCAGCATTTTGGGAGGCTGAGGTAGACAGATCACTTGATGTCAGGAGTTCAAGACCAGCCTGGCAAACATGACAAAACCCCATCTCTATTAAAAAATACAAAAATTAGCTGTGCATGGTGGCATGCAGCTGTTACCCCAGCTACTCAGGAGGCTGAGAAAGGGAAATTGCTTGAACCCGATAGGCAAAGGTTGCAGTGAGCCAGGATTGCACCACTGCACTCCAGCCTGGGTGACACTGTGTGTATATATGTGTGTGTGTGTGTGTGTGTGTGTATATATATATATATATATATACTTTACAATTTCTATGATATTAGTACCAATGTGAAACCACTATCTCTAATCATTATGATCTTCATCATCCCACTGTGTGTCTCACAAAACCTTGTCCTTTCTTCAGAGTCAAGACAGTAGCTAGCTTAGTGAAAGTTCAGTTCTTTGTGTCACATATACAGGCTATTTATAAGTGAGGTTTGCATACCCTGCATTTCATTTATTAAGAAATCTTCATTGAGTGACTACTATATTCTAGTCAATATTTTAGGTACTGGCAATACAAAAGTTAATGGAATAGAAAGTGTTTTTATTTACTTAGCATACATTTGGAGTCGAGGGAGGAAAATAATAAAAAATATAATATATTGTCCATAATGATATGTTTAATGAAGAAATTAAAGGAGAACAAGTAGATAAGACATGAGCATACAAAGAAGCATTCTATTTCTTAAAACTTGGTATAAGCATCATAGTTACCCTCCAGTGACCTTTTTAGGGAGATTGGTTCTGTGTTATTGTCATTTGTATGGATGACAAAAGTGGCAATGAGGATCTGCCTTGTTCCAGGTCACATAACTGTATACCACTTCTGTGTCACCACAGATACCTCCCTTTCACTGGACCTGTGCCCTCTAGGAACTTAGACCCTATGTGGTTTTCATGGTGTTGTAGAAGCTTGAAACATTTTATAGCTATGTTATTTAATAGCTTGGATTATCATTCAGTAAATGTGCACTCCCCATTGGCCACTGTGGGCAAGGTGGACTTTCCCATCTTACTGATGTTGGGCTTGGCCATCTGGCTTACTTTGACCACTGAGATGTAAGTAGGTAAGGCACAAATGAGGGCCTTAAATGCATTTTCATGGTGGAGTATCCTTCCTGTGACTTTCATATCTTTGTGGGAATATGTCCCACATAGTTCATTGGCTTAAAGATGATGTGAGACATGAAGTAAACCTGAACTCAACCTGCAGCTTGGAACAAAACTGAGCGTAGCCGGAATAATCTGAGCTCCACTTGACCCACAAACACACTGATGAATACAATCTTCTCTGGAGTGGTTCTTAATGGCAATAACTAGCTAATTGCCATAACTAGCTAATAGTAGAATCAAGGATTAAATCTCAGTTTACAATTTCTGATTTTTTAAGTTGGCCAGCTTTCTTAACCTCTTAGATACTTAGTTTCTTTATCTGCCAAATGGTAATAAAAAACAAATCTCATGACGTTGTCTTGAGGAGGAAATCAGATCATCTACCTGATATGCAGTAGATGCTCAATGTATTTTTTTTCAGTACCCAAGAATCTTTAGCACACTTCCTGATTGCTTCCTAGAAATAGCTAATCAAGCTCAGCTTCCCACACATGGGCTTGGGCTAGGTTTTCTGGACCGTCCTGGCTAATTTCTTGCTGACTTCATCAACCTTCATCTGCCTTCCTCAGTAGACTCCAACACTTTTTCTTTTTCGCTTGAGAAATTACAATAAGCATGCAGCTCTGGTTGGATAGTCTGTGCTGGCATTTGAGCTTCCAATGTGTTTATAATTATTCTGCATTATCGTAATTACAATGATGCAAAGAAGGGGGGTTTTAAAAAGAAAACTGTTCGGAAAAATGCTCCATGAAAAATAACCCACAGTTGGCAGACGACAGGCCTGCGATAGTGGTCATAATTGGAAATGGCATTATTAATACAATACTTACTCATTCCATATAATAAAAAAATGGATGCACCTTTTGCAATTACCCAATTTCAAATGAAATGAACATTCCATGGCATTTCCCATATATGGTTCGTTTGCACACATCAGTGGAGACAATTAGCTTGGAAGTGAATGAGGGCTGTGACTGGAGAGACGATGAGGTAGGGAGGGTCAGGTACATCCAAGAGAACAAGGATGCAGAAAGGGATGGAGACTTTGCTGGAGGGGGGCAAGCAGTGAAGATCAGAGTGAGCACAATGTCTGTTGTCCCAGAACACAGTGAGACTGCAAGTATTTGACTTACCTTGTAGGTCACAGCCACAGAGAAATTCATGATAAGCAAATTTAATAAGTGAGTGTAAATATTTGCATAAGTTTTGTTTACCGCGGTTTCAAGTTCAGTCTCCCATCAGCCTCCCTGCACATTTCACCAGTGTTCTTCCTGGCTATCTGCCTGAACCTTCTAGTCTAGCCCAAATCCCAGAGTCTGGGATGTGGTCTCTCCCTGTGCCCTTCTGCCATGCACTCACTGAGACCGATGGTGAAATGTGGAAATTTCTTCATGCCATGACATTTTAAAATTTTCCATGGGAAAACTTTTCTTTTTCTTTCCTTTTTTTTTTTTTGAGATACAGTCTTGCTCTGTTGCCAGGCTATAATGCAGTGGTGTGATCTCAGCTCACTGCAACTTCTGCCTCCCTGGTTCAAGCAATTCTCCTGTCTCAGCCTCCCAAGTAGCTGGGAATACAGGCGCCACGTCCAGCCAATTTTTGTATTTTTAGTAGAGATGGGGTTTCATCATGTTGGCCGGACGGTCTCCATCTCTTGACCTATTGATCTGCCCACCTCGGCCTTCCAAAAAAGTGCTGGGATTATAGGCATGAGCCACCGTGCCCAGCTGAAAGTTTGATTTTGTTCTGTAAGGAAGTTGATCACTGTAAGGAACGTATCAATGACAAGTCATCTGTGTGTAATTGCAAAGGGAACATCGAACCAACTTCTGGATATACTGGGGTATAGTTAACTCTCAAATCATACTTATCTGGCATTCCTAACAGGAAAATCAGAATGCAATCTTCACTTTTTCCTGTCTCCGCCAATTCATATCTGAGTCCTTTCGTTCTTGCCCATTCTAACCCCTAAACATATATTTTCTAAAAGAATATCCTTTTTTCTATTTCCTTTGATGTTGCTATAGTCAAGATCTGTATCTTTGTTTCTGGACTTGCACAATTTATTTGAATAAATGCATAGTCACTAGCCTTGGAAGTGGGTTAGTACCTTGACTACACTTATAGTTAGTATTGATTCTTTGAGCACAACTTCATAGGCTTAATTTTTTTATTTTATATAAGTGTTTGCCTTATACTGTTGCTGTATTAAATTGGGAAATTCAGGTAAAATGCCTAGCACGGTTACTGGCACTGTGCTAAGTGCCAATACATGCCATGTTGCTTAATAAATTTCAGCTCTTTTCATCATTATTATCATAATACATTCTTTTCCCTGAGATCCTTGTTCCATAGTTACAGTTATATCAATCTTTCTTAAGTATATCTCTGATAGTATCACTCTTCTGATCAAAGTCTTCTCATATATCCTTGTTATACAGACTAAACTTCAGATGTTTAGGTTGACATTTAAGTCCCATAATGATGTGGTCATTCACTCCTTCTCATCTCATCTATAACACCAACCCTATAGAAAAACCGAACTCTAGTCCTACTAAATAACTCATCAGTTTCTGAACTGAAAATGACTTTGTACTTCTGCATCTTTATGTATGCCACCTAGGAAAATCTTTTATACTTCTTTGATGTACCACACTCAACATCCAAATGTTGCTTCAGTCCCTGTTTTACAGGCGAAGGCTAAGTCACCCAGACAGATTTGACTTGGCTTTCTGGACATGGAAATCCATATTCTCCCTTTTCATTTTTATTTCAGTGCCTGAGTCACGTAAGTTAATTAAAGGATTCATTCTGATGTCCAGTCCAACTCAGTCCAGCTTTAACTCCATCTTGGTATAATTCCTTGCATCGGGCTCTTTTGAGGACTGACTCTGAAATGACGCTTAGATGATTGGCTTCCAGCAGGATTCCTGCTAACTTGGATCCATGTGTCTTTCTTCATTCCAGTCTCTAATTGCTAGAGATGTGCATGTCTGCTTTCCGCTTTCCTCCTCTGTGTTCAAATACAGCTTAGGGGATAGATGTTCTGGCTATGAAAAGAGGCAGGTGGGAGGCTGTGGGCTTCCCTCCTTTCTATGTCTTCCTTTCTTGGGCATCATTAACTTATTACAAACTGGTAGAAACTTGCCAATTTGCTGCACAGCACATGACTTGCTATTGAACCTCAGCTTTCTTCTGCCCAGAGCTAGATAACGAATCAGATCAATTGTTTTTGAGCCCAGAGGCATGGACGGGAGGGTCTCTGTGTCTGTATATGTGCTGGAGGAATGAATAAAGGGAGTTGAGAATGGCACCTTCCCAACCTCAAACATGTAGAGGTAAGGTGAATTTCTTCAGGTTTCTGCGAAGAGAGAAGACATTTGAAATTAAGATTTTTATCTTCCTCTGCAATTACTAAACTACAATTACTGAAAAACAGTTTGAATAAAAATAAGAACCTCAAGTTTTAAATACACAAGATAATGGACTTGAAACATTGTCAGTGGTCTGACCTGCCTTTTAGTTTACCTTTATCTAGTGTTTTAATCTCTTTCTCTCTTTTTTTCTTTTTTGCAGTGTGATGTCACTGCCAGCTTACACCCAGTTAACACCTCTACATGGTCTTCTTTCCTCAGTTAGAAAGCTCTAGATGTAGATTCACAAAATAATAGTTGTTATAATAACAATAGTTATTGCTTTATTATTATTAAGGTCATGGACCCTAGTATCAGTCAGATCTGAGTTTGAATTCTAACCTTCCCACTTACCACCTAAGTAACCTTTTCCATTGGTTCAAAACCTGAGTGGACATTTGGCAGTATCTGGAGACATTCTTTGTTGTCACAACTTGGGGAGAGGGCTGCTAGAGTTTAATGGATAGAGGCCAGGAATGCTGCTAAACACCCTGCAATACATAAGACAGTTTCCAAAGCAAAGGATTAGCCGGCTCCAAATGTCAACAGTGCCGACTTGGAGAAACCCTGCCTTAGTCAAGAACCTTAATCTCTCTCAGGATCAGTTTTCCCATCTGTTAAGGAGAGTTATAAATAGTGTTTACATCTTCAAAACCCTTTAACAGATGTCTGGCCCAGTGTAAGCATGCAAAAGATACTAGTTCTTGGAATTATAACATACATAATGCATGCATCGTGGAGCCTGGAGTACAGCTATAGTAATACACATGTTAAACATTAATATTAGAAGTGATGCTAGTACTACAGCCCTTCATGTAATTGAAGGCAGCTAACTTCTACTCCCTTAGAGTCTTGTTGTTCCTCATGATACCATTAAAATCTTCCATGTCAATCTAGCTTCTTTGATCTGGACCTACTCTACTCTGTTAATAATATGCTTAATGTAACACTCATCTCACAATACACTCCTCTAGGTGTGGTCTGAGCAATGAAGACCAGAGCCGTCCTCTTCTTGGTTCTAGACATTAGTGGTCACCTTACTGTTAACTCCTATCAACCTCTCTGATGCTCAAAAAATTGAATGAAAACTTAGGAGAGGAGGAAAAATGTCCAGCTGAATGTGTGTTTATAAAATCTACAATATTGGTGAGGACTTCAAAAAAAATCTGCTTGGCAACCTACCTGTAATTCAGGGGATGCAAGGCCCAGTATCTGGAGCTTTAAATCCATAGGTGACAGGGAAAGGATAAGGAAGAGGAGGAAGATACTCAGAGGGGAGAGACAGCACTTGATAGTCTGCAACCCTGGAATTCCCCCTTATCAGAACAGTGGCTGGGGTGTGAGCTTCCTTCCAAGGTTATCAGAGTCTCTAGTCATAAAGAGAGGAGCTTGGTTTTGAGGTTCTATCACAGTCTCTCTCTCTCTCTCTCTCTCTCTCTCTCTCTCTCTCTCTCTCTCTCTCTCTCTCTCTGTCTCTTGCTTTTTATCACATTTCTCTACCTCATTGTGCACATCTAGTAACATAAGAGCATTCTTCAAGACTCATCCACCCGTACATGCAGGCTCCCTGTGCAAATGGCTCCCTAGGATGGATCTCTATTATTTTACCAAAAACCATCAGAGGAAGAATTTGTTCTGCTCTGCTGAAGACATGATTTCCTGTCCTCTCTACTGCCTCAGCTCAGTTTTTTGGCTGCTACCTGGGAAGGGGATAGAGAAGAAAGGAGTTATCTGTAATATTTAGCTGAGCCCGTTTGAACCAGTGCCAAATTAGGAAAAGAAGAAGACAATTTAGGAATCTAGCCATGGGATAGAAACAATTTCTGAGATGCATATGGGACCCCATATGCATACAGCAGCTTCCATACATGCTTCAGAGAGCCCAGCACTCCACACTTTGATCCCTTCTCTTCCCTCCACACGCCTCTTTTGTTCTTCCTGTTTGCATTATTTCAGAATGGTTAAGATCATGGAAGTTAGACAAGCTTTGGGCTCTCCCCATAATGTCACTCACTTCCCAGGCTTGTAGTGAGTGGCGTTTGAAGTAATGGTGCCTGGCATAAACACTCAATAAACACGAGTGAATGATATTACAGTTTTCTCATTTATTTTCTTATTTAAATCCTTACTATATGTATCTTTATCACCATTTAGTAAACAAGGGATAACTGAGAGGCTCAGAACATCAATGTCATTATACACAAGGGTGAGTAGATGCTAACAGGCAGATCCAGGATTTAGACCTTGGTATAAATAGTAAAAAAAAAAATTTTGCACATGTTTAACCCTTTATTTGTCTATCCTTTTGTATGTATACTCTTTAATTAAGGATGTGGAAAGCAGAATTTGTAACTAGTGTTTGCTAGTAAAAATGAAGTGATAATATTGCAAACTTTATAGTGACCCAGCTTACCAAATGCTTTAAGATACATGTCACAGAAGCTTTAATTTCCTGAGGCTGAGAGAGGCTTGATGAAGTGTCCAAAGTCACACAGCAACTAACATGGAACTTGAGTGCTATTCTTCTGATTCCAGATCTGCTGAGTTTCCAATTCGGGATTCTCTGCTACACCCCCAATGTTACTCTTTAGCTTCCTGCTTGGGTTTTTGTTGATGGTGGCTGCATGTAATCATGAATAATGAAGCAAGCCTGCTCTTACTGTCATGTAGAAATGGGAAATGGAAATTATAAGCCATTAAATGAAAAATCCCAAGCCTCATAGTAACGCCAACTCAGCCTCAATCCATTATTGTCTATATATTTAGCCAGTCTATTTTTAAGAGTTTAATACTGAGAAATAGGACATATTTATAATGTGGCTGCATTAATTTTACTCTAACATCCCTGCCATTTGCTATAGTTGACTTTCATATGTTTAAATTTATAAACACCCTATTGCACTGGGAAGATGTGCCTTAGTTTAAAAGAAGGTGGGTAGAAAATCTGCCAGTTAAAGTAGTGAGAATTCATACAAATTCCACATTTGTATGAATTTCCATATCTGCTTTCCCCTCATCCCCATTCTCAACCACATCATGGGTAAGTAATATACTTCTGTCACAATGCATATTTTTATACCCTTCATTAAGTGCTTGGACATACATGCCTGGAAACATTTGTTCATTCATTCGGCAAGCATAGTTCTACTCTAAAAACTGTGAATGGACGTGTTAACAGTCTTTAATACCATTGATGAGGGATACCTCTAGTTTCAGGTGATTGTCAATTCTTGAATCATCCTCACAATTATCACTAATGTGGTCTAAAGGAGAACTGGCTGTGAGAATGACCATTCCTTTCACCTTCTTCAATATGGAAGTCAGTTTATTAAATTAAGTTTGTAGTTCTCACTGCAAATTAAGCCCTAAAGTAGTATTTGAGGCTATTTGTGCAGCTCTGCTATTCATAGATTGTATATGCCCCTTGAAAAATTAATTAGCCTCTTTGTGCCTCATTCACCCATTTATAAGATGGAGATAATGATATGTATCTTGAAAGGTTGTGTTTCAGTCAGTCACTACCACAACAGTGCTACATAACAAACAACTACAGAATCTTAGTGTTATGAAATAATAAATATTGATTAGTTCTGAAGACAGAATGGATTTGTTCTGAGGATAGAATGGAGTGTTCCTCTCATCTCACAGGCATTGCTCATCATTTATGGATTTGCTAGAGTTGAAGACCTAGTCTATAGGAGTTAAGGTGACTCTGCTCCATGCTGCAGAGCTATGAGTCTACCATAAGTTATTCTTCCTTCTTCGTCCAGCAAGTTAGCTGCTACAAACTCTCCTCTTGGCAGTGGCAGATGGAAGTGTATGAGCAGAAATATGTGATGCTTCTTGAAGCCCAGGCTCATTAATAGCACATGCTGAGTTACATACACATTCCATTCACCAGAGCAAGTCACACAGCCAAACCCAAGTCAAGAGGCAATGAAGTGTACTCTGTCTACACTGAGGCAGCAGCAAGGTTGTGGATTTGAAACTGGGGATAAAAAATGAGGCAGATACTTCCATGTACCATGGCCATTATGAGGATTACATAAACTGATGGCTGTATTTACCTTAAAATAATAACTGTCATGCAGTAGACACTTCATAAACAGTAAATGTTATTGTTATTGTGATTATCTGAATGCTGAGATAGACTTGGAAAACAAGGTAAGGTACATTCAGATGAGCCTTAGAACTTCAAGTTCTTAGAGAAGAAGTGATACCGGGAGGGTGTAAAATTTCAAGAAAGGAAGGAATTAAAAGTAAGAGAGTGGGGTTCTCCCGTTTCTTCCAGCCAGCTGCCAGAAAAACAACTTTTTCTGACACATAATAATTTAATATAAATCTATCAGCAACAGATTTATATTTTCCCAAGTGTTTGACACAATATGCCTACATTCAGAACCTGGTGATATTTTGGGGGTCAAAGCACAAACTTGATGAGCATGAAAGAACAAGATATGAGAGCAGACAGAAGCCCATGAGCAAAGGTTGTGTCTTTGGGACTAATGTTGTAGCCACATCCAGATTCCAAGTTATGGCAAGATCCAAGGTGTAACCATGAATGGGATTGGATGAAGTAGAATGCAGATGAAAACCCTGGATGTTACAGGATCCAGAAAGGATAGTAAAATTTGAACCTGAAAGGATAACAGTGAGTCAAAGGCAATGAGTTACCCAAAAGGGAAATGGAGAATTTAGTATTTATTGAGCTTTGACCCTGTGCAAGACCCTCTGCAGGCTTATCTCAGTTAAGCTGGATAACAATAATGATAATAAATGCTATAATTCGTTGATTGCTTAATCCAGTTTGGGGAGTGTGTTAAGCACTTTGCATATATTATTACACTGAATTTTAACAATACCAAAAGAAGAAGCTCCACAATTCTTGAGGGAGATTTACGCTCAAGGTTTTACAGAGAAGGAACTGAGGCTTAAAGAATTTAAGGAACTTACCCAAAGTCACATAATGAGTTCGACATATAATGAAAGTTTAAGCCCACATCTGTCCAGACCCCTACACTGTGCTCTTGCAGCACCCAAGGTATCTGAGATAACAGTAACAGATGTAGGAAAGGACAGTAGGGCTAGATAGCAGGGCTATGAAAAGAGGTGAAAATTTTAAATGAGGGTCTTGGAAGAAAAGCAGGGGTGGGTAGAAAACAGGAGGCTCTCCTTCCTAGCTTGAAGATGGATTATCTTGGTAACAAAATTATCTCTCACTTTCAGCTCCACAAGAACCAAAGTGTGTAGAACTGTCTGTACAACCCTTGCTCCCTTCTCTTGCTCATAATACTCTTGCTGTCATCTTCTTTCCCGGGTTCTACATCCTTTCTTTGAGACTGATCAGTTGGCACTGTCTCTGGGAATTTTTCATAGCCTTTCTACTTTCAAAAGGCTTTGAAAAATTACAGGTTCTCAGTATTCTCATGGTACTCTCTACCTAAGTACTTAGCACACTCTGTTTTCATTATCTGTACCTTCCTCTTCCACTAAACAGCATCCTGTTTTAAAAAGGGATGGTGTTCATTTTATCACTGTGTCCCCAGTGCCTGCCACTGGATCCAGCACCTACTGATGGTATCGAATGAAGAACTCCAACTGTAAGGTATAGGTGGCTCTAGTACCATGGAGTGCTGAGCTATATGACGTGGTCTTCCTGTGAAGTCACGAACAGTATTGATGTGGGAGGGGGGAATTTGGCTAGTGACTCTGACTCCCATTGGATTCCACTGTCCATGCTGAGCAGAACATCTGGATTTGCTATGACTAACGGTTAAGTTTTTGTTTTTGTTTTTGTTTTTGTTTTTTGTTTTTTGTTTTTTGTTTTTTTTTTTTTTTTGATCAATGGCAGGGCATGGTGGCATTCTCAGATACTCAAGAGGCTGAGGTGGGAAGACCCCTTAAGCCTAGGAGTTTGAGTCCAGCTTAAGCAATGTAGGGAGACTCCATCTCTTTTTAAAAAATGTTTTTTGGCATCTTAAAAATGTGCTCATTCTCTGACTGGGCATGGTGGCTCATACCCACAATCCCAGTGTTTTGGGAGCCTGAGTGATGGCTGTCTTGAGGTCAGGAGTTCAAGACCAACCAGGGCAATATAGTGAGACCTCCATCTCTACAGATAATTTTAATAAACAAAATTATCCTATCATGGTGATGTGCATCTGTAGTCCCAGCTACTCGGGAGTCTGGGGCAGGAAGATCACTTGAGCACAGGTGTTCAAGGCTGCAGCAAGCTATGTCATTACACCACTGGACTCCAGTCTGGGTAACACGGTGAGGCCCTGTGTCTTAAAAAAAATGTACTTACTCTGTATTAGACACTGTGATATGCATTTGGTGTCTCAGTTAATCCCAAACCGGCTTATTAGAGTTGGAATTGCAAGTCTCATTTTAACACTTAGGAAAGCTGAGCCTCTGAATGTTAAGTTATTTGTTCGAGTCTCATAGCTGGTAAGAGACTGTGGCTGATTTCAAAGCCTTCCCTTGCTGCACATTGCTATCAAGGTGATAATGAAGTGACCCAGAAGCCTTAGACCCAGGCTGTCTAGTTATTTGACCCTTATGTCCTCAAACAGAATTTGTTGGCCTATACTATCAACCCCAGCCCAACCTTTGGGATGTCCATTGCCTCTCTGATCTCTGTAACTTGGAAGTTCAGTTAGTAAGGATAACATTAGTTGAGAGAGGCAGAAGTGTTTTGCAAACTGAAGAATGCACTTCTTGCAGTTGTTGCATTCATCTTCATGAAAGCACATTCATTTACATTTAGAAACACAGGATGATGGAACTGGAGGGAATCTTAGAGACCATCTGTGTTCTGGCTAGAGACTGTGAAACCAGCTCCAGAGAACCTGGAAGGTATTGTGTTTTTAACAGAACAGAGAAAAATATCACTGAATTTAATTTCATCATTCAAACTCAATGCAGTTCTCCTAGCAGAAATCATGACCACCCTACAAGTCTGCAGTATTACTGACAGGCCCAAGATCTTGTATATAAGAAAAGGCTATTCCCAAGTTTTCCAATTTATATTTGCTCCTTTTTGTTCATTTGTCTTGTCTGCAGGCACTTGCTTGAAGATAAGCTATGCCAGGCACCAAAGGTTTAAGAATATGTGCAGGAGGAAAAACTAAAGTGAGAGAAAATTCAATCCATCAATTTTTACCCCTGAGAATTGGGAAGAGGGAGCCATTTTCTAAAATGTGTGCTTGGGTTTAAAATTTATTCTAGCCACGAAGCATTCTCATCTGCCTAAGGAACACTAGTTGTTTTCTTTCTTATTATTTTCAGGAAGAGGTTACTCCTATGTAAGATGGAGTATTGTATTCAGTGAATGGACTCTCACAATTTCCAAATTGCATGGGTTTTTCTTTGCATTTATGTTGGGTATTTTCAGCTGAGGTGCGTCTTTGGACTAAGAAGTCTTCTCTTTTCACCTTGCTCCCAGTCCTGGCATTTGACCATGCCTAGTCCAACGTCTGGGGACACAAATTGAAGTTGCATTGGTCAGAGATCTTTAGAGAAACAGAACCAAGAAGACATGAGCATGCGCGCGCGCGCACACACACACACACACACACACACACACACACACTCAGTATTGGTCATATATATTCTCTGTCTTTCTATTTCATTTCATCTCTCTATCCAGAGATTTATTTTAACAAACTGGTTCGTGTGATTGTGGAAGCTGGCAAGTTCAAAGTCTGTCTGGTAGGCCAGCAAGCTATCAAGAGCTAGGGGAGAGTTGATATTGCAGCTCAAGTCCAAAGGTAGTGTATTCCCTCTAACTCAGAGAGGTTAGTCTTTCTTCCATCAAGGACTTCACTTGCATGGATGAGGCTCATGCACAGTAAGGAGAATGTTCTGCTTTTCTCCAATTTTATTGATTTGAATGTTTATGTCATCTAAAAAATATAGATAAAAGTATCCTCACAGATAAGCCTAGAATAATGCTTGGCCACATACCTGGATATCATGGTTTAGCAAACTGGCACACAAAATTAACTATCACAAAATCTGAGGTTAAAATTATCCTAGAATTTGGGAAAGCAGGGAGGAGTAGTGGAATAGGAGATTTGAGTGCTAGACCTTGGTCTGCTGCTAACTTTATCATGAGTTTATCTCTTGGTGCCTTTATTTTCACATTTGGACAAAAGGGGAAATGCATCATCTCTAGAGTTTGCAAAGTGGCTATTTTATAATGCCAACAAAATTCAAAATGAATGAGGAGTGAGTTAAATGAAAAGTCATGAAGCTGATAGGTTAGTGAGAAAAAAGTGAATAATGACTACTCTTTCTTGAGCATTTACTATGTTCTAGAAGCTCTATTAGACATTTTATGTACATAATTACATTTATTCCTTTCAAGAATCCTGCAGACATTTACAGAGGAAGATACCAAGGGTTGCAAAAGCGAAAGGAGTAACTCAAGGCCATGCAAATGCAGAGCTGATACTGGAACTTGAGTGAACTTTCTTACTTGCACTAGCCAATACGATCAATGTTCATCTGCTTCTTGGTTCTCTTAGTATAGTTCCGTAGTGAGACATGGGTCAACCCGGGAACCTCCATGGTGGAGAGTCTTGAGCCAGGGTCCACTGGCATAGCAGGCTAATCTCCATTCAAGTCAAGCCACTCACTGGTTTCAGCCAGCACCAGATCTCCTAGGGGTCTTTGCCTAGATGATCTAAAGAGGAGCTAAGCTATCAGAGCCACTGTCCAGGCCCAGAAAAGTCACATCCAAACTCCAAAATTAAGATACCCACCTGTACCCACCAAGAAGACCAGAGAGGGAGTACTTATATAGAGTGCAGTAACAGATAAGGCCAGAGCATTAGAGTCACCATAATCTGAGTCTAAATCCCAGTTCTATCATCTCTAAGCTGTGTGACCTGGGAAAACCATGTAACATCTCTCAATCTTGCTATCCTTATCTCTCAACAGAAGTGATTGATACTTACCTTTCCAGGCTGTTAGAAGGAACAAATGCGAGAGCATAACGAAGTACCAGATTCCCTAACTAGCAAAACATTGGTGCTCAAGAACGGTAAATTGTCTTGTCACAGACTGATGGTGTCTGAAAAAATTAAAGAGGGTGAGCAAAGTGATACTGAAACTTCAACTCAAACCTGTATGCATTTCTTTGGTGGAACATCCTGGGTGGCTGTGTGGGGAAGTGACAGTTTTTTTTTGTTTTTTGTTTTGCTTTGTTTTTGAGTCAGAGTCTCACTTTCTCAGCCAGACTGGAGTGCAATGATGTAATCTCGGCTCACTGCAACCTCCACTTCCCTGGTTCAAGTGATTCTTTGCCTCAGCCTCCTGAGTAGCTGGAGCACCACCACACCTGGCTAATTTTTGTGTTTTAAATAGAGATGGGATTTTATCGTGTTGGCCAGGGTGGTCTTGAGGATGACAGTTTAAATGCGTAATTGTGGGGTGTCAGTGTAGATACAACGTGCAATGCCTCTTCTCCAGGGTAGAAGCTGAGGCTGGTCTGGGATCTGAAGACCCACATAACCCTTTGGCCTTTGCAGAATGACTCAGAATCTATCCTATTTTATGCCCTATTTTAAAAAATAATATTAACACATAAAACTTGTACACATTTATGGGGTACAGTGATATTTTGATACGTGCTCATAATGTGCAATGATCAAATTAGGGTAATTCGCATATCCATCACCTCAACTTTTGGTCATTTCTTTGTGTTAGGAACATTCAAAATCCTCTCTTCTAGCTTTTTGAAAAAAATACAATAAATTATTGTTTACTACCGTCACCTTACAGTGCTATAGAACACTAAAACTTAGTCCTCTTATCTTTTTTTTTTTTAATATTATTTCCACAGAACAGGTGGTATTAGGTTACATGACTAAGTTCTTTCAAAATCTGTGGGATTTTGGTACACCCATCCCCCAAGCAGTGTCCACTGAACTTAATTTGCAGTCTTTTATCCCTCATCACGAACTTTTATGCCTTCTTCTTTCTCTTCTTTTGCCTTCTGTCTCCTCTCCTGTCCTTTTCACTCCTTCCCTTCTGTGCTCTGCCACTCCACTCCTTACCACCTATCTTTGACTCCCTCTTTCTTGAATTCTCTTCTTTATGATTGAGCACAGTTCTCTCTGTCATCCTTGTTTTTCTCTCCTCTTCCCTCCTGCCTTTTCCCTTCCTCTCCTCTCTCTCTAGCTTGGCTTGGGGACCAGGGCTCTTCTCCTCAGGCCCCAGTGGTTTATTACCATTAAGCTTGACAAGTTTCTCATATGTCAATTAGAAAGAGGCGGTGCTCCCCCTCCTCTCCCTCCCTTTCCTGGGCCTGCCACGATGCTCAGATCAAGCACCATCTGTTGCATTCATCCAGACGATGGGGGAGCATTTTGCCACTCTGGGGAGGCAGAGCTCAGTGGGTACCAGGAAGTAATGTGGCTTGTTTGGACAACTTGATATATTGATATGGATAGAGCTGCTGAATGGGGTCAGGAAGGATCAGAGATGGGGGGAGTTGTATGCAGGATGAAATCCACCGTGGAGAGGTTTGTAAAGCACTTCACCCTCTAAGCCTGCCTGGGCTCTTGGCACTGTCACTGAGGCAAAAGCAGCTAAACAGATGGATGGGATTTGCTACAGTGGGGATCAGAAACCCTTGCAGCTCAGGGGAGTGCTCCTTCCTTCTCTGTGTGCCTTCTTCTCCCAGCCAGTCAAATCTGTATCAACTTAGAACAAAGAAAACAGAAATTACAAAATGGAAAGAGGCTGACCTTTAGGAATTGCTGAATGTCAGAGTCATGAAAAAAAGAGGGAAGCTGAGTGATATATCAGGTCCCCAGTTGGATAAAGAACACATCCTCAAATGGGATTTTTTTTAAAAAAAGGAATGCAGTGAAGTGGCTATTTATAGAGATGGAGGCAAAGTAAAAAGAATCAACATAGGAATTTCAAGGTACCAGGACAAGAAATGTCAAGAAGCCACTACTGAGTCCTAGAGCTGAAGAGGCAGGGAGAAGACATGGTTTTCCTGGCCCGTGTGAGAACTGGGACTGTGGAAAAGGGACCCTTGGTAGAAAGTTGTAATTATTGAGAATCTCAGTCTCTGTTGGAAACGCAGTACTGATACAGGAAAGGAGCAAGGAAAGAAATACCTTCAAATTCCTCCCATATCTTGCCGTGGCATCCCATGGGCCAAGTGCAACTAGTAGCCATCTAACAAGGAGCCAGTGACACAGCCCAGAGTGTGGGGGTGGATCTGGGAGTGTGAATGGTGGCCAGCCAGCACAAGCCAGGAATGAGCACAGGTTCTGGTGCTTCCACTATGCCAGCATAAAAGCTCACGTTCTCCGCCACAACCCACACTCCCTGTCTACCTTTTCCAAGGAATGCAGGTATTGAGTCTCCAGAGAGTCCAGCTCTCTCCTCTGCCTGTGTGATCCACATATCTCACTGTCTACCCAACATATCCACTTAGATATCTCCAAGACAGTCCAAGGCTTTCATATAGAAAAACTACCTATCGAGTACTATGCTTATTACCTGGGTAATATAAAACTTATGTTTATTACCTGGGTGATGAAATAATCTGCACAGCAACCCCATGACTCAGTTTACCTATATAACAAACCTGTACTTGTACCCCTGAATCTAAAATAAAAGTTAAATAAATTTTTTTAAAAAGTTGGGCGTGGTGGCTCATGCCTGTAATCCCAATACTTTGAGAGGCTGAGGCGGGCATATCATTTGAGGTCAGGAGTTTGAGACCAGCCTGTCCAACATGGTAAAACCCCATCTGTACTAAAAATACTATATATATATATATATATATATATATATATATATATATATATATATATGTGTGTGTGTGTGTGTGTGTGTGTGTGTGTGTGTGTGTATAGCTGTATATATACATATATACTATGTGTGTGTGTGTGTGTATGTAGAGAGAGAGAGAGAGAGAGATAGAGAGAGGTGGAGAGGGAGGGAGAGAGAGACTATAGGCACGATGGTGTGCGCCTATAATCCCAGCTACTCCAGAGCCTAGGGTACGAAAATTGCTTGAACACAGGAGGCAGAGGTCACAGTGAGCTGAGATCACATCACTGTCCTCCAGCCTGGGTAACAGAGAAAGACTCTGTCTCATAAAGCAACAACAACAAAACTCGTGTTCATTCCTCTCGAATGTCGTCTCTTACAATGTTCCTCCTCTCACTGAGGAACCATCAGTCCATATCTGTGCAAACCAGAAGACCAGGAGCCATCCAATTCCTCCTTTTCCCTTATCGATCAGTCTCCACCTTCTGAGCATGTTTGACCCATAACTTTCAAATTTGCCCACTTCTGTGTCTGTAGTACTTGGCTATTGTGCATACTCTCTCTACTACTCTATCTACTGTCTGCCTCCACCACAGAGACCCTATTCCAGGCTGCCACCATCACACACTAGGATTTCTTTGTGATGGCATTGTCTTCCTAGTTGGTAGGAAGACAACTCACTTTAACTCCTGTCCTTCTACAATACATTTTTCTCTTTTCTACCAGAGCAATCGGGAGTCTTCCCACTAAATGAAAATCTGATCACATCAGGTCCACTCTAACCTTTAGCATCCCATTATTCACAAAGCCTCAAGGTTAGGGTGAGGATTAGGGCCTTCTGTTTTTTGTTTTTTTTTTTCTTCAGCCTTATCTCACATTGCCTGCTTTCAGTGATTCAGCCCCAGTTGCAGATTGTAGCCCCTTCCATATCCTTTCTCCCCAAGAGGTCTCTGTGTAGACTGTTTCCTCTGTCTGTTTTGCTGTCCTCACTTCACTCCTCCTAATCCCTGCTACTTCCTCTCCACTGGATTAACCATACTGTAAGACCTTAGCCACACTGCTCACTTCATTGGAGTAAATTTCCATGATTTTCCTAGACTAGCTTGTAGCATTCTAATATAGCCTTTCACGTCATCCCTCGTCTCTCCTTTAGAGAATATATCACTTGTAAATTTTACATCGAGATGTCAATTATTAATTAATATTGATCTTCTTATCTATATGGCAAGGATTTAGAGGAAATCGTGTGTTTTTTCACCATTTTACCTCATTATGGACTGAATGTTTGTGTCCCCCTTCCCACCAAATTCTTGTATTGAAGCCCTAAGCACCAGTCCGACTGTGTTTTAGTCTGCTCAGGCTACCATAACAAAATACAGGCTGAGTATCCCTCATCCAAAATGCTTGAGACCAGGAGTGGTTTTGCTTTTGATTTTTTAAAAATTTTTGGAATATTTGCATTTTACATACCAGTGGACATCCCTAATCCAAACTCCAAAGTGTTCCTATGGAGAGGGTATGGGGCAGGTGGGGATGGTTAATGGGCAAAAAAAAAATGACTATAGTTAGAAATAATAAATAATACCTAGGATTTGATAGCACAACAGGCTGACTATAGTCAATAATAACTTCATTGCATATTTTAAGTAACTTAAAGAGTATGATCAGTTTGTTTGAAATTCAAATAATAAATGCGTGAAGGGATGGATACCCCATTCTCCATGATGTGCTTATTTCACATTGCATGCCTGTATCAAAGTGTCTCTTGTACTCCATAAATACATACACCTTCCATGTACCCACCAAAACTATAAAGAAAATTTTTGTAAATGCTTCCAAAAACATTTCCTTGGATCAGGGGTGTCCGATCTTTTGGTTTCCCTGGGCCACCTTAGAAGAAAAATGGGTCACACATATAATACACTGACATTAACAATAGCTGATGAGCTAAAAAACAAACACACAAAAAAACAAAAGAATCAAATCTCGTGACGTTTTAAGAAAGGTTGTGAATTTGTGTTGGGCTGCATTCAAAGCCCTCCTGGGCTGCATGTGGCCCACAGGCTGTGGATTGGACAAGGTTGACTTAGAGAATAACCTTCAAGCATCATGTCCATGCTCAAAAGGTTTCAAATTTTGGAGCATTTCAGATTTCAGATTTTCGGATTAAGGAAGCTCAACCTGTAGACTGGGTGCCTTAAACAAGAGAAATTTGTTTTCTCATAGTTCTGGAGGCCGAAAAGTCAAGATGAAGGTGCCAGCATGTTCGAGTTCTGGCGAGGGCCATCTTCCTGGCAGACAGGTGCTGCCTCTCACAGCCTCCCCTCAGTGTGTGTCCACAGAAAGAGAGTGGGGTCTTTCTTTCTTAGCCTTTTTGTAAGACCACCTATCCTGTCAGATTGGGATCCCACTCTTATGACCTCATCTAACCTTAATTACCTGCTGAAAGCCTCCTCTCCAAATGCAGTCACACTGGGAGTTAGGGCTCCAACATATAAATTGGGCAAGGTGGGAACACAATTTGATCCGTGGCCGATTGTGTCTGGAGATAGGAGCTTTGGGAGGTAATTAAGATTAAATGAGGTCATGAGAACGGGCCCTGATCTGATTGAACGTTGGCCTTATAAAAAGAGGAAGGGAGAGGTTTTTTTTCCCTCTCTCTCTCTCTGTCTCTTTCCCTGTTCCCTGGCCTTGTGAGGACACAGGGAGGAGAGGGTGGCCATCTGTAAACCAGGAAGAGAAATCTCACCAAAACCATGGCATCCTGATGTTGGACTTCTAGCCTTCAGAACTGTGAGAAAGATAAATGTCTGTTGTTTAAGACAACCAGGTTATGACATTTTATTATGGCAGCCGAAGCTAAGCTATTCTTTGGTTCTCAACATAGGTATGTAATGTTTGTTTGTTTTTTTTTTTCTGTAAATTCTTTTGAATGAATCAAGGACTAAATGAAGAAATGAATGAATTAATATTGACAGAATTCACGTGGGTCACTACCTTTGAGGATTCCAAACTGTGGATTATTCTGGACTTTTGACCAAAGTATAGCCTACCTATTACAATTTTGGGCAAAACACTTTTCTCTCTGGGTTTAGGGAATCAAAATTGGGCCTGACATTGCTTCTTGAAATTATACTGTAAGCTACAGCTGAAGGATTCTTCATCCCAGGTTTAGACAAGGGAACTCATGTCTGGGATCCTCTTGGTTCATCTTCAAGTACATCTAATTGAGATATCTGTGGAGAGAGATAGCAAGAGGGGCAGGTGAGGAAGCCTTAATGCCACCACATGGTTCATTTGTATTGTCAATTGTCTTTTTTCCTTAGTCATCACACATTTTCCCTGTCACCCTCAAGGCGGGACTTCTCACAGAACCCAATACCAGAACCAACCCGCTAGGTCTGACTTACTGTGCAGACACATCTGTCTAAGCTGACAAGCTTTCCTGGGAAAACAGGAGCTCCTTAGAAATGGGTGCTGGGATGTTTAGGAGCCTTCTTTGTCTAGTCTGATGAAGCCCCTTCAAAGAAACAGAAATCATTGGCACCTCCCATCTCTTGGCATCAGACAGCAGGTAGCTCAAACTGAAGAAGAAATTTTTGAGCCTCTGGAGACATAGATGGAGGAAGGGCTGAGTTTGAAGATTTCAAAGTCAGGTCTGTCTTTGGGAATTTCTCAGAACAAAGGCACTGAGGCTATTCAGCAAGTCTTCTTTTCTTCTTTTTGGTTTTCTCTCCGTGCCTTTTATGTTGCCTCTTTCCTTCCTTCTCAAGCTTTTCTGTTATTTTTTCCCTCTTATCTTCTAACTTTTTCTCTCTGCCCTTCTGACCTTACTTTCTCCATTTACTGAACTTTCTACCAGTTTCAATTTTGAAACTTTTTGGAAATATGGCTACTAACAGATCATTGGAAGGTATTGTTGCAAATGGAACATTGGACAAGGAGTTAGAAGGCTTGACTCTGCCACTTCCTATCTTGGAGCAAGTCATATATTGTTTTCTGGGGCCTCAACATTCCCTCAATAAAATGGAGATATGGTGCTAAGTGATTGACATATCCACAGTACTGTGGCTGTGTCTTATGAGACCTTGTGTTACTTTCACCGCCACAGCCCTGCTTCAGACCACCGTTGCCTTTGGCTGGCTGTTTCTAAAGCCTCAGCCCTGGCCTCCTTTCCTGCCTCAATTTGCATTCTCCATACTTTCGTTAGTGATTGTTTTCCAAGTGACTTAATTTGAACATGTCAATTTCCTGTTTAAAACCTTTTCCATCAGGATAAAATTTAAATTCCTAATTGTGTCTTACCAGATGTCCTTATCACTCCAGCCTCATCTCCTATAAGCCTCCTCTTTGCAAGCTCCCTTGCAACGACCATGAATTACTTTCCATTGCTCAAACAACCGTTCTTTTTCTGGCTTCAGATCATCATACATACTTCTCCTTCCATCCAGGATGCTGTCTTCTCTGATCTGTCCAACTTCACCCTGATCCTGCTTTCTTTACTAACACCTATTCATCCTTAAGGTCTCATCCTAAATATTGCCTTCTTCTGGAAGGCTACCTTGATTCTCAGGTGGGTGAGATGACCCTTTTCAGTGATCCTCTGGAATTTTGTACTCTTCTATCACAAAAATATTGCACAATGTTAGAATTGTCTGGATATGTCTCCTATGGAACTAAGAATTACTTGAAAAATGAATTGTGTCTCATATTTTACTACCAAGCCTTCTAGTCTCAAGAGACTAGAGCAGTACCTGGAACATGGTAAATGTTGAATACATAAGTATGTAATTATGTGTTTAGACTGAAAGTGTGTGATTCTATATCTTCAATGGGTCAGGGAGGGAGTTTAAAGAAATTAGGGTGGCCAGGCCTAGTCCTCTAGGGGCTGAGGGTGGGCTCAAGCCCTAACCTCAGCCCTGTTGCTACCTTATAGCAGCAGCTGAGGCGACTCAGGAGACAGTGGAGTCCCTGATGCAGAAGTTCAAGGAGAGTTTCCGCGCTAACACGCCCATCGAGATCGGTCAGCTGCAGCCAGCCCTGCGCAGCGCGTCGGCAGGGAAGAGGAAGCGGAGGAGCAAGTCTCGAGGTAGGCCCTCTTGGCACATCTGGCCGGGAAGTGAGAAGGCTGTTCCCTGATTCCAAAGAGGCCAGGGAGATCTGTGCCTTCTTCCCTTGCTTCCCTGTGCTCATAGAACTTGCGTGACTCTCTCCCTGATAAATCCCGTTGGAGGCTGCAGACCTGTGCTCCCTACACCCAGAGCTAACCTCTCTTGAGCCCCAGGTGCCTCATCTGAGAGTGAGAATGGATCACCAAATTTTAGAGTGATAGATTAGTAAGTATCTATGGAAAATATGTAGCACCACGATCCATGCGGAGTAGATGTTCTTTAAATTGTCACTTGTCTGGAGAGAGCAAAGAGGCAGAGCCTTCTAGTAGAGGACATCCTCAGGCTGGGAGCCAGAAGTAGGGGTCTGAGCCCACTTTTTAGCAGGCTGAATAACAGAATGACCAAGTGGGGTGTTGCAAATTAGATAGAATTAATTCAAATTTTGTTTCTGCTGCTACCTAGCTATGTCCCTCAGGGCAAAACATTCTGCTTCTCCAAGCCACTCCTGTCTCACAGGGTTGCAAGAATATCTCAGCGCAGTGCCTAACCCAGCATTTGTTAAAAGCAGATATTTTCTTCCTGCTCCTTTTCCTCTTTCCTCCTTTCTTTTCTCTTGTTTGTTGTTGTTATTGTTCTTCTCTTTCTGTCTTCATCTTCATCTCATCCTTCTTCATCTTTTTCTCCTCCTGCTTCTCTTCCCCCTTCTCCTTCTCATTCCTTCTTCTTCTGCCATCTGTGTGACTTTGTTTATGAAAGAAACCAACTTGTCTCTGCCTAATTTCCAAATCATTTTTTTTTCTGTCTACTTAGTCTCCAGCTGGTCACTCTTCCTCTTGCCTCTTACTTCTCCATTTCCTGTAACTTGGCTCTAATCAGGTAATCCCCCTTTCCCCACAGCTTCAGTGCTTATTTAGCGCCTTCAGACATATTTAGGCTTATGAACATGACACTTAAAGCCACACAGAGCTCTGGTCTCTACTGTCTTTTCTACATTGATGTGCTCTGTCTTCACTGCTCTTTCCCTTGCCATTCTCTCTGCATGAAACCCCCTCTCTGGCCCCTAAGAGTACTTTGTTGTCACTTATTTGACACTTAACTTATTCCAAGAAGCAGGTTAAATAATATATACATCTTATCTCATTTGATCCTCGCAGCATGTGTATGAAGCAGGGAGAGCGGTAATTCCCATTTTACAGATAATTTCACTAAGGCACAAACAGCTGTCGTAATCTGTCCGAGGGGACATTCTAGTAAGTGGTGGGGCCAGGAAGAACCCAGCAGTCTGAGTCTCAACCCTTTTAACTTAACCACTGTGTCCTATTACGTTGGTGCTATTACTTTTGCACCAACCTAATACACGAGTGAAATTCTACGTGTCTTTTCAAGCTTAACATGCATGGCACATATCTTTGAAGACATCGTTGATTGTCACAGTCACAATTCATTCTGAATCCCCCCAGCTTTTCTTTATACATGTATTAAACAGTAGATTCATTTTTGTGTGACATAATTTTCTCTTGCTCAGCTCTTTCTTTAGCTAGACAGTTCTTTAAAGGTAGGGATTGTCTTATTGTTTAAATCATTTTTACGTTTCTGACCTAAATCAGTGCATGACACAGAGTAGATGATTGCTATCTGTTGAGAGGATGTCTAATTCTTAATATTGTAACATCCTCAATCCTGTAAAAAAACCCAACCACATGTTAAGCTGTGAGGTCGTAAGTAGAGGCAGAAGAAAATGATAGAATTCATTTTTGGAATTCACATGGGAAACCCCAGGTTTAAGCTATGGTGTAGTGATACAGGGAAGTCACCTTAACGTCAGAGAGGTCTGAGTGCTAATCCCAGCCCAAGTCAGTTTTAACTTGCATGACTTTGGAAGTGTCATTGGTTCTCCCTGAGCCTCAGTTTCCTCTTCTGTAAAATGAGCATGCCAAGCCCTACATCAGAAGATTGTTTAGAAGACCCGATAAAAGGCTGAATGTAGACCACGTTGCAAAGTTCAGACAGCATGTATCCGGAAATGAATAAATGTAATCTTATGTTTGTTCTGGGTGAGGCACTTAAGGCTACTTGAAATTTCACACAGCCTTATGTATTCATCTTTACTTTTTTATCATTCACCAGGAATTCTCCTAAGTCCTCTCCACACATATATACTCCATAAACCTTCTTGACTCTAAGTCTATAACCATTCTTCCCTTCATTGCCAACCTGAGTTCATTTTTTAACATCACATTCTAAACATTTTTATGTCAATGCATTTTTCAAAAATATTATTTTTTTGCATCGTAATCTGGGCAGCTTCTAATATTTCATCATGATAAACAATGTCACATAGAAAGTATTTTTGTAAAAAACTTGACACTTATTAAAATGTTTCCCCTCTTAGAGAAAAACTTCATAGTCAGATTATTAATAAAAATCTGTTTAAAGTTATTTTAATTTCCAAGTTAGGTGTGGTCTCAGAGAACTATGCATGAAGAAATTCATTTGGATCTCTTCCATATCTGCCCTTCCTTTCTTTGTCCCCGTCATGACCACTGTCATTTGTTAACTGCTCCTAACAACTCGATCCTCCTTGCATTCAGTCTCCTGAAAACTGCCAAGGCCATCTTTTAGAAAGATAAACCAGATAAAGCCCCTCCCCTGCTCAAACTCCTTTGACAGTTTTCTGTTATTCTTAGAATATGATCCAAACTCTGTACCTTGGCTTGCAGAGCTGGCCCTGGCTCCTGTCCCCTTTTTGAACATTGTTCGCTCTGCACTTCCTTGTGCTCCCGCCAAACTGGCTTCTTCATGTTTCACGAACACAGCAATCAGTTCCTTCTTTAGCATCTGAGAACTTGTTCTTCCTTCTCCTTGCCGTGCCTCTTTCTTTCTCCCAGCTGCTCTCCCAGCCAGCCCCTTCTCGCCTTTCAAATGTCAGCTCCTCAAAACCATCTTCCATGACTACCCAACCTGCAGTTTTGCTCCTTTCAGTCCCCAACCTGCTACTATCTCTTACATCACCAACTTCTTCCATAATAGTAGTTTAGATAAATTTTTAAAATTTTTTGCTTGTCTACTGTCCTGCTCTCTTAAAATATAAGCTCCATATATTATAAACCTAATACATAGAAACGGCTTAATAAATACTTGTTGAGTAAGTGAGTGTGTTAACATCAAAGATCACTGGAAAATGGCATAGCTTTATAACTTTCATATTGATGGTGCGAGAGGAATCTGTGATAAACCAAAGCCTCCAGGTACCAATGCCCAGAGAATTCTGTTTCTCCCTCAGACAAACTCACTGACAAGTAGCACAGTAAATGTGCTCAAGTGGATGCTATTAAAGCAATTTCCAAAACAGCTTAATCACAGTGTGCTTGCGATTTTGCTGCTACCATGGGATACAATTTCTGCAGGAGAAGAGTAAGGACAGTATATGTCAGTCCTATACTTCCAAACTTACTCAAGACAGCCCATCAAGATTTTCTTGGGCAAAGGAATTTCATGATAAAAAAAAAAAAGGTTTGGAAATTCTCCAGCCTCCCTCTTTCTCTTGAAGATTCTTGGATGAATCTTAGTCTATTAAAAACTCTGAGAAGTCCTGCGGTACAGAAAGCTTGGCTGCTTTGTTTAACTTGATGTGTGGATACTATGTTGACTGCAAACTCTTATTTCCCCCTCTGTAACATTTATTAACGTCTTATGGAACTGAAGCATCTGTAGGAACGCAATTTGGGAAATAGCCTCCAAAATCCCAAATATGATGGTCTGAATCCTCTGTCTTTCACTGTTTCTGCCTTCCCCTGCCACTGAAGTGGCCGTGGGCTGTCTGGTCCAGACTGGGAGTACCTGCCCTCTTTCTGCTTCACTGGGCCTCACGCCCAGATCACGGTGCCCACTGGTTTCCAGCCGAGAACCAGTGTCTGGAACTGACCACATAGTTAAAAGCAGCTCCAAGGTGTTTTTGTAGCTATGGCTTCCTCCTGAGAGGCCTGATGGATGCTGAATTGCGTCATCCTTAGCCAAACAGAGGAAGGCTAGTGGAAGTTTGAACTGCTGACTTCATGTTAGTGATGGTGTTTTGTGAGGCTGCTGTTAAGGAGACACTCCCCAGCATCTCATGGGCAGTATAAAGGAGGGTGGCATTTAAATAAAGCAGAGAAGGATTTCTTTGGATGTACAGAACTTCCATAGGTTCATTCAATGTAGGTCGTGGTTTTTGAAAGCAGCACTTCGTATTTGAAATTTAATTCCACCATTGGCTAACTATACGCTCTTAAGCAAATGAATAAGAGCTCTGTTCTCCTTCTGGAAATAGTGCTAATAATAGCAACATCACATGTAGGTTGTGAATTAATACCCAAGAGATGCTTAGCCCGGTGCCTGTCCCATATTCAACCCTCAATAAGGAATAGCTAGTATAGTCACTGCCATGCAAGGCCTGCCCATTGGCCTGCAGAGTCTCATAAATCTATCTCCTCCTTCCTGAGCCATTGCCTCTAGCTTGGTTGAGGTCTCATTATCCCTCATCCAGATTCCTGCAGCAACCTTGTCACCCGTGAATGCATGCTCCACCCCAGCAGCTGGGTGATCATTTGAAAACACACTAAATTTGGCCATGTTCCTCCCCAACCTAGAACACTGTCCTGATTTTCTTTCACTTGCAGTGGGGGCTTCTTGAGCTTTTGAAGTGAAGACTTCTTAAAGTCAGGTGAAAATGAATTTACCCCCAAAGGGTCTGCAGCTGTGCTCAAAATACATCTGTCATGAAGCCCCCATTTCAGGCTCGTCTTTTAAAAGATCATGCCATGTTATTTCATAATATATGCATGTTTATTTTAGTTTGTTATGTTACAGTATTTGTCGGTTAATTAATTAAACATTTGCTCAATTCTTCATATCATACCGATGTCTCAAGGAAAACCATGATTTAGCTGATTATAAGGGGATGAGAGTGCTACTATCTTCAAAGGATTTCCATAGGATGGAATAAGATAACGTCAGCAAAGCATTTAGCACAGAGTCAGACAAAATCTGCATACTGAACATATGTGCTGTATTATTGTGTTATTTATTATTCTTATCATGCTATGATTATTAGTCTTATTTTTGTCAGTATTATTACCTTATGGAGATACATTTACTCTGTTTTAGAAGCAAGAACCAATAGGATAAAAGGCGTATTGTTTAATGGATTAAAAGCTGCCATCACTTGCTACACAAGGCTCCCACCTAGTCTGGACTGCACCCTACCCCTGTCTACTCCTGAGCCCCAAGCCACTATATCCTACAGCCTCTAGCAAATGGGCCATTTCTCCCTTCTCCCAGCATTCCTTGCTTTCTAGGTCAGAGTAATGATCATGTTCTTCCTGAAACGGCCTTTCCTCCTCCACACCCTTTCTCTCCAGGCAAAAAATTGCTGCTTATCTTAAAAATCCAGCCTCAGAGTCTTCTCTGTGAAGCATTTTCTCAGCCCCTACCACAGCTGAGTGAGCCACTCTTTTCTCTGAGCACTCATAGCCCCAGTACTGTTTCTTATCACAGCCCTCATTGCAGTCCATCGTAAATGCATCTGTCACCTTCTTCAGCTCTCACAGTCCCATGATGGAAAGAACAGTGATGTATGTTGCTCTGTAGAATGAATCCCGAACAGGAACTGCCATGGGATGGTAATTAGTTTAACAGAAGAATATATGAATAAATTAATGAATAGGTGAAGATGAATAAATAGTTAAAGGGTGGTCACTGGGAGCTCACAGAATGCAAAGGGTTAATGGGATGCAGTGCAACCTACCATCTATTGAGCATTTGGTACATTTTAGGCACTGTGCCCATCACACATGTTATTTCATTTAAAAGCTCCTGATAATCCATAAGGTAAGTACTATAATTATCCCCATTCAACAAAGGGGGAAACTCAAGCTTATACAGTTTCGGTCACTTGTCTAAGTTTACACAACTAGTACATAGTGAAACTATGAATTCAGAGCCCACATTTAAATTCCCAAATGACTTCAGCTCTACTCTTAGCTACCACGACTACGATCTTAGAGCTGTGAAATTATACCTACCTCGTCTAGATCCTGGAAGGAAGTACATGCAGTTTCTCTTATATTGGCAATGTTTCTGTGTCATCAGTGCTGCTGTTAGGGTGTTCAGGAGCTATGAGGTCCTAGAAGGTGAGATGTCTCCCTCTTTGAGCTAAGAATGAATCAGCATTGTCCCCTCAGCTTTTAACTAACCCAGGGAGCCAGTCCTGTGTCCTCAGGAACCCACAGTGTTATGTCACTGGATAGTGCTCTGCACATTTTTTAAGGCATCCACTCAATGTTTCTAGTTTGCCGCACATTTATAGGATATGCCACCTAGATCTTGACCCATCAGCGCTTCACCATTTATTGAAGGAAGCAGGGGATTACGTATCTGCATCACAATGGATACATGAAGGTGTTGTGGGGTGACTTGGGTGTTTACTAAACTGGGAGAATAATGAAAGAAGGCTTCCCAGAGCAGGTAATCCTAAATAACACATTAACTAAAGAGAAAGTTTAGGAAGACATTGCTGGTAGAAGAAAGAAAAACATGCAAATGCACATGGGGGTGAAGCTGTGCAGGGCGTAAGGGGACCATCTGGGGAAAAATGTGATCAAGGCAGGTGCCAGCGGGAAGATGGGAAGCCACAAAATCTTCCATCAAAATCAGACCCTGGATTTTGCTCACACATTTCCCAACAGCATCCCACACTTGGGAGGAGAAGCAAATTTCAACTCCTTTATCCTTCCGGATAGGTAAGCTTCGATTTGCTTCTACTTTGTGACACTGTCCCTGGAACACAAGCTTATGTTTACACATACACACACACACACACACACACACACACACACACACATAAACATACACATACACACACACATAAGCATACATATGTATGTAAACATAAGCCTGTGTTCTATGTTTATGCACACTTGTGTGTGTGTGTGTGTGTGTGTGTGTGTGTGTATGTGTGTAATTATCTTTTATCCTGCCTGGTAGATAAGCTTTGATTTGCTTTTACTGTGGGACACTGTCCCTGGAACACAGGCTTATGTTTATATATAAGCCTGTGTTCTGTGTTTATACATATATATGTATAAATACATATATATATATAATTATAATTACACACACACATACATATATATATACATATATACATATATATGATCATGGCTTTATGATCTTAGACAAAACCTTCCACTCTATGTTCTTTGTTTATACATATATATGTGTGTGTGTGTGTGTGTGTGTGTATGACTTTCATTAGTAACTGGCTATGAATTATTCAATTAGTTGGAAGAAAATAGAAACATTAGCGACTTTAAATTAGTTGCCTTAATGGGTTGTTGCTCTGCTTAAATATTGAACAGGCAGCCCCAGGACTGATCTTTCTTTGTTTCTTTGGTCCCCATTTTTGCTTCCCCACCCTTTATCCTCCTTAGCAGCCTTCCCTTCCCACCAAGGATTTTTGGGTGGGCTTTAGGCTTACAGCCCCTTTTGCCAAAGGAAGTTTTGACATTGCATCATCAAAATGAGGTTCCACTTAAACCATGAGATAGGGTTGCAAGGAGAACAGGGTAGACGCAACTACCTGAAGACCAGCCCTGAATCTCTGATGAAGTAACTCCTCTAACTTCCGCCTTGATGCTCTTTCTATAGCTTGATTTCTTTCCTCTTTCCTACTGGCAATATGCAAAGTCTACTCTTCTTTCAGAACAAGACCGTTAAGCCATTTTCTTCGTGAAGGATTTTCAATTTTTTTCCAAGTGTAAGTCAAGCATACTTCCTCCAAACTTTGACAATATCTTCACTATCTTTTCTGAGATAGTTGCCATTTACTATCTTTTATTCGAGTAATTTATACTCACTTCTTGCCTTCTCCCTTCATTAATCTCAAATGCACAACCATGTCTAGGTCGTGTCTGTGTTCCCATTGGCTAGCCTGCTTCCTGACAAATAGCGATGCTCAATTAATAGTTGATGAGTTAGTGGACAGTTAATCAAACTGGCTTCATGATCTTGGACAAGACCTTCCACTCTGTGGGCCTCAGTGTCCCCATCTAAAAGTCTATGTGGCACTGTGGCAGTGTACTCAGGGTCTGGAGTCAAACAGATGTGGAATCACATCCCAGCTCTGCCACTGTCTTGCTCAACTTTGGGAAATGACTTATGCATCAAATCTCCATTACCTAATCTACCAGTCATACAATCAGCCACATCCGGAGGCAGAGGGAATTAGTTAATGTATGTAAAGTGCTCAGCAGGCTAACCATGGTAAGCACCTAATAAATCTTTGTTGTCATTAATTTGGAAAGCAAAGGTGATGGGCTAGGTAATTTTCATAGGTCTCCTCCAACTCAAATAGTCTTTGATGATACATATAATTGAGAAACGTTGTTCTTCACTGAGAAGTTCAGAATTTGGAGTCAGAACCCTCTGGGTTAAACCCCAACCCTGCCCTAAGTGCAATGGATCCTCAGAGGAGATCCTCAGGGAAAGTGCTTAATATCCTCAGAATTTTATCCCCAGCATCTGGGGATGTGAGGATATCTGCCATTATTGTTTTCCAGGGCTATTGTGAGAATATGCTAGAATGCTTATGGAAATGCTTCTTTAAAGCATACTATAGATTAGCTGCATCCTGGAATTGGAGCCCTGGCGTCTTCAAAGGTAAGAAATGACATGTATCTTTGATTAGGGAACCTTTTCTCTAGATCTATGGCTTTCTGTATGCTGACCTCAGGTCCCTTCTAAGAGGTGCAGCCAGGGACAGCACCACCACTAACCCATTGATTCACAGGTTGTATTGCACTGAGACACAGGAAAGCTGATCAACAGTCAGAACATACGACTGCCTCCATAAATCTTCCCTGATGTGTCTTTCAGAGAAGTTTGTGTTCCTCAAAGTGTATGTCTCCTTCAGGCAGTGGTTTTTCTTGTCCATCTGAAATATCTCAGTCAATTCTGTCTGGCCTGGAGGTTGGAGAGGCAACTGAAAGCAGCCTTAGCAGAAGGCTCTGGACCAGATCTTGGTAGGGCCTAGGGACACAACTCTACCATATTTCTTTCAGCAGAATGGTAATAATGCTACATTAGCATTGTTGTATAATAAAACAACTTGAAACATAATGAACTAAAATAGCAACCATTTATTTATCACTTAATTCAAGAAAAAACATTTGGGCTTGGCTCCAGGTGGTTGGTTCTGGTCTGGGTGGGGTAGGGTCAGCTGACCTCTCATGCACTGGGATAGTGGCTAGTCAGCTGTGCCAGCCTGGTTCACATGCTTGGGGGATCCAAAAACAGCAGAAGTAGGAGCTGCAAGGTTTTTTGAGGATTGAGCCCAAAAGGCACACATCATCATTCTGCTTTACTGTCTCATCCAACCTGCTTGTCTATGTGGAAATGATGGAGGTGGAGACTCACTGATGTCACACAGAGAAGCTAGCAGATCCAGGAATGGAATTCAAGTCTTCTGATTTGTGGAATCATTGTCTATATAAATAGCATAAGCCATTTGAACATGTAAAATCATGTAGATGTTTTTTTTAAAAAAAGCCAAAATCCATAAAATATTCAAAGAGGTTTATTTTAAGCCACTGTAAGTGACCATGGACCATGGTATTCCCAAGGGGTCTTGAGAAAGTGTTCCCCAGAGTAACAGTTTGTTTTAACAACGTTTTACAGAGACGAGGTTATAGGCAAAGACAAATCAATACATGTAAGGTATGCATTTGTTCAGGGATACTTACAGATCATAGGTGGATTCCAAGATTTTCTGATTGGCAATGGGTTAAGTTTTATCTAAAGACTTGAAGTAAATGCTTGAGTTAAGATAATGGGGGGGCGGGGTTATGGACCGCAAGGTTCTTGTTATGTAGATGAAGCCTCCAGGTAGTAGCCTTAGAGAGAATATGATAAATGTATTTTTAAGACCTTAAAAGTATCAGACTCTCATTTAATTTCTCCTGGATTTGCAGAAAGACCTAAAAAGTGAAGGAGATTCCCTGCAGGTGCAAATCTTCCCCACAAAAGATGGTTTTGCAGGGCCATTTCAAAATATGCCAAGGAAATATATTTTGGGATAAAATATTTTGATTTCCTTCAGAGTCTGCTATCTGTCATATGTTACTACACCAGAGTCTGGTTGGAATTTGGTATTTTATTGCTACAGAGTCTATTTTGTTAGCCATTTGATCTCTATTTTAATATTAATGCTGGTCTGTTGTGCCTAAACTCCAAAAGAAAGGTAGTATAATGAGGCATGTCTGACTGCTCTTTTCATCACAGTGGGAAATTCAATTTTTCAGGTCTCCCTTGGCTTAGAGTGTGGTAGGAGTGTTCATTCAGTGTGTTGCTGGACTTAAGATTTTAGTTTAGGTACACATAGACCCTATTACCTACACTAGGACTGACTGTTGGTGAAATTTCACAAAACACATAGTTAAAGGTTGACAACTTAGACTCTTTTATAATTCAACTGTAATCAACTGTATAAATAAATTAGAAGATTACAAAGAGAAGCTTTACATTTTCCCATGATTGAGATAGACATGATTAAACATAGTGAGGCTACAAGGTAGACTGCCTGGGCCATTACCAGATGTTTTCAAGCATGCTACAAATAGGTGTTCAGGGAGAAAGGGCGGTGGAGCTATGGCTGAATAGGTAGGGCTCTTTTATCATGCTTGTATTTTACATTTATATATTGAGCTTCAATAGTTGTGTGTGTGTGTGTGTGTGTGTGTGTAGATATAACAAAATCTCCTGTTACTACATGGAAAAAAAGCAGCCAAGTCATGTAGTAAACTTCCAGCAGTATGGCTGAGAAAGCTAATGTGAGCCTTCTTCCTGTTTCATACACACACAAAATAGATGTTGGACAAAATATACTTTTAAAAAATTCAGATTCATCCCAAAAGTAAAGAAAGAAAGCCCCTTGGGCTTAAAGAATCAGACATAAGTTGTAAGAATTGCAAAGTCAAGCTATGAGTTCAGAAGCTGGTGTCATGATGACTCCATGTTGGGGGTCAGGTGGAGTGGGATATAAGTAGAGAGAAAGCCTGAGCAAGGAAAAAGTGAAAGATAATGTGGTAGGAATAAACCACAAAGCATCAGAAGTTACAGTAAATGTAATGTGCACAGTAAGATTCAGTGATAGTTTTTATTTTTATTTCTGTTGTTGAGATACAATCTTACTGTCACACAGGCTGGAGTGCAGTGGTGTGATTTCAGCTCACTGCAGCCTCAACTTCCTGGGCTCAAGCAATCCTCCCACTGCGGCCTCCTGTGTAGCCTGGACTACAGGTGCATGCCACTATGACTGGCTAAATTTTTTGTATTTTTGGTGGAGATAGGGTTTCACCATGCTGCCCAGGCTAGTCTTGAACTCCTGAGTTCAAGGGATCTGCTTACCTTGGCCTCCCAAATTGCTGGGATTATAGGCGTGTGCCACCACACCTGGCCCAGTGATAGGTTATATTAAATAAATTTCAGTTATATACTCTTTGCCAGAGATCATTCTAAAGCATAAGGGCACAAAGTTTGACAGTAGAGAACGGGAAATAAAAAATATATATTATGCAAATACTAATCAAATGAAAGCTTGTAAAGAAATAGAATTATATAACAAAATTAAGTTTATGACAATAAAAAAGAGCAAGTAAAAATCCTAAGGAGTGGAGAATATTATTAATTAACCAAAAAAAATTTTTTAAAATCCATTTACTGGGAGAGAAATGAAATTTGTACTTAAATATAGGAACAACATGGTTTCAAAATCTTTAAAGAAAAAACTGAGAGAAGTATGGTGACATGTAGATTAATACATAGTCAAAGTAAGAGACTTTTTACAGAAATTTTTCTATTAGACCAAGTAGAGAAATTACTACTACTAATAATACAGAAAAATTTAACTACATTATTAAAAATAAAATAAAATGAACATATAGAAAATTCTGCCTTCAAAAATTAGAGGTTAAGAAATTTTCCTAAGAAGAGAGAAATTCTGTTAAGACATCTTATAACCTCAATTTTCTGGCTTTGGCCATTTCTTGATATTTTATTTTATTTTCAGTGATGACTCTTTGCAACATTTAGGGCTAGATGTAGTTTAATTTTTATCTGTCTGGAAGTTGTTTATTCTAGATGAAGGGGTGGATATAGGGAGAAGCAATTTATGTGCAAATTTTATGTTTTTGTTTGTGTTTTGAGGAATGGAGGGAGGAAGTGGGTATGGCAGAGGCTGTGGTTAAAGAACACTTCCAGTAAATGGTCACCATCAAAGCAAAGAAGTGGTATTTGCCTTCAATCTATGTATCTCATATTTCTGCTTCAAGCTGAAATTACCTTTACAAGTATTATGACAATGAAAGAAACCTGACCTAACCAATTCTATCTTGCTTCTGACCTCCAAGCTGCCTGATGTGGTTTGGCGCTGTGTTCCCATCCAAATGTCATCTTGAATTGTACTCCCATAATTCCCACATGTTTGTGGGAGGGACCCGGTGGGAGATGCAGTCAGAGGCCACATGATTCCTGACCTCCCCCACAGGGGGTCAGTTTCCTTCATACTGTTTTCCTGGTGGTGAATAAGTGTTATGAGATCTGATGGTTTTATCAGGGGTTTCCGCTTTTGCATCTTCCTCATTCTCTCTTTGCCTGCTGCCATCCATGTAAGATGGGACTTCCTCCTCCTTGCCTCCCACCATGATTATAAGGCTTCTCCAGGCAAGTGGAATTGTAAGTCCAAGTAAATCTCTTTCTTTTGTAAACTTCCCAGTTTCAGGTATGTCTTTATCAGCAGCCTGAAAATGGACTAATAGGCTGCCCTTGTTCGTCCCTAGGCATGGGCCAAGCTAACTTGGAGGAATTTAGTTTATAGCTTAATTTTGAAACAAAGATGACAACACCCCCTTTCTGATACAAACCTACTCCTTGCTTGGGGATCAGACCTCCTTTGTAAAATTAACACATTAGCCACAGCATTGGAAATTATGGCTCTGGTATCATGCAGTCAGAGGCCACAAGATTCCTAAACTTCCCAATTGCCCTTACAGTTAACATCACTTGGGTCATAAAACCCAAGATTAGTGTTTGAAGGATTTTTCAGACCCTGCATTCTTATGAACTAGCTGGTGCCACGCAGACCAGTACATTGGCTTACCTGGTCTTGTGGCCTCCACCCAAGAACTGACTCAATGCAAAAAGACAGCTTTTATTCCTTATGATTTCCTCCCTGACCCAACCAATCAGTGTTCCTTATTCCCTAACACCCTGCTCACCAAACTATCCTTAAAAAAAACCCTAGCTTCTGAAATCACAGGGAGACTGTGATTTGAGTAATGAAACTCCAGTCTTCCATTTAACTGGCTCTGCATTAATTAAACTCTCTATTGTAAAAATGTGCTGTTCTCAGTGCATTGGCTTTTCTAGGCAATGGATGAGATGAACCCATTGGGCAATTACAAAACCATTGAAATAAAGCCATTGGCAGGGTGTTTTCTATAGAAAGAAAAGAGTATTTTCTGTAGAGAGAAAGAACCCTCTCCAAATTACCTATGTATAATCTAATTATAAAGATTTTCAGGGAGCAGCCATTAACGCCTAACCTCTTCCTGTATCTGTGTCAGCTTTGCTACCTTGCCAAGAGTGTTGGCTGAGAAAAGTTCGTGAGCTCTCCTTCAGTGGAGTGTTGCAGAGCAGTCTTCACAGAATGTAACATGGAGAAAGGCCCTGAAGAAGTCATCTTGCTTTCAGGCAGGACTGCATAGAAATAACTCCACAGGATCTTGAGAATTGGAGAGTAGGTAATTATACTGATAATAATAGCAACCCAGAATGGCTAAGATCTCTGACAGACTCTCTGGCCTCATTCTTAGATCGGCATCTGTGGTCCAGGCAGAACTATACAAGTCCAGGTCAGAGCAATTATCCTGCCATAGGAAGAGACCTTTCCAAATGTTTCTTTAGGGTGGCCATGGCTAATTACCATTTCCCCAATTCTAGCCCTTTCTATGCCTTCTGTCTAAGCTTAAGTACCTACCCAGGGTCTCCAACCTCACTTCATTCTTCTTTCAGCTGAGTGTCTCCCAAGTATAAGACACTATGTTCAGTCCTGAGACTGAAATGGGAGTCTAGACATATGAGGTCCTCAGCTCTATGTAGCTTAAAGTTTGGAGAAAGAAGCAGACAGTCAATCAGTCACTCACTCAAGCATTCGAGTACAATGATGACAAATTATTAAAATTGCACTGGAGTAAAATGACTTGTGCTAACCATTCTAGTTGTCCACCAAGGCTGCAGGGAAACTAGTTAGGCATCCTACTCTTTTGCCTCGGCTGGAAATACTCACTCTCTTTAATTCCTCCAACAAAAGTGAAATTTTAGGAGGAATGAATCTCAAAGCTAGTGTCATGATTTGTGTTTATATTCCTCTTTCTAATTTGGAACATATATCTGATAGGAAACCACAATTACTGGCCATTTCTTGTGTGTTCTTTAATCTTTTAAGAGTAATGAGTTTCACATATATTACTGTAACAACCTTTCTCTAACCCTTACTTTGTAAAAGAAATGGATGTTCAGAGATACAAAGTGGCCCAAATGTGCACAGCCAGTCAGCAGTGGAGCTTGGATGTAAATGTAGACCTGCCTGTTTCCAGTGCCCCTGTCCTTTCTCTTACATTGTTACTGTGTCTATCAGCAGTGCATACCTCCAAGACTTGCATTCGCATTACTTGTGTGGGGTCTCTG